>NC_135349.1:27549650-27855537 GCF_023851605.1 Tamandua tetradactyla
TAAGGCCCATGTTTGCTAACCGGAGGAGACATAACATACATGTTAAATGCCAAGGGCAAACAGATTTATACATACACTGAAAGCTACAAATTACAGGTATTGGTTTGGAATGAGTAGCTTCTCACAACTGTACACTGCAAGTTCCTCCCCTGTTCAGTCATTACATTCAATCAGTCATTACAACCAACCAGCCACTAATGCAACCAACCAACCTCTGGAGACACCCAATTAGCCACTACCACCATCAACCAACCATTACAACCAAACCATCACCACTAGAAGCAAACAACAAACATGGTAAACAATCACCAATACATCCTCTCAACCAACACATGCAACCATTGCAGCTAATCAACCCTGACTACCAACTAAACAGCACCACACAAAACAGCCATCACTGGAAGCAAGTAGTTACTACCTCAATCAACCAATCACCACAACCAAGCAGAGCATACCACAAATAACCACAACAACCAACCAACCACTACCACAGTTAACTGGTCACCATCACAGCCAACCAAATATCACAACCAACCACCAATACAACTAAAAAAATAACCACTATACCCAACCAGCTGCCACCACACCAAACTACCACACAGCCAATCAACACCTACAATAGCTACCACTATCAGCTTTTATTTTTGCATTTACCACTTGACAGGAATTGATAACTGCTTTCCATGGATGAACTCGTTAGCTTTACACCAACCCAGTGAGCTAAGTATTATTACTGCTTACCTCCTGCTCCTCCTAGTCTAGTCTAATCTATCCATTTTACTGGTGCAGAAGTTGTGATATAGCAAGGAATTAATCTAAGGTCACATAGCTGGTAAACAGTAGATTTTGAAATTGCACACAGGTGGGATAGCTTGAGCCCTAACACTTATCCATTCAGAAAACTATTCTGAATGAAAAATACCATTTACTGAGCACCTACTCATGACAGGTGCCATACTATGCACTTTCTATGCATTATCTTGCTTAATTCCTTACAGACCCTTAAAAGTAAAACAGTATTATCTGCTTTTTTAAGGTGAAGAAACTGGAGATTCCAGAGTTAGAGAGACTCACTGAAGGCTATGCAGAACAGTCTATTTAAAAGAGCAACAGGGGTTGTACTAAATGATCACAAATACTATAGCCTGGGATTTGGCCACAAGCATCATGGTCCTCTTACCACAACCTTGTGCAGTTAGAGATGTAGAGGAAGGGCAAATAGCTCAAGATGTGGGCTTGGAGCTGGAAAACTTCACTGCTTCTGTATAGGTGATGGGGAAAGGCTCAAATCCCCAAGTGAAACATCAGCCTCCGACAAAGCTCTGGAAATTCAGCACCTGAGGTATTTGTGAGATATTTGCCACAGCAGCCCTGGCAAACTAAGACAGCTATTCAAATAGGGAACTAGGTAGGTCAAGGTAACTAAAGCGTAAGTACTACATACCTGCTCATTCCTCAGGGAAGGGGGTCAGCTGTATTGAATGCTTCTTTCTAAAAGTGCTGGGCCCTTGGCCGCTGAATTCCTTTGCGGTAGCACACACAGACTGCATCTCTCTGGCCCCATCACACTGCCCACAGGTAGAGTACGGGGAACTGATACAACTATGCTGACGCTACAGCTGTTTGCTGTGCTGTGAGTAATACACTGTCCAGCTCTAATCTATTAACTCTCATTGGTTAGTCTCAGCACCTATGGAAATGTATTAGGTTTACTCTTCCATCCTCTGTAATATTGGGGCTCTTCTTTCACACTGGGCATTATAGACAATATGTGAGAAAAAAAAAAAGGATATCATCTCTGCCCTCATGGAACTTAAGGTCTAGAGAGAGAGACAAACATTCATCTAATAAGTAAATAAATATAAAATTATAATTTCACTAGTGTTACAATAATGAAGTGCAGTGAACCATAAAATCCTACAATTTAGGGATTTGACCTAGCCAGTCCAGGTGGGCAGAGACCTGAAGGATGAAAGTGTTAACTAGAGGAAAAGGAACATGTGTCCCAGGGAAGGAAAAAACACATGTAAAGATTGTGTAGCTGAATGAGATAGGACAGGAGTGAAGGGCTTGAGAAGGTCAGTGTGGCTGGAGCTAAGACAGCAAATGTAAAGGCAGGAACCGAGCCTTTTAAGTCCAGGGAGGAGACCATGCTTAATAAAGGATTTTACTCTATTTAGAGAGAGATGGAAAGATATTGCAGGGTTTTAAGCAACAGAGGATGTGGAATATAATAAAACTTATTTTATTTTAAAATCATTACTTCAGCTGCTGTGGGAATCATGGATTAGGTGGGGGACAGGGCCAGAGTGAAATGGATTAAAGTGAGGTGGCAGAGGTCAAAGCTCTAATCCAAGTGAGAGATGTTGTTAGCTTGCCCTGGGATGGTGGAGATAGTAAGAAGTGGAAAGATTTGAGAGGTAGTTAAGGATGCAAATCAAAGGACTGCTGATGTTTTTGATGTGGAAGAGTGAACGAGCCAGAGGCATGAAGGTAGGTTTGGGGTTTTGGGTTTGCTCAAGAGAGTGACAGGTGTTCCTGTTAGGAAGCCTTGGATGGGTTGAATCCCAGTCCCAGTGCCAGCTTGTCCCTTAATGGAAAGAAAAAGGCCCCCGGTGGGCAGGTAGTTTATTATTTACCTTCCAGAGCAGCTTGGGACTGGCTCTAACTGAGTCAAGGTGACTGAAATCCTATTCATTGTGGGTAAATACATCTGAGCCACTCAGAGGTGCCTATTCTGCAGTGGCCAGCCAACATGCCTGCAGCTTCCTTTAATGGTCAAATTGCATAAACCTGAACTCCATCAGGGGCTTTCGAGAGAAATGCCAGCAAACTCTTAATTACCAACACACTTCCAGGTGTCACATTAACAAACAGATGTGGAAACTGGAACCCCAAAAGTGTTTCAAGAACAATTAATCAGCATGTTCCTCATAAAAGGCTTACGAAAAAAAATCACTGCACAATTGAGAAGGTCTGGAAGGAAGAAATTTTTCACTTAACAATCACAGCAGGGAAGTGTAGAAGAAGGAAATTAGTCAACAGCCCAGGCAGTGGGTTGTTGTAATTTCTATCTGGGTTAATAAATGTGGAGGCTCAAGAGCCAATGAAAACAGGGTCAGATTGTCAGAAAATATAGAGAAAAGACTTAGCAGTACAACTAAAAATGATGCTATTGGAGATTAATTGGGGAAGATATAGAAGTGAAAGAATAAGTTGATATTTATTAAGGGACAAATGGCTTTCTGCAATTCATTCACTCATCAAACATTTCTTGTACACCTACTGTCAGGCATTGTTCTAGGTGTTCAGAAAACAGACACAATCTCTTACCTTATGGGGCTGACATTCTGATGGGTTAATCAGATAATAAACTGATAAATAAATATACGATATACTATCAGATTATTGCAAGGACTATAAAGAAAAAAGTTAGGGGGTAGAGAGTGAGGGTACTATAAATAGAGCAACGGAGAGCAGATACTCTGAGGGAAGTGAGGGAATTAACCTTGGGAATATTACTGGGTATAGTATCCCAGGCATGTCCCAGATAAATTCCATTTAATACTAACAAATACTGGTTTCTATAAACCCCATTTTACAGATGAGTAAACTTGTCAGAGACAAGTTGATATGTCTGTTCATAACTGGTAAAGCTGAGGTTAGAACCCTGGCTGGCCTGACTTTAAATCAGATGCTTCTTTCAACTACATTAACTGCTACTAAGTTTCATTTAGTTTACATCAGTCAAAGCAGGAGTTTAGTTCTGCAAATAACTGAACACGGACAGTCCAGTTTTTCAGTAATTGCTTAAAGAATTATGTGTCATTGGGGGGAAGAATAGGAGAGAACAGATATGAACAAGACAGAGGCCATAGGGAAAAGTTTTGGGCCCCTATTTCTAACTCCGTTCATCCACAAATCCCTATAAGATTCAGTTCTCTCTGCTAAAATAAGTACCTACCTTCTAGGGTTAGGAAGAACATCAAGAAAACCTTAGCTACAAATTCAGTGTCCTTAACTAGATAGCTATTACTATGACTAGGACACTCCTACTTATTCTTTGAGACCCAAGCCATCTATGACCCTCTTTATGAGACTTTTCAGGATTTCTCCAAGCAGAATTCTCCTTTTCCCATTTTATAAATCACTATTAAAGAATTTGTCCTTAAATAGATCTAGAAGCCACTCTTTTCAGAGGGTGAGTCCAAGGATTTTTACATAGCTCTGGAGCCCGCTGTGATACACTGTGAAATTTTAATGTCTTAATGGCTAACAAATGATATCTAATCTGAGATGTCAATAAGAATGCTTTAATATATAGTATACATGAATTGCTGGGGAAAAGAAAAAAGAAGTATCTGGGACAGGAGATAAAGACTCAAAATAATTATAAGAATCACTCAAGAAGATTCTCTACCACCCCAGAAAAGCAAGACCAAATGAAACAAAAGCTAGTGTTGGATACTCAAAGTAGATGTTTCCCAAGGTTTCAGCTGGAATAAACTATCTTCTATTTTCCTAATCTGTACAAAGCCATGAATTACAGTGACTAGGAGTTCTATCATACTTTCAATTCTAATTAAGTAGCATCATTTACTGGGTAGGGACACTGACTTTAGAGACAGAGTGACCTAGACTCAAAACCTAACTCCGCCCCTTATATCTATTGTCTGCATGCAAATTCCATAACCTCTTTCAACCTTCATTTTCTGATACATAAATTAGGGCTAATAGACAGATTTTTCATAAAATTGTTTAAGGATTGATTGAGATGATTTATGTAATAGCCCAATGAATGGTTCAAATAACATCAAGAAATGGCAGGATATTATTATTCTTTCTTCCAAGAGTGTAAGCCCCATAAAGGCAGTGACGGTGCCTGTATTGTACAATGATAATCTATGAAACTCCTGGATCCCAATACAGGGCCTGGCACAGAACAGATATTCAATACACATTTGTTGAATTAATAAATGAATGAATTCGCTTTCACTTGAGTTATCTTAGTCTCCACACCAATTCTGTGATATGGTTCTCCATGTGAGAGATGAGATCCCTGAGGTTTCCAGAAAGGGGTGAAATAATTTGCCCCAAATCAGAGTTTCTAGAGCAGAGTCAGGATTTGAGTCTCATGTTTCTGGATTCAAATCTCAGCCCCAAATCACTACACTGAGCTCTCTCCAGAAAGTTGCCAGAACTCTGGATGAGAGAGAGGTGAGCAGAGACACAACTTTCCATCAGAGAGTCCTATCTAGGAGGACCATTAAATGAGTCACTGAATGGGTTAGAGGAACCATCAGAGGCAGGGCCTGCAGGGAATATTACAAAGCAATTGGCAACCAGGAACTCAAGGGGTTTATAGAGAACAAAAGAAATTGTAACAACTTCAACCCTTTAGATGGCAGGATTTTAGGGGACAAAGGCAATGATGGAAGCATGATGATTGTACAGACCAGGAAGTATTTAATACATCAACCCCTATAATTGTGCAGGAAAAAGAAAAGGGAGATTGGCTAGGGTATGAGCTTTGAGATTTGGTTTCAAAAAGAAAAGCAAGCGGAAGGAGGTTTAGGGAGTATGAGTGCCAGGGGGCAGGCTAATTCTGAAGTTCCCTGGTGGCCTTGAGAAAGAGATTATCTCCCAAAGTCTCTATAGAAAACCCATGACTGGAGGCTCTAAAACACCAGTGGGGGATTAAACAAACTAACTCAGTTTAGCTTGGATAAACGGGGCCCCAATGGAGTTATAATAACTGCTCACGGACATGTGAAAGAAAGAAATACTTGGGAAGGAAAAGGCATTTTAGAGTCTATCTCATGAGGATCTGGTCAGAAACAAAGGAATAAAGCAAAGAGAGTGGAGAATTACGCCATCAGAGTAAAATCCAACTTTGCCAGGGAAACTGTCTTATCAGGAGCTATTGGTCCTCCTTCTGTTCATCGGGATGTATGCTCATTCCTACCTCAGGACATTTGCACTTGCCACTCTGCCTGCAATTCTCTTCCCCCGCATCCAATAAGGCTTACTGAGGTTTGGTTTTCAGGCCTATAACAACTGTCACCTCCCTCCGAGAGGCCATCTCCCCCTTCACAGTCCAAGTAAATTAGCCCTATAATTTCTTCTCACCAACTGTGAGATTATTCTTTTTTTCTTGTCTTATTGGGGGAACTTGTCACTTATGAAATTACTGCATTTATATAACTCTTGTTTATGTTTAACTTTCCCAGCACTAGTATTTAAGAACATAAATTCCTATCTGTTTAGATCTGGGATCATCCAGAACTCTTAGAACTCTTTGCTTCACAGAGGTGTGCAGAATGTGTCGCTATGTGGCAGAAGGAGCAGCTAATTATGTCAGATTGGGGAAGGTCAGGAGCCATAAATCAGGCCCAAGCAAGGAGAAGGTATCCGGAGTCACAAGATCCAGGGTGGAAAGTCCCCAAGAGTTAAAACTGAACAATAATCATTGTTAAGAAACTAAAGAATGGGATCTATTTTGCAAGAGCTAATGGCATTTTTCTGCTTCTGTAGATAAGCTTGCTTGCTTACAGCTGCAAACCAAGATGTGGCTCTCAAAAGATAATGCCCCTTTCCTGCTTCTGTGGATAAGCCTGTGGTTTTTGCCTTTATAAGCCTCCCTTGAGAACCTCTCAGGGCTGCTCTCTGAATCTTCCTTCTTGGGGTTTCTGAGGCAGTCACTGGCTGGCTAATAAAGACTCCAAATTGGCTTGCAGAGTTTTTGAATTGTGTGGTCTCTCTTTTGGTGCGCCCTACAACAAGATAAGGGAAGAGCAGCAGACAAAGGAGGGTATCACTGAATCTATGATATTTCATCTTCCTCTTGAATAGTGGCTTCATTAATAGTGGCTTCTATCTACTGATCATTTACTTTGTGTGAGGCACTGTGTAAATACTTACTGTATTCAGTCCTTATAATAAATCCTGATGGTAGATGCTTGTGTCTGCCAGAATGAGTTAGGTTCTGCTGCCGCAATAAAGAACCCCCAAATCTTAAAAGAAGAAAGATTTATTTATCGTTCTCATAATGTGGGCAATGCAAACGGTAACAACTGAGGGGATGGTGGGGGATTTGCTCCAGGAAGGCATCACATAGGGCCCCAGAGTGGTAGATGCTTTGACCATGTAACGAATTTACCATTTTAACATGAAGCTCCAGGTTTGCTACAGCAGGGGAAGAATGGATGGAGAATGGTGCACCAGCTCTTAAAATCTTCCATTCAGAAGTGGCAAGTGTCATTATTCATGAGCTAAAACAAGTCATGCCTAATTTCAAGGGGGCTTGTGACAGAAGGGGAGTGTGCTAATAATCATGGTGAGTGCTAGAAATATCTACCATTAATTCCATTTACAAATGAGGAAACTACAGTACATGGAAAGGTTAGGTAAGATTCACAAATTCATATCACTAGTTAAGAGTGAAGTCTGGATTCAAAGCTCAGTCTATCTTATCCTATCATCTGTTCCCTTAGCCATTTGGTGATCCTAAAGAGGTGGCAAGAGCTTCTCAGGAAACGAAGGGAAAAGTTAAGCCAACTTTAAGTGCATGGTGGAGGAAACACAAGGTAAAGATCAATAAGCAATTAAGAATTTGTGGTAGAGCAGGGACATTATGAAGCCCACAGAGTCGTCACTGCGGCCTGGAAAGTGTGACCATATGATGAACAGCTGTAGTCTGTCATGGTTTAGAGAATTTAAAAGGAATGTAAAAGTAATTGACAGAATAGGATGCCCAGAACACATCTCCATAAAAGCTATGCTATAAAGACCCCATGGAATACCAATTCAATCTGTCTCCCTCCCCTCCCATTTCAAAGACTACATCCACTGCATTCAATGGAATCTGCTTACACTGGCAGTTCTTCAATGCCCTGGAGTTCACTTCCCAACCTTTAGGCCTTGATACAAGGTATTTACTCTACTTCAGACATTCTTCTGATTTCTTCACCTAGATAAGTCCTCCTGAGTCTTTAAGACTCAGTTTAGACACCTTCTCTCTTGTGAGCCTGATCAGAACTTAATGCACCAAAGTGAACTTCCTGGGACATGGTTTACTTTCTTTATTAAAGGAACTAGTATTGCACAGTATTGAAAATGCCCCCTGTTTGGGTTTGCTAAAGCTGCCAGAATATAATATATCAGAAATGAGTTGGCTTTTTCAATGGGGATTCATTAGGTTATAAATTCACAGTTCTAAGGCCATGAAAATGTACAAATTAAGGCATAGAAAGGAAAATACCTTCTCTGAGGAAAGGTTGCTAGCGTCTGGGGTGCCTCTGTCACATGGGAAGAGGCAATGTCTGCTGGTCCTTCTCTTCTGGGTTCTGGTTTCAGTGGTTCTCTCCCAATGTCTCAGGGTATTTTCTCTCTCTTAACCTCATAAAAGACCCCAATATAGGGATTAACCACCCACCCTGAATGGGCTGGGTCTCATCTCAATTGAACCACAAGGTCCCAACTACAAAATGTCCCACCCTACCCCCACAGGGATGGATTAAAAGAACATGGCCTTTCGTGGGGTACATAACAGCCCCAAACCACCACACCCCAGGGGTCAACTCCTCCAGGGCCTAGCCTGGATTCATCTTTCACTGACTCCTCAGCACCTAGCAGAGTACCTGGAATCTTTGAATTCTCAAGCAAATATCTATGGAGTGAATGATTGTATCTGGAAAAAATCCTGTAGCCCAGTGATTCTCAAACTTTGATGTGCATGTGTATTACCTATGGATGTTTAAAATCAGGTTTTTATTTAGAGGGCCTGGGGTGGAGACTAAGGTTGTGTATTTCCAATAAGGTCTTAGGTGATGCTGACAGCTGCTGGTCCATGGACCACAATTTCATTAGTGAGGCTGTAGGAGATGCTCATGATGCTTCACTTATATCCTTTTAACTCACTGTTCCCATGAATGCCACATTGCAGCTTCCAACTCCCAGCACCTGTGACTCTTTGCTCAAGGTCTTTCTCTGAATGCAGCAGATTGGAAGTGCCTTAGATTGGAAGTAACTTAGTGTCTCCCAGAGCTCCCCATGGAACAGGGAAACTTCCACTGCCTACATCAGTAACCTGCTTGATAGTACATTTGCTATTTGCTTCTCTTCTCTTTTCTCTTCTCATCTCTTCTCAATTCCACTCACTTCCACTATTATTTCCAGGGATCAATACTTAAAAAAACCACTTACAATCACATCATTGTCTCAGAGTTTGGTTTCAGGGGAAACCAACTCAAATTAGGCACCTAAAGCTTTAGCTATCTACTCTGTCCATGGGTTTCTATTAAGTTTTCATTCATTCATTCACTCATTTATTCTACAAGTAGACATGTGTTAAAAAAAATCAATCAATACTTGAGGGTAGGGCCTAATTATATTTCTTTCTGTGTACCCCACCTCCTAGCAAAAACGGAGATAGAAACACGTCTAGAAAAATGTTGGTTAGTGAGGGTAGGAAGGTAAGAAGGAAAAAAAGAAGACAGGAAGGAAGAAAGGAGGGTTGGAAAGAAGGAAGGAGGGGAGGATGGAAGGAAAGGAAGATGGACAAACAGAAGGGGCTATCTGCTACTCTGAACTTTTTCTCTTTAATGATGGGCCAATGATGAGTGAGCTTCATTTACTGCCTCATTTATTCCTTCCCTGGTGGTTCCTCTCCTGGGTGGAAGTGGAAGGAGTGAGTCTTTAAGGTCGAGGCCCAATCTGCCAGTAACAGAAAACACCTGGGAAACAGCACTGCCATGGGTGCCCAAGGCCAGTCAGGGCTGACTCCATGGAGTAGCTACAGAGCTTAAGGCCACAGAAACATGTGACTGAAAACAAGGGGCTATGAGAGCAAAAGGCATATTTTATTTGTTTGTTTGTTTAATATATAAATTAAAATTTTTCATTCTGGTAACATATCTACAATCCAAAATTTCTTATTTTATCTGCTTTCAAATGTACAGTTCAGTGGCGTTAATTACATTCACAATGTCAGGCCACCCTCACGGCCATCCATTACCAAAACTTTTCCATCACCCCAAACAGAAACTCTGAACCAATCAACATTAACTCCCTATTCCCCACCCCCACCCAGACCCTGGTAACCTGTATTCTAGTTTCTGACTGTGTGTTTGCATATTTATTTCCTTTATGTACAATCACACCCTTATCGTCCTTTTGTGTCTGGCTTATTTAACTCAACCTGGTGTCTTCCAGGTTCATTCATGTTGTCGCATGTATAAGAATCTTGTTCTTTTATATGGTCAAATACTATTCCATTGTATATATATATATATATATACCACATTTTGTTTATTCATTCATTTATTGATGGATTGCATCTAGTTATATGCCCAAAAGACCTGAAAAGAGGAACAGAAACATATTTTCCAATGATGTCCACAGCGGCATTATTCACAACTGCTAAAGGAGGAAGCCCTCCCTTCTTGAATCCAGCCTTGGATTGCTCCAAGTTATGGGTGAGCCTAGGATGGGGAGTATTTCTGGAGAGGCAGAGTAGCTTTAGCTATCCAGAAGAGAAGTTCAAATTTCCCTTCTGCCAGTTACTCTATAGGTTTTTGAATTCTCTCTGCCTCAGTGTTCTCATCTTTAAAATGGCGAGATCAATCAGACCTATTTTTTAATATGGGTATTGTGAAGATTAAACAAGATAATGAATGTCAACTTCCCAAAACATTTCTGACACACCGTATACAGAAAGAAGTAAATTGTATCACTACCTTTATCATTGGCTGCCTCCAATAATCCAGCTTTTCGGCTAAACCTTTATGACTGAAATAAATTCCAGAACAAAGATGGGCTACAGAGCCAGATTCATGGACCCCAGGAAATCACTTTCCCTATCTCAGGTGTGGGTTCAAATCCCAGCTCTGCCACTGGTAACTGGGCAATTAACCTCTCCTATCTATTTAATGGAGATAATACTAGTATTCACTTCATAGTAATATCATTGTGATATTTATTGTGACATTATGCCTATAATTTGCCTGATAAATAGTAAGAGCTCAAAAAAAGTTTGCTGTTATTATCATTACCGTTATTATTACTAGACGTATGGAAGTTACTGGGGTTCTAGTACTGCCAACATTTGTATCCAGGAATACCGCCATGACTAGTCTTCCCTGACAGCCAGCTTCAAAAGAGCTCTTCATTTTCAAAAGCTACATTTGATAAGTTTATGAATTTGCATGCTGCCAAAAGCCCCCTGTGGCTTCTGTAAATTCAGATTATTCTGTTTATTCCTTCAGTCACACCCGTCAATTATCATGTGGAGGTGCCTGCTTAGGGCAGCCTTTGTGAACTGTATCTGCTTGGCTCCACCCAAGGCATGAAATACTAGTGGCTCCTACAGTCCTGGTAATCCAACAAAGAGGCCTGAGAAAATGTCAGATCTGGGGAGTTCCTGGGAATAAGTCCATCTCTGCATCCTGCCAGGTACCATAGACAAGGAGCCTGCTTCACTATCATTTTTCCAAATTGTACCAAGAGCTGCTTTTATCCTTATACAAGACAAACGCAGTCATTTCCCTGTTTTATTATTAACACATTCACATAATTGCTTGGGCTCTCAACTGTGACCTGTGAGAGGTTCACTCAGCTGTGAAATTTTCAAAAGGAATACAGTATCGTGGTTAAAGACGGCGATATGCATTTTTCCCAACTAAATCTATTTGTCTGTAAGCCCCCAAGTCAAATCTCTTGTTGAATTTGTTCAAACATAAATTAATAGTTGAATTTACATAGATTTAATGTCTGCTAATCTTTCTGGTTGAGGAATCTATATTCGTGACTAAATACATCATCTCAGAGATATCGTGTTTAATGCTGAAAATAATTTAAATTCCTCCAAAGTCCAATCCTTTTGTATATTATTAAACCAGAGCAGCCAATCCTTTCTAATAAGACACAGAAAACCTACTGCTTCCAACTAATAAAGACGTATTTCTAGGATTTGGGCCATGTGCATGGGTCGGATTTAAAAAAGAAAATTAAAGCACAACAAACAACTTTTGCAAGGGAAATGATTTGGTCATTTATTATTCCAGTGCCCTCCCCTGCCCCACAAATGATGCAAACACTGTTCAGTTTTGAGGGTCATTGGAAGTGCTCAGTCCAATACATGCCTTGAATCACATACACACAAAGGTCACTTGAATGAACTCATGCGTGCAACCAACATTCATTCTGCCCGTGGTAAGTGCCAGGCACTGTTCTGGGTTCTGGGCATGCAGCAGTAAACAAAATCAAGAAAGTCCCTGTTCTCCTGGAGCTGGCAATTCAATAGGGGACCAACAGACAGACACACACAAAGGTATAACATGTCAGATGGTGCTCTGGAATAAGTGCTCTGGAGATAACTACAGCAGAGTAAGAAGTAAGAGTGATAGGAGCAGCTGAGGCAGGGCAGCAGGCAATCTATTTTATAATAGAGGAGGGAAGGCCTTCTCCAGGATCTGAATGCAATGGGAGGAGAGAGCTATGCAGATATCCAGATGTTGTGGATTGTTATAATCGTGGCCCTGATGAGTCAGCTTTCCTGTGAACACCCCTCTTCACAGCCCAATGCTGTGGCTCCTCCCTTTGAGAGGTGGCATTTAGTTTCCCATCCCCTTGAACCTGGCCTGACCTTGTGACTGGCTTACACCAATAGAACATGGGGGAATGATGTTGTGCAAGTCTTGAGATTAGGCCTTAAGAGACCTTGAAGCTCCCACCTTCACCCTCTTGGAACCCTGAGTCCACTGCGATGTGAAGAAGCCTAGACTAGCCTCAGGTAAGGGAGGGAGGCATGATGGTCCCTCCAGCCACTATGGAGCCATCAGAGGACTGTGGCTGCATGTATGATCCCAGGTGAGAGAAGCAGAAGAACTGCTCAAGCCCCACCCCACAGAAATGCAAGCAATAATAAATAGGTGTTGCTGTAATGAACTATGTTCACGTTTTAGAGTGATCTATTATGCAGCAACAGCTGTCTGCAACACCATGGAATGAGCATTCCCAAAAGAGAGAACAATAATACACACGCTGAGGCAAACCGTACTGGAGGGGGAGAGGGATCTGGGTTTAGAGAACAACAAAATGGCCAGCATAACCAGAATGGAACGTGCAGGAATTCTTAACCATTCTGAATATTTTCTAAGGAATTCAGAGTTTCCATGCTATGAACCTACAAAAGCTGAAAGCAATGGCTAACCCTGTCTCTTTCCATCCTCGTACACCAATAACAATAGCTGCTATTGATTGAGGCACATTCTTGGTCACCTCGTTTAACCCTCAATGCAATCTTATGTAGAACATCTTATTCCCCAAATAAAGATGAAGAAACTTTGTTTGGAGAGCAGAAGTTTGAACCCAAGATCACTCAACTAGTCGGGGGGCAGAACCAAAAATATAAGTTGTTCTAAATGCAAAGCCCCTGCTTGAATTACTGTATTTCCCCAACTCCCAATACTTAATTCCTTCCAATTCTCAAATACTGGAGTTTCTTCCACCCCACTGCCTTTACTGCAGAAATTCTCACAATACTGAAGAGCCTCAGATACTCCCTGCCAGGTCAATACTTCAGCTGATACCAACATCTTTAGATGATCTGAAAGTAAACTTCCAGGCATAGCAAGCCCAGCTCAAACAGGTAGATGGTTTGGATCACTCAGAGTCACTGTTTTGACCATGTAAACCTAAATATTATGTTCTTACTGAATAACTAAATATTATGTTCTTACTGAATAACTGAGATGCCTGCATCCCTCCCCACCAAATCCACAGAGCCACAAGCAATATATCTAAGAAGGCATATAATTTAAAGTATAGCCAAAAGAAAAGAAAAATCAACCCAGGATCAACTAGAGGTGAAGGTTGAAGGAAGGGTTTTTGTTGTTATCATTTGTCCTTGGTGGAAAAATAGATGACACTCAGGAAACAAAGGCTAGGGATAAACAATTAAATTTCTAGACGATAATATTTAAGCATCACATACCTCCTGGGAAGAAGCATTGTGATTATTCAGTTTAAGAGCCTGAAACTTATTTTTAAAAAATGGAAGCATCCAAAGTTGTACAGATCTTTTTTATTAGTGAAAAGCCAAGCTGACATGAAAAAATAATTGGGGCATGTAAGATAGCATGGAATGTACTTTGGGAATACATTAGGCAACATACTTAAGGAAAAATAGTTTCAACCATATTTATATCCCAAACAGTCAAGAAAAGGATCTAAGGCTCCTTGAAGATTGTTTACCGAGCACTTCAGTCCAGTTTATGCTGTGTCCCCAAAGGCTTACAGAACACTTACAAAAAGTCTGCATGTGACCACTACCTGGGGTGCTGTGTGCGGGTCTCTAATCAGATTCATGGGTAGAAATAAATTCCAATGAAAAATATCCAGTATTCATTCTTGCTTTCAACAAACCTTTGTTGAGCTTCTATTATTGATCAGGAGCTGTGCTGAGTGGTAGAAATAAAACACTGCCCTGACCTCAGGGTATCACTATCTAATAATACAGACACAAGCATAGTAATGATTAATAGAGTGTTCTAGATTCTGTGGCAGACATTAACAGGTGCTATGCAATCAGCCAGGAGTGACACTAATCCACATTGTGAGAGACAGAATGAGGAAAGGGATAGTTTGAAAAAGTTTTCTAGACTGAATGACACTTGATTTGAGTCTTAACATAGGAGTAAATCTGGCAAATAAAACAGGATAGGCATTCTCCAAAAGTGAACAGCCTGCTCAAAGGCTCAGAGTCAGGACAGTAGCATAAGACTTATACAGAACATGATAGGTGAGGGGCCGCAGGCAAGGGGATAAAATTTGAAAGGAAGAATGGCCAGATTATGAAGTTCTTTGAGTGCTAAGAATAAGAATTTTGGCTTTTTTTTATGTCAAAGATTAAAAAATTTGTATATTCAGGATGTGTTCAGTTGCTAACTAATGTATTTTAGGGACACAGTTTCTTTCTGTTTTGTTTTTGTTCCTGCACCATTCTTAGCACGTTGACTTTTGTCTTTATTGCCTATCACTGCAAAATGGCTATCCTGGCTCCAAGGATCACATCAGCATTCAAAATCAGAAGAAGGAAGAGAGGAGGTTGCATTAACATTCTCAGAACTACCCTTAGCAATGGGTATCTGCTTACATCATATTGCCCCCACTTAGCTGCAAAGAAGGCTGGGAGTATATCAAGCTTTTGCATCCATACAAGTAGAAAGGAAATTGTTTGGGAATGGTTTAGTCAAAACACTGTGCCTGATGCAAGATTTTAAGCAGAAATTTCATTTTGAAAGGGAAAAAAAAAAGGCATTTCAGGAAGCACGGGGAAGCTGAAAGTTTCCTGCCTTGAGAGGGTTGTGAGGAATGACGTGGGAGTGGAGCGAGCAGCATGGAAATGCTGCTTCCTGAAAATGAAGAATTTTTTTAGGCTGGAAATTGGAAGATTAAGAAAGGATTACTAAATTACTCAATGAAAATAATTAAAACTGGAAAACTAATGCAGGGTATCGATGGGACAAACGAAGGCTTCTTTCTCTACCAATTTCTGTAATTTTCATAATAATATCCATGCAGTACTTGAGAATTTACAATATAAATAGTTTTTTTTTTTGTTTTGTCTTGTTTACAGTCCTATGACAACTCCAGAGGTAGGGAAAGCTAAGAAATAAAAAACTGGGAGAAATAAAATATCCACCCCAAAATGAAACTGCTAATAACTGGCAGAAGCCAAAGTCAAACTTGCACTTACATCAATACCCCAAAATACCAAAGGTGGGGCACATTGGAGGGAAATGTAGGAAAGCCATTTGACCAAAGTTACACATTTCCAATTGGTCTCAGTTCTAGACTTTTGATGAAAGTTCTAAATGAGATTGTGTTAGTAATAGTGAGGAGTCAACATGACTGAAAGGACTAAAAAAAGAAAAGGGTGAATTCCAAGGCAGTAAGTAGGGTGGAGCAAGTGAAGTACGCAGGGCACATAATTGAAGGAGGCTGGATTCTGAGAATGAGCACCTCCTTGCATTTTTTTTGGGGGGGGGGGGGTACATGGTCCAGGGATTGAATCTGGGTCTCCCATATGAAAGGTGAGCATTCTACCACTGAATCATTCTCCTTGAATTTTGTGCTCTGGACATCTTACTTACTTCACTCTAATCCCAACCCTGGTGCATCCTATTGCTTTAAACCTGAGTCTTGTCTAGGCACTGGTGTACTAGTAATGGATATACATTTTAAAAATTCCTCTAATTATCTTGTGAGGAGTGTGATTATATTGTAGCATACTTTTAATAGTAAAAGCATCAAATGTAAACATTTGACGTATGCAACCATTTTACAAGCCTGTGCATGACTTTTTTAATATCGCAAAAGCCTCAAAAAAGCCTCTGGGCTTCTTGAGAGTTGAGATGTCTCTAATCATAGAAATACTTTCTTTTCACTCTGGGGTCTGCTCTGGACTTAGATTCCTCAATCCTTTGCTCTCTTTCGTCTTTCCACTCTCAAAGCATCACTTTTGGCCCCAAGCCCCTGGCTTCTTTCTCTCAACACCCCTTCCCCATGGCCTTCCGAGCCTGCCCCACTTTCCACCTCTCTCCGCACCTACTCCAACTGATGTTTTCAAAGTGGGCTCTGTTTCAGGTGTCCCCTGCTCAGATCACAAAGAATTTCATCTCCAGTGTTTGTGGAGCGTCTGTGTAGGGATGCCTATGGGGCTTCATGCATAATTAATGACAATTCAGCTACACATGTTTTCTATTAGCAATTCAGACTGTTTTAGGACTTTTTTAAACATACTTTGTGATTCACTAAAATTCTGAAAGGCATTTAAATAAGAAAAATCCATAAAAGCACAGAATGTTTGAGGCTTTTGGAAGGAGGCTTTAATGAAGAATTTCTCCCCAGAGGAGCATTTCCTGAAATGCTTTTTGCTCTGTACCACAAGTTTCTCCAGACGAGTACAAGACTAAATCGCAGGTCTCCTCAAAAACAATGTCAATGGAATACATTTTTAAAAAAAATGGTCCCAGGTTACCATAACAACCAAGGTTCCAACATCATGTTGACTTACTGCAAAGTGATATGATCAGGAAGACCAGAGCAGAGAACAAAAAGCATCAGGTTGCTATAGCAACTGGATATACAGAAAATGGAGCTGTTTCAGTAGGAAAGTTTTTCATTGCAAAAGTAAATGTAAAGAATCTTTCTAGGATGATTGTTCACCTAGGAAATTTTCACATTAGCCAAGAGTTATCCCATTACTTTGCTTGGTGGCTAAAGCCCCAAGACAGAAGCTGTATCATTTAGCTATTGCTGCATATCAAACTGTCTGAAAATTAAGTGATTCTTTAAACTTAATTCTATTTCCCTGAGTCTAGGGGCTAGCTGGAGAGTTCTGCTGATTTGGTCTGGACTCAGGTTATCAGGAGTCTGCAGGCAGCTAGCAGATCAGCTGGGAACTGGCTGGTTTTAGGAAAGCTTTAACTAGAACGGCATGGCTTTTTCCATCTAGTATCCCATCCTTCAGCAGGCTAATAGGGATTTGCTCTCATGGTGGAGCAGGGTTCCAAAAGAAAGAGGCAAATCTAAGATAATCTCTTGAGGCCTAGACTCAGAACTGGCAGATTATCACTTCCACCCCATTCTCTTGGCATTCAAGAAGTGGGGAAATAAATTCCATTTTTCGATGGGAGAGGCTGCAATGTCCAATTTCAAAGGGTGAGGATGTAGGGAAACGAGGTGAATTGAGGTCATTTTTGAAAATAATATACCAAAATGCCAACTTTTGTGTATGATTTACCTTGGAAAATCACACACAAAACTTGAATATACTTAAGGTCAAACAATACACCTACTTATTAAAGGGGCTTTGGCTTCCAAAGAGCCAAACAGTGTCACAAAATGCCAAATTACAGCTCATATATTAGACACAATCTTTGACAGTGTATTTTCAGTACTTTGTACTTGTTCTTTAATTTTCTTCCCTTCCTTCAAAATTGAACAGAGTCAAGTGAACACTTGAGGCCCAGAGGACATATAATTGAGGCTGGAGAGGAGATTGCCTAAAATGTTCATTCATCAGTTGATGGAGAGAAGCAGTTTAGTGAAGTGATTAAAAGTGCGGTCTTGGAGTCAGATTGTCTGGGTTCAGATTTCTTTCAAACTCTAAGTTACATGAACTTGAGTAAGACTCATGACCTCCCAGAAACCTCATTTGTAAAATGAGGTAAAATTTTACTTTACTTTTTATCCTAATATGTACTTTTCACTTTTGAGAGTTCTGAATTGGGAGTGCACCATGTAACTAATGCCATGTTACAATCACACATAAAACAGTTATGTCCTACAACTGATGGCATTTCAGAGTCAGTGAATATTGCCATGCCTTCTTCAGAGGTTTGAGTCAACCTATGTTACCCATCCCCAATCTGTGCTCAATAAAAGTGAATTATAATGAGGAGAAGGAGGAAAGTTTAATATGTGGCAGACAAATTGGGGGTTTAAGAAAGTAGATATACAACACATGTACATTCAAGGTGTACATTTGAATATTTGAAAGTGAAGTATAGTCTTTCTCTTCCTAGAAGCAAGGAGAACAGAACTTTCCTGACTACATGTTGGTGACAGCAGTGCTGGCATTTCATTGTATTAAACTGTCCCCTTCACCCTGGGAGGAAATTATCGAAATGGGCTAATATCCACATTTTATTATAGAGCAACCTGAGAATCACTGAGGTGAAAAAAATATATATTTAGGGTCACAAAGCCAATTAGCAACAGACGGAAGTTGAACCCAGATAACTCTCCCTCCGCACTATGTTCATTTAGCTTCCTTGGGACACGAACATGTCGAGAGGGGCAGCAATGAAGATATCTAAAGCTTCAGTCCTTAGAATGATTGTGTTAAATTGTAGGGGATGGGGTGGGGCAGTCAATGCTGATTCAGAAATTCTCTCCCGGAAGTGACCAACTATTTGGTTGGAATGGGGCTGGGACTTTGGAAACTATTTGCATGGAAGCACACAGTTCTTATTTGTATTGAATGTTTGTCTGATGGAGGCTTGGAAGTATTGTCAATATAGATTAGGAGAGGCAAGCCACCCTTGGAGAACCACCGCCACCTGTAAAATGCTGCTTAATTCCCTCTACCTCTCAGAATCATGTGCTTACAAGGACCCTGCAACCTGATCAAACTCCTTGGAGCCTCCCACATGTCTTTATTTGTGTCTGCAACCCTGGTCCTTGGCACAGACCCCGAAGCTGATTATTTATTACATAAAATGTGCTGATGCCTAAACAATCCCACATGAATTCACTCCATCTATAGACTTGATGTCTAAGAAACTTCCTTCACTGTGTCTTCCTTTAGTCATAGAAAGACTCTAGCATAAGACCCTCATTCCAAAGTGAGAAAAAAGAAATTTCTGGAATTTTTCACTGCCAATTAGGCAAGAAGAATTCAGCATTTTACTCCAACTGCACTTCTGCAGGTGCATGCTGTCTTTCTGTAATTAACCTTTCATGTGTCTTGACATTGCAGCTGCTGGTGGTGAATTTCCTATCAGCTATATTTCCAAATATCTGAGGAGCAGATATCTGTGGGTAGTCAACCAGGTTTCTGGCAGATGCTCAGTAAATGAGTTAAGGAAGGAAGAGGGAAGGGAAGAAGTAAAGAACAGAAGAAAAGAGGGAGAGAATGGGGAAGAAAGAAAACCTTTCCAACTTTGTTCATTTCTGATGTAGAAAGTTCCATTTCTTCTAATAACACAGATAATGCAAAATGATGCAGTAATACTTTTCTTGCTCTCAGGGGAATTACTATGTCATTCAATGTTTCTAGCAGAGAGAATACTGTTTTAGTTTTTGTGCTGGTTTGAAATGATGTACGTACCCTAGAAGAGCCATGTTTTAATCCTAATCCATTTTGTAAAGGCAGCCATTTCTTCTAATCCCTATTCAGCATTGTGTTTGAAACTGTAATTAGATCATCTCCCTGGAGATGTGATTTAATCAAGAATGGTTATTAAGATAAATTAGGTGTAGGCATGTCTCCACCCATTTGGGTGGGTCTTGATTAGTTTCTGAAGTCCTATAAAAGAGGAAACATTTTGGAGAATGAGAGAGATCTCTGAGAGAGCAGAGAATGACATAGCCATGAGAAGCAGAGTCTACCAGCCAGTGACCTTTGGAGATGAAGAAGGAAAACACCTCCTGGGGAGCTTCATGAAACAGGAAGCCAGGAGAGAAAGCTAGCAGATGACACCTTGCTTGCCATGTGCCCTTCCAGCTGAGAGAGAAACTGTGACTGTGTTTGCCATGGGCCTTCTCACTTGAGAGAGAAACCCTGAACTTCGTTGGCCTTCTTGAACCAAGGTATCTTTCCCTGGATGCCTTTGATTGGACATTTCTATAAACTTGTTGTAATTGGGACATCTTCTTGGCCTTAGAACTGTAAACTAGCAACTTACTAAATTCCCTTTTTTAAAAACTGTTCAGTTTCTGATATATTGCATTCCAGCAGCTAGCAAACTAAAACCGTTTCCTAGCGGCTAAAACAAATCCCATACAATGGGTCAGCTTAGACAATGGGAATTTTTTGGCTTACAGTTTTGAGACCAGGAGAAGTCTAAAATCCAGGCACCAGTAAAGCTATCTCTCTCCCTGAAGACTTGGCATTCTGGAGCTGGCTGCTAAGGATCCTTGGCCCTTGGCTTTTCCGTCACATGGCAGTATAGCTGGCAGTGTCTTCTCCTTTCTCTTCCAGTTTCACTGACTTCCAGTTTCTTTCTCTGTGGCTTTTTCCCTGTGGCCTTCTCTATGAGGCCTCCAATAACAGGATTAAGACCCATTCTGCTTCTGTATAGACCTTAACTAAACATAACATCTTCAGAAGGTCCTATTTCAATGAGTTCATACTCACAGGAATGGATTAAGATGAAGGACATATTTTTCTGGGGCACATACCCCCAAGCTCCACAAATGCCTTTACCCACACCTCCCTTGCCACATTCTTTATGGAGTTCAGGGAAGAGACAAAGTAAGTCTTATATTATGGTCACACATGATTTATTTTATCTAATCATAAGCTTGCTTCCCTTACACTGCTCAACCATCTCTGCCATTACCTCACAAGCAGATGTCCATGTCATAAACAGCTCAATTGCAAAGTATGCCTCCTATTGAGTGGTGCTTCCTTGTGACTTGCAATTAGAGTTCATTTAGGAAGCACTCTGTCTTCCTGATGAGATCCTACTGATATGGCATGTCATACCCATGGGCTGTCACATGGGCCTCACACTGTAACTCAGTTTCAGCTGTCACATAACATAGTTTAGGAAGATCATCTCAACTGTATTCTCCAACCATGGTGAAAGTCCATCCAGCTGTTTTGTGTAATAAAATAACATAAAAATGGGCTGAAATTTATTTATTACTATATATAAGACATAGGCAACTGTCTCGTCTTGTTTTGCTCTTTTTAATCACAATGAAGAAGCTAGCACCAAGTTTTGGTAATTGGTCTCTAATTTTCCTATATCCGGACTTCTTCATCCTAGCCTGGGAGTTGTTCAAGGTAGGATTCACTACTTATTCTACTTCAAATTGGCTTTGCCACTGGGAATGGTATGAACAGCCATAAAGTGAGAGTATATTCCTAGTTGCACACTTGTAGGACATATGCATCAATGAAGTCAGCTAGCAGCGCTCCAGCAACTTGGCCAAAGTTCAGGTATAACTTTCTCATTCCTGGGGCAAAAAGAGATGGGCAAGAACAAAGCAGAAAGTGGGTCTTCATTTGACTGACAAGCACTAAGGAGATTATCATTGAAGAAATATAGATGGGAATAACAATTCAGGCTTCCTTGCTTTTCATGCATGTCTGAATTACTCATCTACCCATGCACTGGACAAAGGGAGTGTCAGTAACAAGGTATTTATAATCACATGGTCACATGATTAAAGCTATATGGCTATAAAATCATTATCAAAGATCAAGGCTACTGGATTACAGTTAAAAAATTCAGGTATTTCCTTTTGGCTATTCAAATATACTAAAACTAAAAAAAAAAAATCCATGTAATGATTCAGTAGTCATAATAATTTGCTAAATCCTAATTTCTCAGTTATACCTCTTCCCTCTCATCTGATCATTCTCTCAATCTTTGGGGATCTTAGCAATGATCATTTTAGCTTTCTCTTGCTGGAAAGGCACATCAATCTTATGGGATAGAGAAGTGAAACTGGTTGAAGTTCTCAATGAGACTGGTACCTTTGGGTTTCAAGGATTATCTGGCATAGGAACAATCTGGAGGTCAGGCTTTCTTTTATTAAAGTTTTCGGTGCATTAGTCACTGTGCCAAGCACTGAGTGAAAGCTATTGCTATGCCTATTTTATGAGTGAGGAGACCGAGTCCCAGAAGCACTAATTAGCAAATTAGTATTAGAAACAGGTGCATCTGTAAAACCAATGTTCCTGTCTCCAACTGCACTGAGTTGGATGTGAGTAACCTTTTTGGTTGGATTTGGAATTGGGGAACCTGACTTTGAGACATAAATTTAATGGTTTTATAGTGGCCTCAGTTTATTTCAGCCATTCAAAGTTCATTAACCTCTTTCTCCCATTTTAGCCTATACACCTCAGGTAGAATTCCATGTGACCAGCCTAGTCAATCAAAAAATTTCATCCACCTGGCCACACAATGATTTGCTCAAGGATAAGCATGTGATCTGAGTCATCCAATCAAGGTGAATCTCAGGACTTTTGTAGGGACTATTGGGAGAAAAACTAAAAAGAGCTCTTCCCCTTAGAAATTGAACCTAAGAGAATTTGCAGCTAAAGCTGCTGATTTCATCTTGCCACCATGAGAACATAATTGATCAGAGAATGAAGGCAGCGCAGATATCTCAGCCCTGAGATAAAAGAAGAATGAGAAACTGAAAAGCAGGGTCCCAATAAAATCATTTGAGCCCCTGGGTCAAGCAGCACTTGAAAGGAGAATGACTCTTACACGCTTTCATGTTCCTGAGCCCATAAACTCTTAGCTTGCTTACACCAGTTTGGTCAGGTTTTTTGTCACTTATAATGAATGAAGCCTACCCAAATTCTAGATAAGCAGTGAAGTTAAAGAGTTGCCAAGTTCCAAAGAATGAAGCCTATCCAAATTCTAGATAAGCAGTAAAGTTAAAAAGTTGCCAAGTTCCAAAGTATCTGACCAGAATTTCTTAAATCTACTCTTACTCTGGTCAGAATTGTTCCCAGATGCTGGTGTGTAATCAAGATCGTGAGTGGAGGTCAAGGAGATCTTTAAGAAAAAGGAGAAATGTGGAGACTTGGAAATAGATAAGACTGAATGTTCTCTACCATGACCTAACACTGCACTTTAAACCAGTACCACACCGTTAAACTTAAGTACCTGCTGTGTGATTAACAATTTCCTGTTACAGAAAAGACAACATGGCTTCCACAGTCATACTTGACTAATTTATTAGCCTTTCTTGAGATGGAAAATAGGCATCTGGTTAAAGAGGTTTGCTGGAAATAATTTAATCAGACTAAAAAGAAAAAGAAAAGGAAACTTTTGAAATTTCCCATATCAAAAGTGGTTCAAGGGGGAGTGTTTGTAAAAATAAACATAAAAAATTTTAAAGCTCTTCAAAACACTGCATCACCATGGGATTGTGTGTGTGTGTGTGTGTGTGTGTGTGTGTGTGTTTTACCATGAATAGAGAATTTGCTCTGAAACCAGGAACACAGGAGAAGTAAATAAACACTTTAGAGGATCAGGATATCTAATAAGCAGTGTTCCTCAAGGATTAAAAACTGCTCTTGTCTACTGAACATCTTTATAAAAGAAGGAGGACTCATTGCATAGCAGGAAACTCCAATATGTAGATAATGTGTATCCTTCCAGTTAGTGTGAAGTCAAAGGGAAGGGAGAGACACCTGGACTGGAATCCCCAGCTAATCAATAATTAATGACGGGTCAATTACACAATCCAACCTGGTCAATTGTAGGGTAGTATTTGAAACTACTCTGCTCTTGGGGCCATTTCTAGACCAAAGAGATCTGGAAGCTGCTGCCTTATTCTTCAACGCAGTATCTGGTAGAACGTTGAATGCATATGACATAGTTTCTCATGGTTGCCATAATAAAGTACCCCAAACAGGTGGCTTAAAACAACAGACTTTTATTGCCTCACAATTCTGGCAGCTAGAAGTCTGAAATCAAGGTGTCAGCAAGGCCATGCTGCCTCTGAAACCTGTTTGGGAGAATGCTTCTCTGCCCCTTTCTAGCTTCTAGTGGTTTGCCTGTAGTCCTTGACATTCCTTCACTTGCAGCTGAAGTGCTTCAATCTCTGCTGCCTTTGCTATGGGATGCTCTTCCCTCTGACTCTCTCACAAGGACACAAGTCAGATTAGATTAGGGCCCACCTTGGTTCAGTATGACCTCTTCTTAACTTGACTAAATCTGCAAAGACCCTATTTCCAAATAAGGCCAAATTCACAGGTATTGGGGATTAGAATGCCAAAATATCTTTTTGGGAAACAGTTCAACCCCGAACAACATACTAGATGCTCAGTCAATGTGTGTTGAGACACCAGATTTCAGATGGCAAATATGACATACCTTGGCTATCTTCCACCTGGAGTGGCTGACTACGAAATTATGTTGAGAAAGAAAGAGTCCCAGTCCCCACCAAGTGGACATACCAGTGTTATGATTGATTAGCAATGTCTGCTATGAAAAAACAAAAGCAGAGAGCAGGGTAATGTGCTATGTCAGAAGACGCAGTTCAAAACTTTGAGCTATTTGAGAGCAGGGAGGAAGGTGGTTAGGCGAGTGTGTTCTTCAGCAACTCAAAGGTCAGCAGGAAACCCCAGAGGGAGAGAGGAAGACAACAGTTATTGCAGAGCTGGAGTCTAATATAACTGGAAAAGGTTCCAACTAATGTGTCTCTGGTGTTCACCCCAGGTTATCAGCCACCAACAGCCCTAAGACTTCGATAAAATGAAAACACAGGTCAAGTTCAATTTGAGTTTATACTATTTCCCCAAGCTACTGGTTCCTCTAGCCTCCAGGAAGCTCAAGTAGTCACCTAGTTTTAATTTGGGGGTTAGGGAAGAGCAGTGGATTTCTCTGAATTGGACATAAGAAAAACCCCTAATGCATAGACTCAGGACTTGGACAACAATCAACCAAGCATAAATAAAATAACAATAACAATAATAATAAAATTAGGAGAGAAAGCTTTATAGACTTCAGAATGCTTTCATCTTCTCATAGTAACTTATTTAATCCTACTAAAAGTTAGTAAAGTGTCATCATTCTCACTATCTCCAGATAAGGCTAAGAGTGTTTATGTTCTGTCTCACCATATAGTCAGTGAAGAATGGAGCTGGGAACCTGGTAATGTTGTTGAGTCAATGAACTAATGAATGAATGGGTTAGTTAGTTCAGCTCTTCTGATCCAAGTTTTAGTATCCTGCCTAAAGAAACTTCTCCTTCCAATTTCAGTTCATTGTTAGGAATAAAGGCAGTGGTTTTATGGAAGAACTTCTGCCTCATCTAGCCTGGTACTTTTCTATAGGCAAATTACATCTGACATCTTATCGTCAATATGAAAGAGAAATAGAGATGGAGATAGAGATAGAGATAAATATAGATGATAGATAGATAGACAGACAGACAGACAGATAGATAAATAGAGAAATGAAACAACCCCAATATATGCAATGTTCCCTTGCTTTGTCCAAAATCTTCACCCAAACCCTGAATTGGTCAGTTTGACCAGGCTCACACTTGCCTCCACTGTCCTCCACAAATGTTCTCAGTTTCTGGACATGCCACATTCCTTGAACCTGAGGCTTAGGATTGCTTCTTAGTCTCTGACATGTCTACCTGGCTTAATTCTGACTTGTACTCATCTTATTTTTTCTGCTTTTTATTTTGAAATACTTTGAAACTTATAGGACAGTTGTAAAAATATTATAAAACCCATCCAGAAAATTCCAAAATCCCCCCACCCCTAGCTACTCAGATTCACTAGGTTTTACCATTCTGCCACATTTTCTAATCACTCTATCCATCCATCCATCCGTCCATCCCATCCCATCCAGCTGTCTTCTATCTATATCAATCTATTTATTATCTATTTTCTAAACCTATTTTCCAAAGGTTGTGTACATCATGCTCCTCGAACACTGAATACTTCCATTTACATTTCCTAAGAATGTGCTTATCCTTTCGATCACACTCTTTCTACCTCCTACGAAAGTTCTCGCCCACAGAGCATCCCACCTCAGTTCACATTTTCAAGACCAGAATCCCTCTACCCTAGCTTTGACTAGGTCAATGAATGGGGGCCAGTCAAATGGTGTTCCCTTGACACTTGCTCACTTTAACTGATTATGAGGACATCAGGGTTCAGTTCTGCAGTTCTGACTCTATGACCTCACCCATTCCCCTTCCCTCTATAGGCCTCAGTTTCCCCATCCATAACAGTAAGGGGTGGGGTGAGATGTTCTCTGCAGGCCCTTCCAGAGCCAAGATTCCAGAATTATATGCTTTAATGTGGAATAAAGCAGAGACAAACAATACAACAGAAAAGGATTCTAGTCTATGTCCTCTCCATCCTACCCAGATCACCCCACCTTAAAGTAGACTCAACTCTGCATTAAGAAGTGAGACAGAGAAGCAGAAATTCAGTGATCGTTAGCACTGCTGTGAGGCCAACACATGATGGACAGGAAAGATTCCTATAATCACGAAGCAGGAGAGAACACAATCCATTAAGACCTTTTAGTCAAAGCTGCCACAGAGCCGTCCACCTCCTGCTATGCCTGTGAGCCATGCCACTTCCCAGTTTCCAGGGCTAAGGAGTCCTCTCATGCTGGCCCTTTAGTTTAGTCATGCCATTGCCTTACCCAAAACTCACATTTAAGCAGACCAAAAGGTCTGTGAAGCAATGCAATCTAAAAATATTACCATCATTTGAGACCTGATTTCTTTTTCTTTTTTTTTGACAAATGGAAAATCTCCAGGGGTTCCTCTGAGCCAATGGCCAGGTAATGTGCAAATAACAGGTCCCTCGCTCATCCCCTTTCTCTGAGACATGGGGAAATTAAGCTTCAGAAAGGTTTTGTGACTTGCTAGAAATCACCCGGCCATAATTACATAGCTTAGAGAGTATTTATAATTCAAAGCTCTAATAGGACTATTTTTCCTTGCAACAACTTGCATTCCCTCCCACTTTGCATGGTTAAATTCCTACTCATCAACTACGACCTGCTTAAGTGTCCTTTTTTTAGGGAAAAAAGGACATTTTTTAGGGATAGATTGCCACCAAACTCTCTTAAAATTCTCTCTCATACTTTCTGGGCAGGATTATGAGCTTCTACCCTGGACCGCTAGTGAGGTACCCTCTTTAACTCCTCTGATACACTCTACAATGACATGGAGACCTCCGTGGTTCCAGGCCTCTGCACTCTCCTCTTCACACAGACAGATGCAAGTTCAGATCGCACTACCTGTATGACACTAGGTAAATTATTGATCTCCCTGAGACTTGGTTTTCCTTATCTATGAAATGGAGATAAGGAAACTCCTTACAACTTCAAAAAGTAATTGTAAAGATTAAATATGATGTGAACAGCTAGTATACCTAGTGTTAATTATAACTATCGATATTTTATAATATTATACATAATAAAATATATAATATCTTAGGAATGTTTACCTGACAGAATGCCAAGTATAGGTTGATGTGTGTTACCATGAAAATTAAATTAATGCCTGTGTGTCAGGCAGGGCAAGGCAGCAGAAGCTCCTTCATCTAGTGATTAAGAGGAGGGGGGGCTGAATAATAAATAAAATATTTGCAAAACCCCTTGCAGGACTAGGAAGAAAGGAGGAAATATTCAACTTCCCATTTTGGGAATTCCTGATAGTCTCACAAGCAGTGGGGACAACCAAGTCAATAGGCTGAGCCCTCGATCTTGGGGTTTACCCCAATGAAACTTATTCCTGCAAAGAAGTAGCTAAGCCTATAATTATGCCTAACTATCACCTCATGAGAACCTCTTTTGTTGCTCAGATGTGGCCTCTCTAAGCCAACTTGGTAGGTGAACTCACTGCCCTCCCCATTATGTTGGGCATGACTCCCAGGGATGAAAATGTCCTTGGCAGAACAGAGATAAAAAAGACAGCATACCCCATCCTGGAACGGCTGGCTGGCTGAGAGAAGCAGCTCGGGTGAGATCGCCGAGGCGCGCAGGCCTCACCGGGCGGGGCGGCAAGCGGCCAGAGTCACTTCCTTCTGCCTTCCCGGGCCGGCTGGGAGAATTGGAGAGGCGGTCCCCTGAAACCGTGGCGGCTGGCGCCCACACCACGCGCGGCCCCCCGGACCAACTGAGAGAATTGGATCGGAAATCCCCAGGCCGCGGAGAACGGTGACGGGTGGGGGAGGCCCCTTCCAAACCCGTGACTCCCCGGGAACGTGCACTCTCCTGGGCGGGCCGCTGCCGCTGGCGCCCTCCCTCCACGCTTGTCGCCCCGGGCCGACTAGGAAATTCAGATGGGCTCTTTCCCGGGCTGCGGCGGCCAGCAACCCTCCCTGCGTTCGGACCCCAGGCCGGCTCAAGCCGCTTCGGCTAGCGAACCTCCTGGACGGCGAGAGTTTTCCAAAGTTTAAGGTCCCACAGCACCTTTTACTGGTGGGACCCGCAGACAAACGTGTGCCACGAGCGCCACCTACTGGGCAGGATAAGAAAAACAGAACCCAGAGATTTCACAGAAAAATCTTCCAAACTTTTGGATCCAATACCCAGGGAAATCTGTCTAAATGCGCAGATGCCAACAGAAGATAACGGATCACGCTCAAATAATTGAAAATATGGCCCAGTCAAAGGAACAAACCAATAGTTCAAATGACATACAGGAGCTGAGACAACTAATGCTGAATATACGAACAGAAATTGAAAACCTCTTCAAAAACGAAATCAATAAATTGAGGGAGGACATGAAGAAGACATGGGCTGAACATAAAGAAGAAATAGAAAAAGTGAAAAAACAAATCACAGAACTTATGGAAGTGAAGGACAAAGTAGAAAAGATAGAAAAAACAATGGATACCTACAATGATAGATTCAAAGAGACAGAAGATAGAATTAGTGATTTGGAGGATGGAACATCTGAATTCCAAAAAGAAACAGAAACTATCGGGAAAAGAATGGAAAAATTTGAACAGGGTATCAGGGAACTCAAGGACAATATGAACAAATATACGTGTTGTGGGTGTCCCAGAAGGAGAAGAGAAGGGAAAAGGAGGAGAAAAACTAATGGAAGAAATTTTCACTGAAAATTTCCCAACTCTTAGGAAAGACCTAAAATTACAGATCCAAGAAGTGCAGCGCACCCCAAACAGATTAGACCCAAATAGGCGTTCTCCAAGACACTTACTAGTTAGAATGTCAGAGGTCAAAGAGAAAGAGAGGATCTTGAAAGCAGCAAGAGAAAAACAATCCATCACATACAAGGGAAACCCAATAAGACTATGTGTAGATTTCTCAGCAGAAACCATGGAGGCTAGAAGACAGTGGGATGATATATTTAAATTACTAAAAGAGAAAAACTGCCAACCAAGACTCCTATATCCAGCAAAATTGTCCATAAAAAATGAGGGAGAAATTAAAACATTCTCAGACAAAAAGTCACTGAGAGAATTTGTGACCAAGAGACCAGCTCTGCAAGAAATACTAAAGGGAGCACTAGAGTCAGAACCGAAAAGACAGAAGAGAGAGGTATGGAGAAGAGTGTAGAAAGAAGGAAAGTCAGATATGATATATATAATACAAAAGGCAAAATGTTAGAGGAAAATATTATCCAAACAGTAATAACACTAAATATTAATGGACTGAATTCCCCAATCAAAAGACATAGATTGGCAGAATGGATTAAAAAACAGGATCCTTCTATATGCTGTCTACAGGAAACACATCTTAGACCCAAAGATAAACATAGGTTGAAAGTGAAAGGTTGGGAAAAGATATTTCATGCAAATAACAACCAGAAAATAGCAGGAGTGGCTATACTAATATCCAACAAGTTAGACTTCAAATGTAAAACAGTCAAAAGAGACAAAGAAGGACACTATATACTAATAAAAGGAACAATTAAACAAGAAGACATAACAATCATAAATATTTACACACCGAACCAGAATGCCCCAAAATACGTGAGGAATACACTGCAAACACTGAAAAGGGAAATAGACACAAATACCATAATAGTTGGAGACTTCAATTTCCCACTCTCATCAATGGACAGAACATCTAGACAGAGGATCAATAAAGAAATAGAGAATCTGAATATTACTATAAAGGAGCTAGACTTAACAGACATTTATAGGACATTACATCCCACAACAGCAGGATACAACTTTTTCTCAAGTGCTCATGGATCATTCTCAAAGATAGACCATATGCTGGGTCACAAAGCAAGTCTTAACAAATTTAAAAAGATTGAAATCATACACAACACTTTCTCAGATCATAAAGGAATGAAGTTGGACATCAATAATAGGCGGAATGCCAGAAAATTCACAAATACCTGGAGGCTCAACAACACACTCTTAAACAACAAGTGGGTCAAAGAAGAAATTGTAAGAGAAATTAGTAAATACCTCAAGGCAAATGAAAATGAAAACACAACATATCAAAACTTATGGGATGCAGCAAAGGCAGTGCTAAGAGCGAAATTTATTGCCCTAAATGCCTATATCAGAAAAGAAGAAAAGGCAAAAATGCAGGAATTAACTGTTCACTTGGAAGAACTGGAGAAAGAACAGCAAACTAATCCCAAAGCAAGCAAAAGGAAAGAAATAACAAAGATCAGAGCAGAAATAAATGAAATTGAAAATATGAAAACAATAGAGAAAATCAATAAGACCAGAAGTTGGTTCTATGAGAAAATCAATAAGATTGATGGGCCCTTATCAAGATTGACAAAAAGAAGAAGAGAGAGGATGCAAATAAATAAGATCAGAAATAGAAGAGGAGACATAACTACTGACCTCACAGAAATAAAGGAGGTAATAACAGGATACTATGAACAACTTTATGCTAATAAATACAACAATTTAGATGAAATGGACGGGTTCCTGGAAAGACATGAACAACCAACTTTGACTCAAGAAGAAATAGATGACCTCAACAAACCAATCACAAGTAAAGAAATTGAATTAGTCATTCAAAAGCTTCCTAAAAAGAAAAGTCCAGGACCAGATGGCTTCACATGTGAATTCTACCAAATGTTCCAGAAAGAATTAGTACCAAGTCTCCTCAAACTCTTCAAAAAAATCGAAGTGGAGGGAAAACTGCCTAATTCATTCTATGAAGCCAACATCACCCTCATACCAAAACCAGGCAAAGATATTACAAAAAAAGAAAACTACAGACAAATCTCTCTAATGAATATAGATGCAAAAATCCTCAATAAAATTCTAGGAAATCGTATCCAACAACACATTAAAAGAATTATACATCATGACCAAGTAGGATTCATCCCAGGTATGCAAGGATGGTTCAACATAAGAAAATCAATTAATGTAATACACCATATCAACAAATCAAAGCAGAAAAATCACATGATCATCTCAATTGATGCAGAGAAGGCATTTGACAAGATTCAACATCCTTTCCTGTTGAAAACACTTCAAAAGATAGGAATACAAGGGAACTTCCTTAAAATGATAGAGGGAATATATGAAAAACCCACAGCTAATATCATCCTCAATGGGGAAAAATTGAAAACTTTCCCCCTAAGATCAGGAACAAGACAAGGATGTCCACTATCACCACTATTATTCAACATTGTGTTGGAGGTTCTAGCCAGAGCAATTAGACAAGAAAAAGAAATACAAGGCATCAAAATTGGAAAGGAAGAAGTAAAACTATCACTGTTTGCAGACGATATGATACTATACGTCGAAAACCCGGAAAAATCCACAATAAAACTACTAGAGCTAATAAAGGAGTACAGCAAAGTAGCAGGTTACAAGATCAACATTCAAAAATCTGTAGCATTTCTCTACACTAGTAATGAACAAGCTGAGGGGGAAATCAAGAAACGATTCCCATTTACAATTGCAACTAAAAGAATAAAATACCTAGGAATAAATTTAACTAAAGAGACAAAAAACCTATATAAAGAAAACTACAAAAAACTGCTAAAAGAAATCACAGAAGACCTAAATAGATGGAAGGGCATACCGTGTTCATGGATTGGAAGACTAAATATAGTTAAGATGTCAATCCTACCTAAATTGATTTACAGATTCAATGCAATACCAATCAAAATCCCAACAACTTATTTTTCAGAAATAGAAAAACCAATAAGCAAATTTATCTGGAAGGGCAGGGTACCCCGAATTGCTAAAAACATCTTGAGGAAAAAAAACGAAGCTGGAGGTCTCGCGCTGCCTGACTTTAAGGCATATTATGAAGCCACAGTGGTCAAAACAGCATGGTATTGGCATAAAGATAGATATATCGACCAATGGAATCGAATAGAGTGCTCAGATATAGACCCTCTCATCTATGGACATTTGATCTTTGATAAGGCAGTCAAGCCAACTCACCTGGGACAGAGCAGTCTCTTCAATAAATGGTGCCTAGAGAACTGGATATCCATATGCAAAAGAATGAAAGAAGACCCATCTCTCACACCCTATACAAAAGTTAACTCAAAATGGATCAAAGATCTAAACATTAGGTCTAAGACCATAAAACAGTTAGAGGAAAATGTTGGGAGATATCTTATGGATCTTACAACTGGAGGCGGTTTTATGGACCTTAAACCTAAAGCAAGAACACTGAAGAAGGAAATAAATAAATGGGAGCTCCTCAAAATTAAACACTTTTGTGCATCAAAGAACTTCATCAAGAAAGTAGAAAGACAGCCTACACAATGGGAGACAATATTTGGAAATGATATATCAGATAAAGGTCTAGTATCCAGAATTTATAAAGAGATTGTTCATCTCAACAACAAAAAGAAAGCCAACCCAATTACAAAATGGGAAAAAGACTTGAACAGACACCTATCAGAAGAGGAAATACAAATGGCCAAAAGGCACATGAAGAGATGCTCAATGTCCCTGGCCATTAGAGAAATGCAAATCAAAACCACAATGAGATATCATCTCACACCCACCAGAATGGCCATTATCAACAAAACAGAAAATGACAAGTGCTGGAGAGGATGCGGAGAAAGAGGCACACTTATCCACTGTTGGTGGGAATGTCAAATGGTGCAACCACTGTGGAAGGCAGTTTGGCGGTTCCTCAAAAAGCTGAATATAGAATTGCCATACGACCCAGCAATACCATTGCTGGGAATCTACTCAAAGGAATTAAGGGCAAAAACTCAAATGGACATTTGCACACCAATGTTTATAGCAGCATTATATACAATTGCAAAGAGATGGAAACAGCCGAAATCTCCATCAACAGAAGAGTGGCTAAACAAACTGTGGTATATACATACGATGGAATACTATGCAGCTTTAAGACAGGATAAACTTATGAAGCATGTAATAACATGGATGGACCTAGAGAACATTATGCTGAGTGAGTCTAGCCAAAAACTAAAGGACAAATACTGTACGGTCCCACTGATGTGAACAGACATTCGAGAATAAATTTGGAATATGTCCTTGATATCAGAGTCCAGCAGGAGGTAGAAACAGGGTAAGATAATGGCCAATTGGAGTTGAAGGGATACAGACGGTGTAACAGGACTAGATACAAAAACTCAAAAATGGACAGCACAATAATACCTAATTGTAAAGTGATCAGGTTAAAACACTGAATGAAGCTGCATCTGAGCTATAGGTTTTTGTTTTGTTTTGTTTTGTTTTGTTTTGACTTTACTATTATTACTTTTATTTTTGTCTCTATATTAACATTCTATATCTTTTTCGGTTATGTTGCTAGTTCTTCTAAACCAATGCAAATGTACTAAGAAATGATGATCATGCATCTATGTGATGATGTTAAGAATTACTGATTGCATATGTAGAATGGTATGATCTCTAAATGTTGGGTTAATTTCTTTTTTTCCATTAATTAAAAAAAAAAAAAGAGAACGGGTAATTGGAGCTGAAGGGATACAGACTGTACAACGGGACTGGATATAAAAACTCAGAAATGGACAGCACAATACTACCCAATTGTAATGCAATTATGTTAAAACATTGAATGAAGCTGCATGTGAGGTATAGGTTTTTTGTTTTTGTTTGTTTGTTTGTTTTTCTTTCTATTATTGTTTTAATTCTTATTCTGTTGTCTTTTTATTTCTTTCTCTAAATCGATGCAAATGTACTAAGAAATGATGAATATGCAACTATGTGATGTTATTAAGAATTACTGATTGTACATGTAGATTGGAATGATTTCTAATTGTTTTGTTAATTCTTTTTTTAATTAATAAAAAAAAAATGTCCTTGGCAATGTGAGATTGAAATCTTGAGATGAGCTGGCACTTGGTATCATGAGACTGAGAAAGCCTTCTTGACCAAAAGGGGGAAGACAGAAACAAGACAAAATAAAGTTTCAGTGGTTGAGAGATTTCAAACAGAGTTGAGAGGTTATCCTGGGTGTTTTTCTTATGCACCATATAGATATACCTTTCCAGTAATGGTATATTGGAGTGGCTGGAGGGAAATACCTGAAACTATTGAGCTATGTTCCAGTAACCTTGATTCTTGAGGACAATTATATAATGAAAGATTTTACAATGTGGCTGTGTGATTATGAAAATCTAGTGTCCAATGTTCCTTTTATCCAGGGTATGGACAGATGAGTAAAAAAAATAAGTTTAATAAATAAATGAATAATGCCCCCCCATTATTCATTATTTTACCCGGTCAAGGGTAAAATATTGGGTATATTGAAATTCTGGTGGTCAATGAGAGGGAGGGGTAAGGGGTTTAGGATGTATGAGTATTTTCTTTTGTATTTCTTTTTCTGGAGTGATAAAAATGTTCTAAAAATGATCATGGCTATGAAAACATGACTATGTGATGAAATTATGAGCCACTGATTGTACACCATGTATGGACTGTATATGTTTGAAGATCTCTCAATAAAAGAGATAAATAAAAGCCCCACACTGGCCCTCCAGCCACTGGCTCTGATAGTCAGCTATCAGCTTTCCTGGCCCCTTGATAGAAATTGACAAAGATTTATAGGAGGTGAGAGTTTAGCCCTTTGTGCTGGTTTGAAAATTTTGTGTACCCCAGAAAAGCCATTTCCTTTAATCACGATTCAGCACTGCAGGGTGGAAACCTTTCAATTAGGTTATTTTCATGGAGATGTGACACATCCAATCATGGGTGTGGTCTTTGGATTAGATAGAGATGTGACTCTGCCCATTCAAGTCTGGTCTTAATTAGCTTACTGGGGTCCTTTAAAAGGGAAGACATTTTGGAGAAAATATAGTTACTTCAGAGCCGACACAGATGCAGACACTTGGAGATTCAGAGTCCAGCAGATGTGGCCATGCACCTTCCTATGAGATGCTAGGCAAGCCAGGATCCAGAGTTTGGCCACAGAACAGCTAAGTGAGACTCACAGATATTTAAAGAGGAAACCACTGGAATCAGAAGCACAAAGCAATGATACTGTGAACAAGGACCAGCAGATGCCAGCCACGTGCCTTCCCATGTTGCAGCAGACATCGGCCTTTCTTGAGTCGAGTTATCTTTCTCTGGATGCCTTAGTTTGGACATTTTTATAGCCATTCATTTCTGGTATATTGCATTCTGGCAGCTTTAGCAAACTGATACACCCTGGCACTGGTATGCAAATTTAGTCAATTGATATGGAAGAGTTGATTTGAGTGGACTACAGTTACCATCCTTCTGAAAAATAAGGGATCTTGATGCATCCCCCCCACACACACAAATTTCTTTCTCTGCTAGAGGCAAGGATACATTAAGATACAAAATCCAATCTGTCAGGTACAGTGTTGTGTGTACTCTGAAGGTATCTATATCAAATGTCCAGTGAGCCTGAACCATGGAGGCAGACAAGTAGGACCATTTAAAACACTTGGCCCAAACTGTAAAGCTTCACTACCCACATAGATCAACTCGATTGGATGGTTAGCATGCCACTTTGTTCTGGTCAATGATATACAGCCATTGTGAATTATAATAGATTAGTATATTATTCATCCTAAGAACATATAAGAAGTAGAAGAAAGAAACAGATTTTCAGTAGGCTTCCTCATGTGATGGTTCTGTGAAGTGGAAGACATTTAGTGAAGGAAAGGTGAATAGCTTTAAAGAATTCATGATTTTAAAGTGGTAAACAATTTAAGGATTTATGATGCAGGAATATTTTCTTAAAAACCATAAGTATCAGCATGTATTGGCAGTCTCGGCTCCATTGTTGGGTGTGGTAGGTTGCAAAATGTGCCCCAACAGACACATATTCTCAATGTCAATTCGTATTCCTGTGGGTGTGAACCCACTGTAAATAGAACCTTTTGAAGATGCTATTTTTAGGTAAGGTACAGCCAACTGAATAAGGTAGGTCTTAATCCACATCACTGGAAGCCTTATAAAGAGAAGAAACTGGAAGTCAGAGTGAGAGGAACATGAGAGGAGCCAGGAGCCAAAAGTTAGCCGTGAGCCATGAGAACAGACATAAAGGAGAGGGTATTGCTACGCGACAGGAGGTAAAGACACAAGCCAAGGAACACCAAGGATTGCTGGCAAGCCAGCTCAGAACACTACAGCCTCTGGGAGAAAGTAAGTCTTGCGATATTTTGATTTTGGATTTCTTCTAGGCTCATAACTAACTTTGAACCAATAAATACTTGTTGCTTAAGCCATCCCATTGTATGATATTTATCATAGCAACTCAGGCAAACTAAGACAGTGGATAACATCTAGAGATTGGCTTGCTGTCATCACTCCAATAGCAAGCGTATCTGAGGGCTTCTCTGACGGCCCCTTTTGTCCACCAAATTGCTATGTTCCTTGACTCCCATGATGACCCAAACAATATACCTGAGCTTCTACCCCAGTTTATAATTATCATCATTATTGCTTGAGGGCCTATTATGAGCTAGGCAAAGAACAGCGCTTTATAATTATCATCTCCTTTAGCCTCAGAAAGGCTAATTCCCTTGGCCAAATCCACACCTATACTAAATGTCAGAGACAAAACTTTTGGTTGGACAGCGTAGTTTCAAATTCTGTGCCTTCCTCAACAACATGAGCTGCTGCTTCCCTTCTCGAGGCTCTGCCCTTCTCATTAATGATTCACGTTAAAGAGCAATTTTAGATGAACAAAAAAAGACCCAGTTATCAAACTTAAAGAAGGTGATCCGGAAAGGTTGAGTAGCTCTGAATTCAATCTCCTAGTTAAAAATAGAACAATGAGATTTAATCTGTGCCAGGTACTCAAACATCTAACTCAGAGGTTGAAAATGAACATGACTTATGGGGTCTGCTATGAGATAATGGGGGAGTCAGGATTTTCTGCCAAATGGGAGAGCAAACACTTCGCTGTGTTCAAAGTTAGAGCTCACCAAAAATTTTGCTTCCTTTGCTCTGGACATCTGTTAGGATTACATGTCTCTACTGACCTAAACTCATGCGTGGCCACCTGACTTGCTTTGACCAGTGAAATGTGGTAACAAGTGATTTACATCACAATAAGAGCTTGTGTATTGCTTGCCAAGCTTTCCTTACCTTGCCTTCATGGTAGTGGAAATCTGTGTTATAAGGAAGCTCTCATCAACCTAGATTCCTGAATGCCTATGCCAAGCAGTGCATCCTGCTGACATAAGGTAGACATGTGTGGGAGTGAGAAATAATCATTATTTTGAATCATGGAAATTTTGTGCTGGTTTTTACTGCAACATAACCTAACCTATACTGAATGTTATGCTTGCCTAAGCAACCATAACCAATGATAATAAATAAATGAATAAGTAAATATGCTAGTAAGGAAATAAATACAATTAAAAACACTATATTGGTAAAAAAGAAATTGCATGTACATGTTAGATTCCATTTTGTGGTTCCAGGCATATATGCTGGGCCAGAGTGGCAATTCCTGGGCCAGAGTGGCAATTCCTGGACCAGGATGACACATAGGTACATCCATGGTAGAACCTAGAATCAAAATCTCCTTGTCTCAGGTTAATGAGAACCACACTTCCTAAAGTCCTGATTTTGGCTTTCCTGAGAAAAGAATGATCATGTTCCCTTTCAGAATACTACCTATATCATTGTAGAATCTGCTCCTTTCCTAAGACCCTATTGTTTCAATCTTCTTGAACTAAAAATATTTATTTTTCTCTATATGGTATTCTTGTGATATTGGAGGTTCATGATGGATAATAAAAGTGCAAAGTACTAAATTCATCAACTGTTCTAAGTGCTCTAATAAGCCTTTAAAGTAACTTATTTAATCTTTGGAAAAGAAAAACCTCAGACCTCTTTCTGGTCTTACAGACTATGAAGAAAGGCAAAATGTAGTCATCCATTTACTTGGGAATGTGGATTTTGAAGGCGAATAGCTTATGTTGCCTGGAAAGACATGTAGATGGCAGCGCTCGAAGGGTTCCAGAGAGCATCTGCTTCTCTAAAAGTTGGAGAAACTGAGGCCCAGAGACAGTACAGGGCTTGCCCAAGGTACACAGTAAATAGTGGACTTGAGCCCAGGCCTCCTGTCTTGTGGTCTACTTTGCTTTCTCCACCAAACTTCATGGAATCATCTGAAGGTAGCTAAAAATTTATGTGAAAGCCTAGATAAAAAAAGTTCAAGAAGCTAGATAAAGCATATTTTTAGTAAATCAGAAGGTTCATGCCTCAAACAAGAAATAGTCTGCAGAAATAAAGGCCCCCATGCAGAGGCAAAACAGCACAAAGAACAAAAAAGTCCATAGAAGCCACTAAAAGTTCTGAGAAACATTAGGAAGTGGTGGGGACTGTGGCAAAGCACATCTCATCTAAAATGGCCTGTTGCTACTCACTCCAGCTCACTGTTTCCATGAAGGAATATAACGTCAGCACTGTCAGTCTTCTGAAGATTTTCAAAAGAAGCCAGAAATCTGGATTTGATGTTCTTTTTTTTTAATATGCAGTCTTCTGACTTTTCAGAAACATCTGCAATACCTGGGATGCAGAGGCTGGATGGGCCAGTTCATGGTGAAGGGGAGAAGGATGAGCAGTTGGGCAGGTCTCCATGTTGTCCTGTTCTGACAGCTGGCAGATCCTGCCCCCCCACCCCACCACGTCCCCTCTGCCTTAGACTACACAGCTATAAATGATGTGCCCCTCAGCCCTTTCCTCTCTAAACTCTTTTCCTCTCCATCTCCCCATTTCTCACTCTGGTCTAAGCACTTGGACCTTCTTGTTTTTCCTCCAACATGTCAAGCCATTCTCACGTCAGTGCCTTTGCTTCTTCCACCTGCAGCTCTCACAGGGTAGACTTCACTTAGCTTGTTCCTTTAGCCCATCCAGATCTCTGATCAAATGTCACCTTTGCAGTCAGGCCTTCTGTGGCCCTCCACTGTAAAACAGCTTGCTCATCAGCACTCTCCATCACCTTACCCTTCCCTGAACTTATTTTATATGTTTATTTACTTGATATTATTCTTGCTAATTTCTCATCTGTCTCCCCCAATTACAAGCAGACTTGGCACATCTTCAATTCTGTATCCTTTGTGCTGGACTTAGCACAGGTAGCTACGCAGTTAATACTTGTTGAAAGAAAGAAAGAGAAGAAACAAAGAAGGATAGTGGAAGGAAAAGAGGGAGAGTGGGAGGAAAGGGTGAGAGGAAATAGAAAAACAGAGAGAAAGAGAAACAGAAGAAAGAGGAAGAAAGACTAGAGAAAGAAGAAAAGAAAGAGGAGAGGAAGAAGGAAGGAAGAAAAGGGGGAGCTGGTGGGAAGATTGGGCTGGGCACATTACAGCAGCATGGAATCCTAGAAATAAAGTAGTTCTGTGGTCAGATATGCGTTCTACTCTAATATGTTCCATTTCCAATCTGTATGATCCTGGGCATATCATGTAATATTTCTAAACCTCAGTTTCTTCCTTAGTTATTAAATACAATAATATTGACCTCATAAGGTTTGTTGTGAAGATTAAAATAGACACCCTAAGAGGAGAATATCATTCTTCATTTCACTTGCCCTGGGAGAATGGGTTTTCTAAAATAATGCTCATCCTTGTCAGCAAAGTTTGTGGGAAGGCAGTTGTGTTATCTTGGTGGAAAGGGCCCAGGAAGTCTGCATATGGCTCCCACAGTTGTCAGTCTCTGCCTGCAGTTTGCAAGATAATTAAAGGCACAGTAGGCAGGTATCATTAACTTGTTAACCTGAAATTTTCTCTCCCCCTACACCCACCTCTACTGAAAGAGAGATTGCAATTGTTCCCCATGAACCAGGTCTGACTTAGATGGTTTCCTTTCAATTACTCTCCTGAATCTGTACATATGTTGGAGTCATTATTAAAATTCAGGGGCTGCACTGTATTCCTTCACAATAACCCTCTAGATGAACACACAATGTGTCTTAAAAACTCACTGCCCCCAAAAGGCCACAGTCCCTGACTTCAGTCTTTGTGTTTCCTTCCCCTCAACCCAGCTCCAGAGACATCACTTTTTTTTTTCTTTGACATTTGTAGCTACAATGCCCAAGTTATGCAATTAGGTCTTCTTAGTTGAAACTCTGTATTTTGCATGCTCCTAAGGACCATAAAGGCAAGGATTTTCTGATTGACACTTTTAAAGCACTGAATGTAATGCTCAGGCAGAAACCATCTCTGACCACACTCCTTCACACAGTCTCCAGGGTACATTCATATACCTCAACTCACTTATCTTCATGGCAATATTTGTGGGATATTGTGGTGGGTTGAATTACGTACCCAATGAACATGTTCTAAACTTTTAGCTGCAGTACTATAGGTGTCAACCCATTGTAAATAAGATCTCTTGAAGGTGTTATTTTTAGTTAAAGTATGATGAACTGAGCCAGGGTGGGCCTTATTCTGGATTACTGGAGGCCTTATAAAGAGAACCAAGAAGGCAAAGACGTGAGAAAGAAGAGAACATCACCATATCATGGAAAGCATAAATAAAAGCCTAGGAACCCCAAGGACTGTCAACCTCCAGCACCAGATTCCAAGAGAAAGCTAGTCTTGCCGATATTTTGACTTTGGATTTCTTCTACCTGCAAAGCCATGTGCTAATCAATGCTTGTTGTTTAACCATCCCATTGTGCAGTAGTTGTCACAGACGCCTGGCAAACTAAGACAGACGTGCTTCTGCCCACTTGAAGCACGAGGAAGCTGAGATTCAAAGTGCTCAAGTCTCATGTCCAAGGAGACCTCATTAGTAAGTGGTGCTACTGGGGGACACGCTTGAATCTTGGCATGGACTCCATCTATCTTAATCCCTGTTGTACACACAGGACATGATGCTCAATAACTGTTTATAGCTATTTGCCTCTGGAGAAACAAGCAGAATTCATACTGTTATGTGTTTCAGAGGATGTGGATATATTTGATTCTGCTTATGTGATAACAAAGGCATAGTGAATCTCCCTTATTCATCTCAGGTGACGGGATGATTCCAAGGGTACTGTAACCAAGAAAATCAAATTTAAGGGATGATTTTGATTACCGAATAGTTATATAAATATTCCTTTTTGCTTTCTGGCATATTGAGTAGACAAGTAAATTCCTGAAATTTCTGGATCATGGTCCAGCTGCCCTGATCTCTGATAATGGTTGTATAGCCTTTATCTTCTGATTGTAAAAACCTTGTGACTAACCTTCAAGTGTACCTACTTATCGAGGTTTTCAACTTTAGAGTCTTATAATCACTAAAGACAGCCCCTTATGTTTGTTAATGAAAGGTCTTGGGTCTACCCAGAACTACCCACCCCAAGTCCAAAATTATCTTGATGACTGAGACCAGATTTAACCTAAGTGGGTCCATCTGACATGCCCACTTAAAGTAGATGAGACTTTAATCTACAAGTCACCTAAAATTCTGCCATTTTCTTTCACGCATTCTGTGACTAAGCGTGTAATCAATCTGCACATGCTCCATAATCAGATCACCTCTAATTACATCATCTTGGGCCCCGGTGCTCATTATCCTAAATCCTGCCCACCTTTTCTCTAATAAAACTACCTGAATTACTGCAGTTCTGGGGGACAGATTTTGGGCCGTTAGGCCATCTGCTCTCCTACCACACATGTAGTAATAAGCTCTTTCTCTCTTTGAAACCCTGGTATCTCAGAATTGGTTATTGAGCTCATTGTGCAAAAGAATCCACAGCCTTTGTCTGGTAACAGCATAAGAACACACACAGAGAGAAGCACAAACATACACAACGTTTATTCACAACTACACCATTTTCTAGATGATTTTCCCAAAAATCACCTGCCACCATTCCACTACTTCCCTCTGTCCCTTGTCTTTTCCTAGCTCACAGTAATATTTCACTGCCTTCAGGAAATACTCTTTTTTTTTCACAGATTTTGCCATGGCTCAAAAAATACTTGTTCTATTTTTCACAGTATGTTCTTTAAATTAACTCACTTAAAAAAAGAAAATCTAGGCTTTAGGTAAAGAAGGATAGTTTTCTATCATTATTGCATATGGAAGATCTGAATCATGTGTTATAAATAAAAGGCCACCTTAAAAATGAAACAAGAGGAAAACAAAGGAGTAGTTTCAAATACTCGCTAGATCCCATTATCTTGCAAGGCATCTAGTCTTCCTTTTTGCTCAGTGAGCATCATTATCAAATGTCAGAGAGGTGTCAACAATATCTTAGCACCAATTGAGAGTTCTTTCTTGTTTTTATCAGAAGAATTGAAAGAAAATGGAAAATTACTAACTTTCTAGTGGTGGGATTTAATGTTATTTAATGGTGTATCCCAGTATCACAAAGACTCTCCCACATACCATCAGTGCTGTGTGTTCAGTCCAGGGAACCAGTGGCCTAGAGGAAAGGTTAAGTTCAAATTCCTCCAAATGGCAATCCAAGTGTCGTGTGTATGGCCCAGCCGTTATCCTGGCCTTTGCCATGGTGCCACCTGAACATATTGTTACTTCCAGCAAAATACTTTGTGCGGCACTTTCCAAACAGCCCACATCCTACCACCAGCTTGTGTCTTCCCAGGTGATTCTCTTGCATCTGATTGAGTCAGAAGCATGCTCCTCATCAAGTACCTCTTTGAATGCCTTCTTCATGAGATATTTCCTAAACCTCTTCATAAATGTGATCTCCACTTTTGCCAAACCCCAGCAGCACGCTGTTCACGCTGCCCACGGCCCACCCCTCCCAACCCCTCCTTCCTGGACCCAACTGCTTTCTACCTTTCTCTTCATATCATGAGCTCCTCAAGGACAAAGCCTGGTTCTGGCTCATATAACAGGTGCTCAGCAAATGCACCTTCAGTAAGATCGAACTAAGTAAAATGAAATAAAATGAGTGGTCTGAAGATTGACGGAAGGGAATGATAACTTGGAAAGTGAAGTGAAGAACCATGCCTGTCACTTAGTAGCAGCATGATCCTCAACAACTTCTGGAGTGCCCCAAGCATTTGTTTTCTCACATGTAAAGCAGAGTTAATAACAGCACGCCGAGTGGCTGTTTTAAGGATTATACTAGATAATAGGTACTTCGAGGGCAAGATACTGTCTGGCAATGGCTAGATTCACTTTCCAGCAACTTACCACTAAAATATTCATGAAAATACATATACCAATAATGCAGAGTTGCTGCAGGCCTGGGAACAAGAAATAATGATCAAAGTCCTCCAGACCCCTGAGGAATTTCCACTAATCAAAGAGGGGATAGGTCCATGATGCAAAAACTCAAGGCCAGGCACTTCCTTTATAACCTTTCTGCCACAGAGGCTTAAAGACAGTGCCCTTACCAAATAGAGTCAGGGAAACTACCCCCCCCCCCCCGCCCCCGACTGTGTGGGAACTCTTTTTAGAGGTTTTCAGGACTATTTTATCCCTGCATTCCCCTAATTAGTGCATCACTTTCTATGTTCATTCAGAAATACAATGCCCAGTTGTGGAACATATTTTTGATATGGCTTCTCTTAAATAGAAAAGGACAACTTCAGGAAAATCAAGGTAGTTGCAGCTTTCCAAATAATTTTTGAGGGTCAAGAAAGCAACTGTCAGGAAGTTTATCATAGCAGTTAAAAGCATAGACTCCAGGGCCAGTTTACTTAGGTTTGAATCCTGGCTTTGTCACTTACTAGCTGTATAATGTATGGCAAATTACAGTGACTCAGTTTCCTCATCTGTTAAATGGAAATACTGAGGATACCAACCTCACAGGGTTATTGCGCAGATTAAATGCATGCAAAGGGCTTTTGAATAGCCCCTGGCATCCCAGAAAACTTTGTGTAATGTTTGTTAAATACACTATAGCACATATAGTTATATATATATATATATATATACATGCACATGCGTATACAAACATATATACATATACTCACACATACACATGCATACGCACATACATATATAAACACACAATCCACACATATACATTCACATTTCTCTGTGTAAAGTAGAGATACGGACTTTCTCCTATGTTTTAAAGAACCATACTGGCTAAAATATTCCTATAATACCAGAAATTTGGTTTAGAATGGTGAATATCACTGATATAAGGATTTTAAGAGCAATTCCTTGGAATTTCTGCAGAGTGAATGTAACAATCAGAGCATCTCTGATGGTTTGCCTGGGGAAAGGAGCTAGGACTTGCCTAAGGTGCAAATATCCCACCGCATGATATGGGAAATAAAGATAAATCCACAGTCTAACATGGGCAAACAGCAGGCTCAGATAAAGACTTTCCTTTGACCATCTGATGAGTGCAGGCAAACCTTTTATAGCGTCCCTGAAGTACAGGCAGATTGTGTCTATGAAGAAGATGTACTATAGGAAACAAAAGTACATTTTTGAATACATATCTTTTATGGTCTCTATGGATTTGATGAAGTAAAAACTAAAGCTGAAGTGATAAAATAACTAAGTGAAATGAAAAGAGTTGTTTGAGATAAGTTACATTATATGGAGATCGGCGATAAAATATGACAATTAAAATTTGCATTTGAAGAACAGGTAATCTCCAATGCACAAAAATATAATCATTAATGTGAGAGAGAAATAGGGATCTTATAAAACTGTAGAGAAATGAAAAAAAAAGATTAAATGTTGAAAGAAATGGAAAATTTATGAAAAAAAGTTATTCCTAAAGAAGAAGCCAGAAAACAAGAAATAGACATAAGCGTAGGAAGAGTCAATGGTGAGCAACTTAAACACGATGCCTGCATTGACAGAGCTCAGTCTCATGTGGGAGATTTCTGGGAATAAGATCAAATAAACCAGTGAAGACAGTCTACACTAGCGAGACTGCTAATTTATCTCCTTGGTCTTGTGTTAAATGAGATTGATGTTTCCCTGCTTCCCACTTGAATTCCGAAGGACAATGTCTGCAATATATTATCAGGTAAAAATAGTCCTCTAGCCAAATAAGTTTGGGCAAGAATAGGTTAAACATACATAAAAATAATTCTTAACTACAAAAGGTTAATGCTGGGGGTGCAAGGGTAGTTCAGAGGTAGAATTCTTGCCTGCCATGCAGAGACTTGATACCTGGCCCATGCACTTCCCAAACAAACAAAGAAATCACCACCAACAAAAACAAATGAACAAACAAAAATTCAACAAATGGTGGTCCTGCAATGACAGGATACTCACAGGCAAAAAGAATGAAATGTGACCCCACCAGACAGCATACAAAAAAAAAGAAGGTTAATGTTAAGATGTGTTATGAATTTTGAAGAGAGTGATACATTATGCTGTGTTTTCAAATTCAGAAAGGGTAGAGGTCATTTTGTCTTATATTTTGGATCACAATGTCATCCCCCCCCCCTTTCTTTCGCATCTCATGTAACAGCTACTGACATCTCTCAGACACGGTTGAGAAATGCCAAGGCGGACGGTAAGCAAGCAAATGCCAGGATCAGAATATGTCAGGCTCTCACAGATGTGCTCTCAGTACTACAACCACAGCCTTTTAAGCAGGTTGACATACAAATTACACGTTTTGCATGGGCTTTCAATGTTTTGCAAAATCATGGTTGAGGAGATCACTGTCAGCCTCACAGGAAAACACTGAGAACCACAGACTAGTCAGTATTCAGTCCTGTCCTGGACCTTAAGTGACTCAGTTTACTTTTCCTGCCACTCTAGTGCTGGTGACCACTGAGCACAGGAAAACCTGAGCCCCCACTTCCAGGGAGTGGTGGCCCTTACCGGGACATGGATAAGTTGTCCCTATGGTACAACAGCATCTTGTCCACTTGGGATCCTGCTCTCAACAAGCAGCCTCTACTACCCACCAAAATCTGAGCATCATCCCAACCTGGAAACTCCCATGCCAGGTCCCACTCACTGGGCTAGCCCCTGGGCATGTTGATATTGATTTGAGTCCCTATTTTCTCCATCCCTGTTCAGCTTCTTTGCTTTCATACCTGGCCTATGGCTGCCTCTAGACAGCATGCCCAGAATGCAACAGTTTTCCACCGGAGCCCTTTGGTTATTCCTTCTCCTTCTGCCTTTGTCCTGTAGAATGGCCGCTTGGTTGCTCCTAGGAATTTCTGCAGAGTGAATGTAACAATCAGAGCATCTCTGATGGGATGCCCGGGAAGGGGAGCTAGGACTCGCTTAAGGTGCAAATATGAGGCACAAGAGATACTGCTGGGTTTCCTTACCCAAATAATGTACCTCACTCAGTGTTTCACGGTGGTGAAGAGCAGAGATCCTGGGGCCAGTAACGCCACTGACTAGCAGTATGACTTACAGTCATTTATTAACCCTCTCCATGCCTCAAATTCCTAATCTGTAAAATAGGGCTAATAACGTATCCTAGAGGAGCCAAGCCGAAGACAAGTGAAATTGGTGATAAGTAATGCAGACAAAAGTTAACAAGGGCCTTGACTGAGGCAGTAGAAAGGAGATGATGATAAGTAGGCAGACTTTGAGAAATATTGGGGAAGCTGAATGGCAGAATTTAGCGACCAACTGACTATAGAGGGGAGTGCAGAGAGATGGGAAGCGGTAAGGTGAGAGAGCAACAATTCCAAGGCAGCTCCTAAATCTTGGGTAGGATAGCTGAGTAATGGTGATGCTATTAATGAAGACAGTTCATAAATGAGAATTATATTGCTATATGGGGGTGGGGAGTTGGGATCTGTGTATTCCATAGGAGGTGTAATGTAACGGCATCTCAATTTTACAACCAAGCAGTGGTCACATTCATCAGATAGAAAGCTCTCTGGTTCTTGGAAACTCAACCTAATCCTCACAGTAGCCCTATGATGTAAATGTTCTATTTTCCCCATAATGTAACAAAGTAACAGAGTCTTAGAGAGGTAAAGCAACTTGCCCATGATCACACAGTACCTACTGGATTTAAACCCATATCAGTGATGATTTGACAATTTGATGCCCAGTATCTGGCATTCCAGAGATTACCTTCTGTGCAATATTCCTGCATGAAATAGTTCAGATTCTGATACACAATTTTTATGTGAAACCACCTTTGTGTACTCTAGAATTTGTCCTAGCTAGTACAAAGGTGTTTTATTGTATTATGCATTTGACACAGCTGCTCTACAAATCTGTGTGTGCATTATGCTTGCACGATGTGGTTTCTGTGTCTAATTAGTGCTGAGAGCCACTACATGCACAGATAGATGTGTACATAGAGATTAGGAGCACACGGCAATACCATTTTAACATAAAAGGGAAAGTGCTTTAGAAGAATAGCATATTTTTAACTCTTGGGCAATATTTGCTTTGCTGATAGCTAAGTGAAATTGGGGGAGTCAGAAAGCTGTGAAGAATATTCAATATTAATATTATAGGTTACCTAGGAAGAAGGGGTTTTACGGTATAAAATGATACTGCCAAAATCTAGCAAAAGGCTTAAAGTCCAAATCACTCTAAATATTGATTTGACTCAATTGTACAATTTAGAACATTCCTAGTTCCCCAGAGAAGAGTCATTCCTGAGGAAAATTGTGAAAATGGAATGCTAAAAAAAAGAGAGAGAAGAAAAAGTAATAGTGCAGATCTACATTGAACAGAGTTCACTTTCATTTTGGGGGAAATTTATTTCCACCACCCTCCCCTCCCCCTCAAGAAAGCAAGCTACAAAAAATGGTTCTCCCAGTGAAACCACCCCAGCTAGATCATGCTAAAAAGCTTTTAGGAGGGAAGCAGTAAGTAAATTCAACTGTTCAGATGCATTTGGATATAAGCCTAAAGCAGTAGCCTGATAATCGCCTAGGCATCAACAACTGAAAGGATTGAGACGATTAGATGCGGACAACAGAGAAATAATGGATGTTAAAGAGGTCAGGAAATAGAAATGATTGCATTCTCCCACCGTATAGCTTTGAAGCTGATGATGTGAGAGTGCAGGCTCCATTTTATAACTACTGAACTGTTAACACACAAATACACACACACACACACACACACACACAGACTGATAAATGCCAGCATCAGTTTTATTATGTAGGTGGTTAAACAGTCACTTTCTTCCTCAGTGTTTTGAAATATATGAGGACCTTGGCTTTTACTAATTTCAGAGTTATAAAGGGAGGATAGCTTCCTTTTCTACCAATACTCAGTCTGAGAACATTCAATGATGGGCTTCAAAGGTTCCAGAACCCGAGAGGCAGTGTGTCGAAACCTAAGGCAGCCAGGGACACACGAAAAGTCTATCTGTGATCTTAAAGACTTTTGGAATAAGAGCCAGTTCTGCTTCTCCGGCCAAGCTTTTGCCACTTGCCAGAAACACTGTGCTTGAGTAAGCCACTGATTCTTCCAGTGTGATCCAAAAAATCACCTGCTTTGCTTATTAAAATGCAGACTCCCAGGTCCAGGTCCAGATCTAATGAATCAAAATCTCTTGAGTTGGCCAAGAATTTTTGTCACTGAACCCTGAAAATTACTGCAGTAATAAATATGATCAGATATCATGGTTTGGGATGATCCTAAATTACAGGCTTTTTGAAATATTATGATATAGACTATGCTGGTTTGAAAGGATGTATGCCCCCTAGAAAAGCCATGTTTTAATCAAAATCCCATTTCATAAAGGTAGAATAATCCCTATTCAATACTGTATTTTGAAACTGTAATTAGATCATCTCCCTGGATGATGTGATTTAGTCAAGAGTGGTTGTTAAATTGGATTAGGTAACGACATGTCTCCACCCATTTGGGTGGGTCTTGATTGGTTTACTGGAGTCCTATAAAAGAGGAAACATTTCGGAGAATGGGAGATTCAGAGAGAGCAGAGAATGCTGCAACACCATGAAGCAGAGAGTCCATGAGCCAGCGACCTTTGGAGATAAAGAAGGAAAATGCCTCCCGGGGAGCTTCACGAAACAGGAAGCCAGGAGAAGAAGCTAGCAGATGATGCTGTGTTTGCCATGTACCCTTCCAGCTGAGAGAGGAACCCTGACCGTGTTCACCATGTGACTTTCCAGATGAGAGAGAAACTCTGACTGTGCTCGCCATGTGCCCTTCCACTTGAGAGAGAAACCCTGAACTTCATCAGCCTCCCTGAACCAAGGTATCTTCCCCTTGATGCCTTAGATTGGACATTTCTATAGACTTGTTTTAATAGGGACATTTTCATGGCCTTAGAACTGTAAACTAGCAACTTATTAAATTCCTGTTTTTAAAAGCCATTCTGTTTCTGGTATATTGCATTCCAGCAGCTAGCAAACTAGAACATAGACCAAGTGTCAGTAAATCATATATATAGATAGATGTTTCCCATTGGTCAAATTCGGCTGTCATTTGTTTTTTGTAAATCAGTTTTACTGGAACATAGTCACACTTATTGAAGTCTACATATGCTTCCACCCTACAATGGTAAATTCAAGTAGATACCACATAGGCTGCACTATCTGCCAAGTCTAAAATGTTCTTTCTCTGTCCCTTCACAGAAAAGGTTTGCTGACCCTGATGTAGGCCAAGAGTTTTCAACCATCGCTGTGTATTAGAATCATGTGGGTAACTTTAAAATTAAAAACAGAAAAAAAAATAGCTACTTCAGCCTCATTCCCAGAGATTCTGATTCAACTAGCCTGGGAAAGGACTGGGATAGGGCTGGGAGGAAGGTGTAGTTTAAAAAAACTGTGCAGATGATGCTAAGGTTGCATCCAGGGTTGAGAACCACTGCTGTAAAGGACTGCTTTGGAACAGGGCTGAAAAGAACTTGCTTCATGATCCTACCTCCCTACAGCTATGTGACTTTCGGCATACTATGTAGCTTGTATGACTCTCAGTTGCCTTGTCTGTAAAATAGAGATACCATAGTCACATCGTTGGGTGTGGTAATGCAAAGATTGTAATATATGCAGATCTCCCAATACATGGTTTAGTATACAGTGAGTGCTAAATAAATGGTGCTAGTAGAGATGGTGAGGAGAAGGAGGAGGAGGAGGACAGCAGTACCAACTATGATAGAGGGCAACACCTAACACTTCAACAGTGCAGTTGCATATGCATTTATTAAGTACCAGCTGCACACTCTGGAAAGGGAAACTGAGATAAATAAGATGTGATGACCACCCTGAAGGAGCTCAAAGTCTTGAAGGACAAACAGACACATAAAAAGGTATTGCCAGAAATAGCAAAGAAAAATGGGCAAAGAATATGGACAGCAAGCTAAAGAAGAAAAGAAACTAATTTCTAATAAACATAGAAAAACATATTCACCTTCATTAATAATTTTAGAAATAAAAATAAAACATATTTCCTCCCAGGAAATATGAAAATATTACAAATATTGAAAATATTCAGCTTTCTTGGAAGTGTAATTTTTACAGGCTTTTTAGAGGTATGGGCAGGTTAAAATGTATACACTTTTAAATCCTCTATTCCCCATTTAGGTATCTTGTCTATAGAAATGTTATATGTACTAAGTGACCTATACAAGAATGTTCTCTCATACTGAGGTCACAACGGAAACCATTTAAATACACATAAGATGGGGAAGTCATGTCTCCAGTTTTCTGTAGTTTAATGCTGAAGTTTTTTAAAATGAGAAATATCTACGCACATAAAATGGACAGTTGTGCAAAGCATTTTGTTGTAAGAACATATGTATAATAAAGAACACACACACTCAAAACTTTACATTATTATGCCCATATATGTATGCAAATTCCTAGACAAGATTACCTCTGGGAAGGAAAGGCAGATTTAGGGTAGGATACAGGAGATCTTTTATTTTATACCTATATAGCTGGAATATTGAACCATGTAAATGTATTCAGACACACCTTATGTACATTTTTAAAAGAATAAAGCCATATAATCATTTCATATGATGAGAATTATGGTGGATGGATGTTTACAGTATTATGGCAGGGCCAAAAGGAAACTGAAGAATTCTACTGGAATGGGAAGGAAATGAAGAGATACTGCTGAGATAAGGCAATACCTAGCTAGGCCTTGAAGATGAGGCATTGTAGGAGATGATGCCATTTGAGATAAAGAAAGAACCATGAACAGGGGGTCAGGGTCAGGGGCATGTACATTTTCATTCATTCATTCATTCATTCATTCACTCAGCAAACATTGGAGTGCCAATAATAAGACCAGGACTATTCTAGGTACAGGGAATACAACAGGAAACAGACAGGCAAAGGTCCCTGACTCATGGTACTTCCATTCTAGTCCATCTAGATAGTTGATATACAAGTAAAATATACAGTGTGATGATGGGTGCAATTGAGGAAAGTGATGCGGAGAAGGGTGATGGGAAGTGCTGGGGTGGGAATGCAGTCCCCCTACTTTAGTTAGGGTTATCAGAGAGGACCTTGCTGCGAATTGTCACTGGCAGAGTCCTGAAGGTGCTGAGAGAGCTAGCTGTGCAGATAATCAGGGGAAGAACATTTCAAACACAGGTAATAGCAGGTGCAAAGGCCCTGTGGTTGCACTATGCTTGATGTGTTTGAGGAACAACCAGAAGGACAGTGTGGCTACAGCGGAGCAAGCAAGAGGAAAATGGCTGGAGAGGGGATCAGAGAGCTGTAAAATATGAAAAGGACTCTGGCTTCTCTGTGGAAACAGATGAGGAGCCACTGGAGGTTTCTGAGCTGAGAAGTAATTTATCTGTCATATTTTTTAAAAGATCACTCTGGCTGCTGTGCTAATAAAGGCTTGAGGGAGAGACTGGCACCTCTAGGTTTCAGGACTTACCTGATCTAGGAACCATCTGAAGGTTTTAGGTTTCTGAAAAGTAAACTTAGTGAGTGCAACTTTTGTAGGATCTCAGATAGAGCCCAATTCCATCCCCCATCCCATCTGTCAACACCCCTTTCCAACACGAGAAAGGTTAGAATGGGCATATCCCAATAGCCCTAAAGATTGGGCGAAGGATCAAAGGAGAAGGAGAAGTTATAATAGAGAAGTTAGGATTTAACAAATGAGTATGACTGCTGAATCATTGTATTGATATTTCTTTTTAGTCTCTAGTGTCTTAGAGCAGTTAGAAGGAAAAAATCTGAAATTGTGGAACTGTAACCCATACCAACCTTGAAATCTGTTCTATAACTATTTAAAATGTACTTTGAAACATATTGCTTTTTTGTATATTTCACAATAAAAAATGTTTCTTTTTTAAAAAAAGGCTTGAGGAGGAAGAGTGGAAGTAGGGAGACCAGATGGGATACTATTGCATTTCCTAGACAAGCATAGTGCCTCGGAGACACTGTGCATTAGATACAGGTCTCAGAAGACAGAATCTGAGCACCATGTGGACATTTCTGTCGGTAGCAGCATCTTAATTCTCTTTGACATGCCCATTGACAACATTTACAGGGCCTGGGGTAAGAGCACAAATGAAGAATCGTATACCACATGCCTAAGCACTGGAAAGTTATAAATCAATCCAACAAACTGTTAATTAATAATGCACTATCCTGCTACTTTCGTAATGACCTAAAAAGCCGAAATCAAATTTAGAATCTTCTAACTGCTCAGATTTATTTACAAAAATGCAGGAGCATGGGGAGAGCTAATTTCTGGCTTATGGCTCCCTGCGCACAGCCCTCAGCCTGTCCAGCACTTCCCTTCCCCCCCAGGCTCTGTCCCTCACTGTGAATGGCTCTTTTGCATGTGGAAGAGCACATCACAATCAGCACGTTTAAGATGGTCTACAACAGCCTCCAGACCCTTCATGGAAGGTAGATCCAGGGAAAAAGCCACTTGCACAGAGATGTTCAGGGTCTCTGCTACTGAAAACACATTCTACAATGGCGTGCGCAGGTTCTAGTGGGTACGCGGTCTGGTGGGTACGTGCCCTTGGGGCCTGTGGTGTTGCCCTGTGGAAAGAGATTCAGCACTTTAAGTGCTAAAATGTCCTGACACAGGGTAGGGGTGCATCGTGTCTGCGCCAAGAAAGGCACCACCCTTCTCAATCACGTTAGCCAAGGGAAATGGGGTACCTTGCCTGGCATCCCTTTTTTGTTTTTGCATGGGCAGGCACCAGGAATCGAATTGGGTCTCTGGTATGGCAGGGAAGAACTCTGCCTGCTGAGCCACTGTGGCCCAACCTTGCCTGGCATTCTTACCAAGACACCTCATAATGTGGAGAAGAGAGTTGCCTAGAAATTAGAATCATGAATGGAATGGCTCAGGAAAAGTGCTTGCAGTTTGTTTATGCTAGACACAAGAGATTGTCTCTTAATTTCCATTCCCTGGATTCTTGGAGCTCCTCTGGTTCCAGTCTCTTTTCAGATCTCTTTATTCAGCTTTTCCTTCCATTCAGTGAGTTTTCCCCAATGTATTCTTTTTAAGACTTGCTTTGTTCAGGGATAGTTTCTCTGGCCCACAACCAAAAGAAAATCTTATGCGTTACAGACCATATTATAAAGAATTGTATATGTCACATTAGAGCATCTGACATTAACCTGTTGAAAATTGGAGGCTTTTAAACAGGATGTGACTGCTGTGTTTGAATTTTTTTTCATTTCTCCAGAGACATGGAAGAACGTGTGTCTGACCTCCTTTTCTCCACAGACTTCAAACAGTCACTTAAACAGAGGTTTCCATTATTAAGTACAAGTTTAATTCAAAGAAAGAAAGAAAAATCCAGGGATGATGGATGAGAAAGTCACCAGGATATGGGAGATGGACAAATCAGCTCATTTTCAGGCAAAACTAAAAATTCAAGACCACATCCCAAAAATACGGATTAGGCAGTGCAACATCGAATCCCAGTTTGATCCAAGAAGACATTATAGAACAGATGGTTTCAGAGCATGGTGAAGCCAACAGAGGTTCAATAAGACCAAGTCATGCCAAACTCCTGTCAGCTCCCTTTCTCCCCAGTCCTCCTTAGTTATGTGAATTAGATCCTGCAGCAGCAGGGAGCATGTTAGGTACCTTGGCATCACCACCTAGTATAATCTAGGCTCAAAAGAGCTGCCATTAACTTGACATATATTCCCCAATTCCACTTAGCCATACCTTTCCCCTAACTTCTACCTAGCCTCTTAGTTGCTAGTTGAAATCACATCTCCACCTGCCTATTAAATAGGGCAGAGAACTCCTATTAATTCCTAACAAGGTTCTCTTTTGAGAGACTCTCCGCTTTGAGAAAATGTCTTTATGTTGGACCTCTGTTGTGTTTACCTGCCCAGCCTCCACTTTCCCTTGCTCTGATAAGAGCTCCTTGTTTGGCCTTGAGAAAGTATACTTCCTCTATTCACAGTTTGACTGGGGAAGGTGATGGGGTGGTGATTTTACCTCTAGCTATAGGGATTTATCATCATCATATGAGCAAAGAGTTACCACTGAGGAGTTTTAAGTATCTATCTATGAGCATAGTATCCCTGGTAGGATGATGTGATCAGCTGGCACTCATGAGAAATCACTCTGGCTGTAGTGTGAAGATATTACATGCAAGAAAACCAATTGGGAGACACCAGGAAGTTTTACTGAAAGAAAATGGCACTTTGGACTAAGATATTGACAGAAAGTAGAAGAGGAGTGGATTGACTTAAGTGGCACTTAGGAATTAAAATCAACAGGCTGGTGATAAATTAGATATGAGAAATTAAGGGAGAAAGAGGCAGCACTAAGGGTTCTAAGTCTGTGCTTTATGCAAGTGAATGGATAATGGTGATTGCCCCAACAGAGATAACTGTTTTACAAAAACCAGGATTGGGGAGGGCTGAGTGAAAGATCATGGCTTTAGTTTTGGATATTTAGAAACATCTAAGAGAAACTGTTAGCAGTTGGATATACAAATAGAGCACACTGGGGATGTGTCGAGGCTATAGATATTAATTTGCCAGTTCATATAAAGGTGGTAATTTAAGCGAAGGATGTGCATAATATCAGTAAGAGAAGAGAGGGCCAGAGACCAAGCCAGTAATTCTATGTTCACACTGAAAACTCTTTTTCCATCTTATATTATGCCATTGGGTTTCCACCATTTCATAATATTCCCACTCACGAGTTGTTCCCCCTTAAACCCTATTTTTACCACTGCTAACTTCTGGGGATGGTATTTTGAGTTTGTTAAATATGTAACAGCACAATTACACCAATTCCTTTTATTAATGGTCAAGGAGAGCTGAAAAGATGATGAGGTTAATTCTGTTTTCTTTTTTTGTGGGTTCTCCCAATAGATGCCAGACAGAAACCCTGGACTGTGTGCTGGGGAGAACCCCCACTCCATGGAGCATCTTCAATTCATTAGGGCAGAAATGGTTGGTCTTAAAACTCGAGATCTTATGTCTTCTGAAAGACAGTCCGGAACAGAGCATGTCCTGGAAGCCACGTCGAACGGGGAGTGAGCGGACTTGAAGATATTATCGCTCCCTTCAATTACCAGGAGGCAGAGCTTAGAGAAGAGAGAGCAGGCTTATTCTTGTGGCTTCTAGTACGTAGAAGTAGTTTAAACATGTGCCATTTCTAAAGAAGCAACATGAAGGAAAAAGAAATCCTATTTGGACGAAGCTGTGAGAGAGTATGTTCACCACCAGTAGTGAATTTTTACATATCCTTCAAGATGCAGTATAAACATTGAGAGCAGGATTCACGAAAGTGGGATCCAGGATTGAAAACCTCTTGTGTTCTTAGGCCACCACAAGTCTTACCCAAAGTGGGCTATAAAAAATGTTGGATAACTCTATAGATGTTGGATGAATTTAGGGAACGGAGTGATTGGGATTTGGTCAGGGGCACTGAAGATGCCATTTGGCATCAGCTGTGTACATTTTCCTTAAGTGAAGTTCGGTGGCCGGGCACCTGTGTTTAGAACCCATCCTCATCTTGCCCCAATATCACAATGTTCATAGGATTGTCCCCAGGCAGTACCCTGAATTCTGAGAAAAAAAGATTCCTTCCAGGAATCTGTGGAAGCCAGAGTCAGACAGCTGGGACTCCCAAAAGAACCTGGAGAAGAGGCAACTCTGGTGAGAAGCTCTGAATCATTTATTGCAGCTCCCAGACACTTTCCTGGGATCACCCAGGACCTGAAATCTCAAATGGAATCTGGGATTCTAGGCAGTGTGGGCATGGACTGGGAGTATATTTAATAAGCAATGTGTTGCCTTACTGCCCCTTTCACTCTGTTGGTGTAATTCTCACTGCACAAGTCCACAGCCTGTGTTTTTTCCCCTCAATCTCAAAGCCTCTCTTTAAGGTATGGATGAGTGGGTCTCACTGCATATGCACTCTCCAATGACTGTAAAGAGAGTGTTTGAACCAGGGCTTCGTGCTTCTAATTTATCATGAGGATGCTTTGAGCTAGAATCTAAACCTCACTCTTGGCTGTGCTGTGCTGCTGGTGAATGACACCAGAGGCTCTTTATTGGCATGTCTTCTAAACGATCATTCCTCCTTTTTGGTCTTTTAATTTGGGACCAATTTGCTCCTCTCTGCTTGATTAGGGTCTAACACTTGCCTAGTCAAAATAAATGCAACAATAATCAGAGCTTGCCTTTGTAGAGTATTTTTCACTCTCTGGCTAGAATGTAAACATCCTCCTTGGGCAAGCTAAGCCCTACCACGATCCTGATAGAAATGAGTGAGTCTAGAGCCTCCTCCCTGGTAGAGGGAGTGAGATCTGGAATCGTCCTTGCTGCTGCGTAGTGGTAGCTGCCAAATGATCTGAAGCCAGCTCCTTCCTCCAGTTCTACTGGTTGGCCCGTGCAGCTGGGTTTCCGTTTCAGCTTCTCTGCTCTTCATCGTTCCTTCAGATCCCCCTTCTCAATCCCAGCAACATGCGCGGGTGAGCAGCAGGCACAGACGGTCCTGATCGATGGATCCGCAGGGTTGCCACCCACCCCCCTTAACAGTATCCGCAGCCACTTTCCCCGGCATCTGCTATGTTGACATCACTATGCAGCTCATCCCCAAGCGAGGTACTTCATAGAAGTCATATTATTTAATTCTGTCAAGAACGCTTTCCTTTGCAAATACTTATTTTACATTTCCTATGTTCATGGTTCAAGGGATACAGCAGTGAATAAAGAAAACAACAAATTTATGGAAACTAACTTCCTTTATGAATTGACATTCTTTAGTAGAATGGGAATCTGTTTAAACGGATATTATTATCCCCATTATTAAAGTCAAAAATAAGTTTGGGAGATTTTTCATCTCCTGGAATTTCATATGACTGATAAGTAGAAAAGATGAAATTCAAACACTGATTTTAAGACCAAAGCCCTGTTTGTTCTATTGTATTTTAGCACTTTCAGCTGAGTGCAGTTCTTTCTGAAATTCCTAGAATTCAAGACATGACACAGCTGTGCCTAGATTTATAGACCTAGCAAATGACATGGGGCAGCTGCAAACTGGTTCTGATGACTCTAAGTTAATCATGTTACAGGGGAGGGCATGATAATTATAGCTTATACATCATCTCCCTACTCCATGCTAGGCACTGCTCCAGCTGCTTTATTTGCATTGATTTATTCGATCCTCATAACTAACCTATGAGTGCGGGTGCATTTAGTATTATTTCCATTTCACAGGTGTGGAGACCAAGGGCCTGAGGGAGTTTAAGCAACTCTCCCAAAATGGCAGGGCTGGGGTTTGAAATCAAGTGACTGGTTCTGAAATCTAGTACCTTACCAGTATATCCACTTGATTGGATAAATCAATCACACATTGAAGGAAGCCTGGATTCTCATCAGTCCCTAGGGTCATGCTTCCATATTGCCTGTTCACAAGATTGACAGGTCTTGCTCTCATAAAGAGCAAAGGGTGTTAATGGCTGGGAATTTGATCTTGACAGATGCTGGGGAGTGGGGGGAGGTGTTCTCATTAAAGAGGAAACTGTGTGTAAAGGAGTGAGGATAAGAAAAAATATGCCCTGGCTTTCAAAACATCAAGCTAGACAATCACCCACCCCTTTGGACACTGGACATCATGGTCAACCAGTCAAGAAGCAGCCCTTCTCTGGAGAGTTTCTTCAGGCCAGCATCCTTCTCTTTCTGGGCTGCACCAGGCTCAGCTGCTCTTCCAGGCAGCAGCAGCTACATACTTTGCGGAAACCACTAAAATGTGGAGCCCCTTGTAAAAAAATTACTAGACAGCAAAAGCATATCACGGAACCAAGTAGAGTTTTGTGCTTTCCCTTCTAAGCACAGGACTCACACACCATGAAGCCAGTCCTGCTCCCAGGTCTCCCTGAACTACAATGTCTCATCCCATCTGGGAGCTGAGCATCAACGTGCCCAAAGTTCTAGTTGAGAAACTGGAACCTTAGCTAAAGGCTTTGTTCTCACGATCAGTAAGTAACTGTGCCAGGACAAGAATAACAAAACAAGCAACAATTAACACTCATGGAGGGGCCAGGAATCAGACCCAAGATTCTCTAGTGTCAAAATGCGTGCTCTTACCTGCTCTGCCACTCTGCCTTCTTCCTGTAGCTCAAGGCTTCCAGGTATAATGCAGAGTTTAGATGGCTTCTTAACTGGATTATAAAATGTGGCCTGGAACAGTGAGCCCACAGAGGAGGAATCAACACATAAATCAACAACTATGGAGCACCATGAATATATTCCCTAAAGCCTAGAGAAGATGTCCAAATGGAGACAACTGGGCAGCTTGGGCTTCTTAACAAAATGTTGCTGCTGCCAAGTCAACCTCATCCTCAGACTGGGACACAGGCTCAGCCCTCACATTGCACTCAACAAGCAGATGGGAAAGCCTCTCTCCTTGGTAACCAAACCCACTCATTCAATAGCCAACACATGCACGTCCAAGAGAGTAGAGATTTTACTCTAATTATCATGATTTGTTTATGGGTTTTAAAAAATAATTCCCACCTCACATTTGCTTACTCACTTATCCTATTTGGTCTACCAAAAGTTAAGAAGCTTCTTCGTTATCCAGATTGTTTTCTTTCCTGTGTGACAGAATTCAATTCAGCTACATCATTAGTTCTGCAAAGTGCTAAAGACCAGGGAATCAACTATTACTGAGTTTAAAGGCTAGTTGCTTATGTTACTAGATATGTCAATTTCAAGTATCAAGTCTTTACCAAGCCTCAGTTTCTTCATCTCTTAAATCAGGATAATAAAGGAATGCCTACTTTATAGTGTTTCATGAATATTAAGTGACTGACATATTAGTAATATGCGTAATAAATATTAACAATTAGTAGTTAATAATTGGCAGTTGTTTCCATCTAATTTCTCTGTTGGCACATTCATGTATTTATTCACTTTATACAACATACAGAAATATTACTGGACACTTGCTTTGGGCCAAACCTGAACTGTCATCTGGAGAAATAGAATGAGATAGAGGCATAAATCCAGAGGAGCTCACTGGCTAGCCAGCAAGGCAGAGGTAAATAGGGACCTAAATAATTACACTAGAAAGTTGGCAGTATTCATGGAATGATACAAGAACCTGGAGACAGGAATGCAGGCTGGATGAATCAAGGAAGACTTCTTGGAAGAGGGAGCATCTTTAGACTTTAGACATGTTTCAGCCACTGGCCAATGGAAGCCACAGAAATTTCTTAAGAATGTATCTCTGTAGTTTCCTGTCAGCATAGTTACAATCCAGATTATTGCCCAGTTCTGAGTGATCTGAATGCCTGCCCCTTTAGGCTTCACTTCTGAAAGTAAAAGGGATCTTCTTCATATTCCAAAGGTCTTCAGTTGGGCCTCAGGCAGTAGATAGTTATAAGAAGGGGAACTTTGGAGGAGGAGGTACACATTGACCTATGAACAAGGATTCATAGGCTCAGAAGTTTGTCCTGCATCACATGACACTCTCCAAATGCTTAGCCCACAGATGCACGTACATGAAAAAGTCTAGCATTTAAAATGTCCAGCTCTCTCTTTTTCCCCTGTAACAGAAGGTTCAGGTGCTCCTCGCCAAGCCATCCCCTCCTTTCTTAATGGTTTGAACAGCAGTGCCCATTTCTCATATCTGATTTAGAGGATGCCACTCATGAGCCAAAACAATGATGATGATCCCATTTCTTTTGCCAGTGATTGGTGCAAGGGTGGATATTTAACCTAATTCTGGTGATCAGGCATAAACAGAAATGTGCTGGCGAAAGGTTACCTCATTAATGAAAAAGGTGAAATAGGAAGAACTTGTTCATTTCTTGTTCTGCTCTCATTTTTCATGATCTTGTTCTTCTGGGCAGAGTTGATTCTGGATGTGATGTGACACCTCATACTGCTGCAGCCACTTTGTGACTATGAGGAAATGACATTTAGCTGCTGACTTATCCAAACTTGGAGCCATTTAACATTCTGAACTTCTTATATGAAATTATAAACTGTTCTTGTTGTCTAAGAAAATGGAATCATAGTTTTCTGTTAATTGCAGCCCAAAAGCATTCTTTATGAGTAAGCCCTAGTACATCAGTCTTTAAAATCAGAAACTTGGTCTTTGCTCTCAACTTAAGGAGGAACTAGAGTGGTATCTTAACAAAAATTGTTAAAAATGAATATATCATCTCTTAAGTCAGAGTTGCCTTATGAGTATACTTTTTTTTTCCTGCAAATCTACAAAAGAGGAAACATTTACCCACATGGTTTGGATGGAATTACCCACAAATGATGGACTTAAGTAAAAAAATAAAATAAAATATTTTATTTTATACCTTTATAAGGTAAAGACCATCGTCACCTTATCCATCAGTAGCTTCACTACTTCACCTTATCCATCAGTAGCTTCACTACAAATAGAATGGGAGAGAGAGACCCACAGACGAAAGGCACAGCCCCATGAACAAGCTCCTAGACTGGCATGTGCCCATAAGCAGATCACTTAGATAATCTGGCTTTGGGGATGCTGCACTTGTCTCATGGCTGTACTGGATTACGTTAATCAACTTTGCTAAAACTGGGCACTAGGTGAAGATTTTAAAGAAGTACTGAAAGTGCTTTGTAAACCATGAAGCACTATGTGAAGCAAGACTTATTAAAAACAAACACACAGATAAAATAGTTCTAGGGTACTCTGCCTAGACAAGACTCCAATGGATTAGTAAACTGGGGCCATGATATAACACCAACTAATGGCCTATTATAATTACCAGAACACGGACACCTTCTGTATACCAAGCACTGGGCTATGTGTTTTATATTCATTATTTGTGATACTGAGAATACCTTTGCAGGGAAAACATTTTCAGATGAAGACACTGAGATATGACAAGGCCAGGTGAGAAACTCATGCATGCCCAGCTGCATGAGTTTCTCACATTCATTCTACATCACTGTGCTATATCAACTAAAATGTCAGGAATAAGAACTGGCTAGGAGAGCTCCTTTTTACGCATATTTGGTTTTCAAGGCAGTCACATAGGTTTTCATTCTGTCCTTCTGTCCATTTAAATACCCTCAGAGTAGCTGTGTCAATGGCAATGTTTGGGGCAAAAAAAAATGTATATATGTGCACACGTGTGTGTACCTCTGAACCATGAATATAAATAATCTCTAAGGGGAAGTAAGCGGCACAAATGACATAATCTGCATCCATTAACAATGAAAATCATTAAGGTATTTTAAAAATATGGGAAAATGCTTCAGAAATAAACTGAAGTAAGGTAAAGCAACATATTCCAAATAGCTTTGTACTGAAGTTACTACAATTCTGTTTTCATAGAATCTATGTTAAAATGGACCTTCTTATTGACTTGGTACTGAATCAGCAAACTCTTGCTCTTGGGCCAGATCTGCCCTGACACCTGTGCTGGGCAGCCCCCATATTCAGCCATGCTCACTTGTGTATGCATAGTCTATGACAGCTTCTGTGCTACACTGGTAGAGCAGTATCCTCTTGGCCTGCAGAGCCTAAAATATTTTGTATCTTCCTTTACAGAAAATGTTTGCAACCTCTGAATTAGAGGTGTAGGATTATGTCCCCTTCCCCAAATTTCAGTGTTAGTACTCTAGTAATAGCAAACAAAGAGTAAGACAGTAGATATCACTAATATTGCTTTCTTGGTTGCAAACAAAATTCACCCCTGAAGGAGTATTTATTATTTTCCTGAGAAGAGAAGTTAGATGGATGTGATTAGAGGTTATCTTTTTAGGGAGGGAGCGCTACATGGTTAATAAGTGAGTCTGGTGCACTGAGGACCATCTCCAGATAAAGCCTCAGAGTTCCTTTGTTCTCTATCACAGACACCTTAACTCTCATGAAGGCCACTTTATGTCATTTGGGGAGTAACAATATGGTGCAGGAATTGCTAAGTCAAATGTCAGTAAGGGCTGGACAGGTAATGGGCATGAGTCAAACGGGCTGAGAATAAGACAATAGGGAGCAGTAGGGCAGAGGTGAAGTGGAAAGAATGCTCATCCACCTCTTATAGATTTAGTCATGCCATTGCTCCCCACCCCCACCATGTTAAAATCCTAACCCTAAGTCCTGTAGATGGAAACTCAATAGGATCTTTGAAGATCCTATTAAGATGAGGCCAAACGGCATCAGGGTGGGCTTTAATCCAATGTTACCAGAGTCCTTATAAGCAGAGGAGTAGTAGGACACAAAAAGAGACAGATGGTCCCATGTCAGAAAAAAGTGAATTGCTAGCAAGCCACCACTCTGAGGAAACATGGCCCTGCTGATATCTAGATTTTGTGGTAGGCAATAAATTCCTATTGTTTAAGCCAACCAGTCTGTGGTCTTTGTTACAGCAGACATGGCAAGCCAAGACACTACCCATCTAATGATGGAGGCTGCTACTCAGCTTCAGCTTGTACTGCTTGGTAGTAATATAGGACAGGTGTGGCTGGATCTTCAAACTTTCCTAATGAAGCTGAAAATCCAGATATGTATGTAACATCTTCCCGTATTTAAAAGTTGGTGGCTAATTCCATTTTTTTTTAAATCACCATATAGAATAAAGAAATTTTCCAGACAAATTTGTTCCCTGGGCTGTCAGTTGTCCAACTCTGCTGAAGTTAAATTCACAAATGTGTGAGTTTAAAATGTTCTCAGGAGTCATATACCTTATAAAGTCCTTACCTGAGACACACATTAAAAAGTTGTAATGTATTAAAAGGATGGTATTTTAAAGGTCCAAGCATTCAGATAAATATTAATAATCACATTTAATGAGTGCTGACAATCTGCCAGGCACTGTTGCAAATTCTTTACATATACTACCACGTTTATACCTTTATAAGGTAAAGACCATCGTCACCACCCCCACTTTACAGATGTGAAAACTGAGGTTAAGTAATTGGTCAAAGGTTACACAACTAGTAAGTGTAGACTTTGGGTTTGAACCTGTGCAGTGTGGCTCCCAAGTTGCGTTCTTAGCAAGAGCTCCTCATGCTTTAATATGCACATAAATCACCTGAAGATCTACTGAAATGCAGATCCTGGTTCAGAAGGTCTGGGATGGGGCTTGAGAGTCTTCATTTCTGACAACCTCCCAGGTGATGCTGAAGTGGCTGGCGCTTGGAACACACTTTGAGAACCAAAGCTATTAACCTCAGGGTTTCTCAAAGTTGATCCCCACAGCAGCAGCCTCTGTATCCTGGGAGCTTGATGACAGCCTCACCCAGACCTACTGCAAGAGAAATCTGGGGTTGGGCCCAACAGTCTGTTTAACACACACTCTGGGTGATTTCTGATCCATGACCAAGTTCCTTAGACATGCAAAGCCTCGGACCTGGGGTTTCTACAGCCTTACCTTTCCGACCACCCTTGACGTGGCTGTTGGGATAGTTAGAGTGAGTTTCCCTCTGTCTTAGGACATTGTCTTACTTGTGTAGAGGAGACCCATCAGAGGATGCCAAAGACTTCTCGTGTATCTGTAATTCCTGGTGCACCATAAAGTAAAAAATTCTTTAAATAGAAGCAAGGTTTTTGTCTCTAGATCTTCTCCTGTCTGCATGTTTATTCTTCACCCAGCTAAGCACAAACGAGATAACAGTTTCCCTATTTGAATCAAGTCAACTCTTTGTTCTGTCACCAACTATCAAAGGTGACTTCCACTATGTTTTCTGGGCTTGACGCCCTTTCTCAGAAGTTCCCCACATCTTAGGTCTTAGGTACTTATAGCCTTTGGAAGATAAGATTGTTGGGATGCTGGGCAGGGATAAGGTAGAGAAGGGAGCATAGTAACCACACAGCTGTTATCTGGTGCACCAGAAGTGTTTTGACAGTTTTCAAGATGGACATTAAATCATTGCTGGAGAGAAAGTGAAGTGGTGTCAGTCAGGCTGGGGTGGGGTGGGGAAGGCAGCTGGTGAGTAGCAATTGTAGTGACTGTGTGATGGAAGTCAGAATGAGAATCATAAATCTTGATTATTCTCTGTCTCAGCTGATTTGAACCAAATGCCTTAGACAGGGATAGAGTTCACATCTCGCTGAAAACTGCAAAAAAACTGATTAAATGTACAAACTGATATAAATAGCCCTCGATCCATGTTAATATTCAAACTGTCTCCACTGAGGGAGAGGTGACAGTTTGCAAAGCCAGGATCTGTTTCGATAAGAAGTGGCATTCTGGTTCCCTGGGAGCAGGAGGGTCCCTTCGACCCTCCCCGCGTGTTTTTGCTCTAGTCCCAGAGAATATATATCACTGTTTCAAGAATGCTAGCTGCTCTTATAATGAAAGCAATTAGTGCAACCAGCCCTCCTGATTCTGATTGCCCTCCTGTTAAAATTAGGCACCCTATAGAAAAATGGAAATGCAGAGTCGTTACCATAAAACAATAATAAAGTAAACCATTCAATTACAGATGAAAAAAAGACACTTGGATTAATAAGAATATTGTATGCTTAAGAGCATTAAAATACCAGCATATTACCATTTTTGCATACATAATAAATGAACTGAGAGACCAGAATGATTAGGATGTAAAAATACTAAATGATGGTGCCCTTTTCCTTAAGCTAATGCTGCTTCTTGGCGTCTGGAGGTAGAGGATTATGTGAACACTGCAGGAGCTGCTGGACAACTGTGTGCTTTTGGTTGGAAATAGGGATTGAGGAGACAGTTGAATAGGGCAGAAGGTGGGACAGAAAATCTGAGCGGCTGGCAGCATCCACTTGCAGGATGGGAAGTGGTATTTTCTACCATTTTATTAGAGTGGGAAGAATCATTAGCATAAAGAAGAGAAAATTAAAGGTAACGGTATAGGGCAGGGGTTGTAAAATCACATGACTCTACAGGAGCCAGGCAGGTAACAGAAGTGCAAGTTGCAAGGTTTGGGGAGTGGTATGAATTGTAGTGAAAGGAAATGACTGTTTCCACCTTAGCTCTAGCGTGTTTTTGCCATGAGGAAGCATGGCACAGTATCTGATTTTCAAGACAGGGTAGTAAAGTTGGTGTTTGCATTTCCACAACTTTCAAAATACTCTGTGAGCCAAACTCATTGTCTGTGAGGGCTCTTGGGTCATTGGTTTGTGGTCTTTGGTGTAGTATTTAATACTTAAAAGGAGGGTAAAAGGTCAGTATTTTGTGTGCTTTTTTGACTTTGTCAATATCTGGCTATATTACCCCAGATAAATATGTGGCCTTTCTGGGATGTAGGTTCCTTCTGCATAAAATAAAGTATTAGCAGCTGTGAGCACATTGAAAACAACCACTGTGGCTCTTTTGCACACTGGGATATCCCCAGAGGAGAAAGCAACATGCCTGGAACATAGAAGGTGCTCAGAAAGGGTTTGTTGAATGACTGAATAAACAAAAGTCATCGAGGAACAATCAGTTCCTTGAATTCCCATAGCCAGTCTCCTGGTTTCTTACTGTTAGTTCTAACTAACTTACCATTAGTTCTATCTTCCCAAAATCCCTGTCTGGTTGACCAAAATAGAAATCCTGGTCCCTGGATCTGTGCCTTGCTCAATTCATACTTTATTTCACCCACTTCATTCATTAGTGATTCATCTGTGAAATCTTAATACAGTTCAATTGTGCTGTGTTAGGTCCTGTGCGACAGAGATAAAAAAAAGACATTAGTCCTTGCTCTCAAGTAGCATCCAGATTAGGTCAAATAACAAGTGAACATAAAAATGGAATGCAATGGGATAAGCTTTGTAATGGAGATGTGTGCAAAGGGCCCTGCTGGTTTACCTTTTTGACCTAGATATCTAACTCACCTACAATCTTACCCTAGGAAACAGATTCTAGAATCCTGTTGCTGTTAACTGACTCCTGAAAATTCATGTCAGAGCCTCCTCTCTGCCCTTTTCAGTCTTCTCATCATAAACCTGACTGTCCCAAATCTCCCACTGGTACCATCCTTGGGATCTGCCTTTCCTTACAATCACTTTTTTTCCAGGCTCCTGCTTCCTTCAGATCTTCATGTCTAAACACCCTAAGACCCATTTCCTAACCTTAGTCACTGAAGACTCTTTCCAACTTGAAGATTTCATAATACTGATTCCAGACAAACTCTATGAGGGTATTAATGAATAAAATTGGAGAAGTGTCTTCCTGATAAAGGGGAATTTTTATTTAGCAACAACTTCCAGATAGAAAGTGTTGCCTGGTTAGAGCATTGCCATAAAAACTTTTCAAGTCTTGCCAGATCTGTATATCCCCTGGTTTATTATTATGCAAATAATTTTCTCTATATTTGCTTTCATTTCTGACTCCAACCTAGCCCATTTTTCCCCCTTCTCATTGCTTTCATGTAATGCATGTCACATGCAGACAAGGTCAGCCAACATAAACTACTAATGTCTTGTTTTCCAAACTCTTTCCTTAGGGCCATGAATTAGTCACATAGTCTGCTTACCAAGCTATCATTCAGGAGAGTTTTATTAAATGGTTGTCACCACATAATATGGATTGCCAGGTTACCAGCCTCTAATAGCAGATCCCTTATCCCCACCCTTAACTGCTAATCTAATGCCATCTATTTTAAGTTATCGTTATGACATCACTCTACTCCTGGTACTGATTCCTATGATAAAACAAAGCCTAGGTGATAAATTAATGCTGAAATATCAGTAGCTTATTGCAAATGTCTTGTTTCTTGCTCAGGCTACCTGTCCATGGATGGTTGTCAAGAGGTTCTGTTGTATATACAGGTTTGTTTTGGATAGGAAAGTGAGAGATGCTTCTCCGAGGAAGGACAATTTGTGCAAATGCCCTGAGGTGGGAACAAGTTTGGCATCTTTAAAGTCTAGAAAAACATGCGCATGGAAGATTCAAATAAATGAAGCCCATGAAATCCATGAGTTTTAAATGCAAATTTAAGCAACTATTAACTGAATTTGCATAAGTGTGTTTTGAATGGGACTGAAAAACATCCAGGAATAATAATGGTTGAACTCAATTGTGTGCTTATCCTACAGTTCTATATTAATTAACTTATTTGATCCTCACAACAACCTCCTGAAGTAGATCATGTTGTTTTCTCATTTTTATAGATGAAGAGACTGAGCCACTGAGTTTTAAGTCAAGTGCTCAAATGCCCAGAGTTCATATTAGAGGTAAAATCAGGCATAGTAATCAGCCACCCAGCTCTGAAGCATCTTGTCCCTAACTACTGTACCACACTGCATTTCTAAGAACTGAGGCTCAATTCATGACTGTCCTCCTTTATCTGAACTCTCAAAACACTTTACTGACAATTTCTTATTTAATAAATTTATTTATTCAACAAGCATTTATCAAACACCTGCCAACTGGCCCTTGAACAGGCACTGGGAATATAAAGAATGGGACCTAGTTTCTATATATATGAGAGCACGGGGATAGAGACAAGTGCAAAATTATAATGCACGGATTTCAAGCCTTGAAACGCCATTTAACTGTCTTATGTGTTTTCAGCTTGTCTCTCCAACGGGGACATGTCAGCAGAGGTTAGGATGTATAAAAATTATTGCTAGTGTATCTGGACATTTTCATAAACAATGGAAAAAATACTAGTGGCTTCTGAGAAACAAAAAAACTACAGTAGCAGAATTACAATACAAATACCAGGAAAAGGAAACTTCAATTGTGCTTAGAACAAATTTTGCTAACTGGATATCCTCTGTTGCCCAAATCGTGATTTTTCTCCCTTGATCTTTCCTCTCTGTTAGAGGATTTGGTTGATTGGATGATGAATAAAACTTACATTCTTTTTTGATATTGTTGCAAAAATTTCTTCTTTCCCTAATCCTCAAGCATATACACATGTGACAGAAAGGTGCAGCATCATTTTGCTATATACTGTGAGAGGATAGGAGATCTCAGTCTTCAAATTGTATGATAAAAGAGGATTTCTGGCAAACCACATCCTGCTGGTTTATCTATGAGTAGCAAGGCCCTGTTGCTTTGGTTGATTAATTCTTGAAATTGATTTTGAATTTGTACATATCTTCTTCACAATCATTAAAGAGGCATTAATTGATTATTCAAGTAGAGAATCCATTCTGTTCTCCAACTTTAAAGCCCTCTCAATCTCTTCCAGAATCTGCAAGGGCTATTTGGCTCTGGCCTGGTTTTCATTCATCTTGGCCTGAGTAATACAGGGAATGGAAGTCTAGAATTTGTAGAATTCATACCCTCATTTCTATAACAGAGATATCAACCTCCTGATCCTTCAAATATTTTTAATAGATTAGTAAAGCATGTGTTTGGCTTCCCTTCTACTGTAATTCCTACAGTGGCTTTATTCCAATTCTATTTCCTTTCATGTACGTGTGCATAGTCACACAATGACACACACACACACACACCTGTGGCTCACCAGTGGTTTGCACCTGGTGAGTCATGTGTGATTGAACCTGCACATGTATTTTAAACAGTTAAATTATAATACCTATAAGACTTGGGATCTCCAGTTTGCCCTAGTTTCCACTACTCCTTATTACCTGGTTTCATTTATTTATCTTACCCGCTGACTCTTAGAGGAACTTGAGTTTTGTGATCTCTATCTCTAATCACACAGAACTTGCAGTGAGTTGAATGCTGGCCCCCCAAATATTTCCACAACCTATTTTCCCTGAACCTGTGGATCTTACTTTATGAGGACAAAGAGTGAATATTGTGTTTAAGTTAAGGATCTCGAAAGAAGGAACCTATCCTGGATTTTCGGGTGGGCTCTAATTGCAATCACATGTAACCTCATGTGAGAGAGGCTAAGGGAGTTAGAGACAGACAGAAGAGGACAAGACATAGAGACATACAGAAAAGAAGGCAGATTGGGTTGATATGGCCATGAGCCAAGGAATGCTAATGAATGCTAGGGAACCACCTCAAAAGAGAAGAGGTGAGGAAGGATTCTCTCCCAGAGCCTCTGGAGGGAGTACAGCACTGATGACAGCTTGATTTCAGATTTCAGGACACCCAGAACTATGAGAGAATAAATTCCTGTTGTTTTAAATCATCAAGTTATGTGGCAATTTGTTACACTAGCCACAGGAAACCAATACAGAACTGCTTTTAATTTCCTAACCATTCCAAGATTTGTTTAACCTTTATGCCACTGCACATATTGCTACTCATTGAATCCATTCTTCCTTCCAAGACTAGTAGTAATAGCTGAAAATGTGGTAGGGGCAGGTCATTATGCTGAGCATTCTCATGCATTTGCTTGTGTAATCCCACAGCAACTCTAGGGGAGAAGATATATTGTTTTATAGAAGAGGAAACTGAGGCTTAGAGAGATTAAGAGACATTCATTATAACATAGCTACCAAGTGGCAAATCCCAGCTTAGAAGTCAGGCCATCAGCTCCAAAATGTACACTCTTTCCAATAAGTCATCTCAGCAGTTTTGCCTCATTCCTCAATAGTCAATTCAAACCATCGCTCCTTTGTGAAGGCCTCTTTGAATTCCCACAGACAGAACTAGTTATTTCCTCTTGTGTCTTTCCTTAGCATTATACACAACACTTCTTTGTGAAGATAGCAGGTTTTATTGTATTTATTAGATTCCATGTACATATCCCACTAGTGTTTCTCAAATTTAAAAATTATAGATGCACAGAATATTACCATATATTCCCAGGTTTCCTTGAGCCTCAGTTTAAATATCCTACCCTAGCAAACAAAAATGTACTTAAAAATTATACTTTTCAAACTATAAAGCCACTTACTAGAAAAAGATTGAAAAGTACCATCCACCCTAATTTATAGACCTCTTGAAGGCAGGGACCATATTCAACTTATATTTGTATCCTTACTGATTAGCACAAGACCTGACCCACAATGCAACTTCTATAAATGTTAATTATATGAGTGAATGAATGAAATAATGTTAATCTTGACTCCCTAAGAACATGTTACAAGGATAAATTAGGCTAAAATGAAAGAATGACTTCTCAGAGCTGATTTTCCAAGGGCAGTGGTTAGAGTTCATGTATATCTTGAGACAGCTGAGCTAGTTTTCAGTCACATTTTTAGTTCTCCTGAAAAACACAGCAGAATTGTACTTCTCAGTCTCACTGAGGCTAGGTGAGAATGTGTGACGTGCTTTAGCCAATGGAATGTGAGTGGAAATGAAGTATGTTACTACTAGAAGAAAGTCTCTAAAGCTGGTGAACCATTTGCCATTTTCCTTCTCTTGCCTACACCGTCCACACAGCATTCTAGATGGCAGATGCTCCATCAGCCTATATACCTAAGTAAGGATGATATGGGGCAGAGGCTCCAGCCGAACACTATGGACGTGTGGCATGAAGAAGAAATTCCCCTTTGCTGCATTAAGCTGCTGGTATTTGGAGATCATTACAGCAGCAAAACCTAGTCTACCCTGACTGATGCAAAAACCTACATGCATTCATGTACTCACTCATTTAACTATTTACTGAATACCTAGCAGGTGCGAGAGCTATGCTAGGAGAAAATGATATAATGATAAGCAAAATCAAATATGGTCCTTGACCTCCACGACATCATGGTCTATTTAGGAAAACAAATATTTATCAAAGAAAGATATCATTTAAATTTACAATAATGGCAAATGATTTAAGGAACAGAGCACAATGGCAAGAAATAAACTGATGTAATCATGTGAGCAGAGGAAAGTTTACTCAGGAATGTATGACTGAGCAGAAAGCAGAAGGAACTAAAAGCTTAACAAGGTAAAGGGTTTGGGGGAGTAGCAAGGACCATTTGAGGCAGTGGTCACAGCATTGCAAAGACCCCATGACAAGACCACATAGGTTTAAGGAACAGAATGAATATCACTGTAGCTACACCAAGACTAGTTTGGAACTTAACCAATTTCTCTGGTCAATTCCAGGATAGAACCGCTGGCATTCCATTCATGGGTGCTGCTACTTGTGTTTTTAGGGAGCCCAAATTATCATTCCTCTGTTCATTCATTGATTCATTCAAAGAACATTTACAGAATGTTACTTGAACTTGCCTACAAAATGACTTAAGACCCTGATGGTGACTAGAACCTAGTAGACATTTAACGGATAACAACTGAATCTGAATCTGTGGCTACATGTATTGAATTCCTGTTTGCTTGTTTGCTTGTGTTTGAGTCACTGTTTTCAGCTCTTGCATGTATATTCCATGTAGTGGTATTGCTGGGTCTTAGGGCAACTCGGTATTTAGTTTTCTAAGGAATCACCAGACTTCCATAGCAGCTATACCATTATACATTCCCACCAGAAGTGCATAATTATCCCAATTTCTCCACAACCTCTCCAGCATTTGTAGGTTTCTTTTTGTTTAATAGCAGCCATTCTTATAGGTGCGAGGTAGTATCTCATTATAGTTTTGATCTGCATTTCCTTATAGCTAATGAAAATGAGCATCTCTTCATACGCTTTCTAGCCATCTGTACTGGATCTTCAGAAAAACGCCTATTCATATCTTTAGCCCATTTTATAACTGGGTTGTTTGTTCTTTTATTGTTGCATTGGATGATTTCTTTATTTATAGGCTATTAAACCTTTATCTAATATGTGATATCCAAATATTTTCTCCCATAGAGTTATCTGCCTCATCACCTTTTAGACAATGTTTTTTGAGGCACAAAAGTGTTTGATTTTGAGGTGTTCAATTTCTCTATATTCTCTTTCATTGCTTTTGCTTTGGGTGTAAAGTTTAGGAAGCCACCTCTTATTACTAGATCTTGGAGATGTTTCCCTATATCTTCTCCTAGGAATTTTATGGTACTGGTTCTTATATTTAGGTCTTTGATCCACTTTGAGTTCATTTTTGTATAGGGTGTAAGGTAAAGGTCCTCTTCCATTCTTTTGGCTATTGATATCCAGTTCTCCCATGCTTATTTATTGAAAAGACTATTTTGTCCCAGTTCATTTGGATTTCAGGGCCTTATCAAAGGTCAGTTGACCATAGACTTGGTGGTCTATTTCCATGCATTTAATTTGATTCCATTGGCCAGTACCATACTGTTTTGACCACTATGGCTTTATAACAAGCTTTGGAATCAGGAAGTGTTAATTCTCTCACTTTGTCCTCCTTTTTAAAGGATATTTTTAGCTATTTGAGGTCTCTTTCCCTTTCAAATGAATTTGGTAACTAGCTTTTCCAAGTCTTCAAAGTAGTTTCTTGCAATTTTGATTGGTACTGTGTTGAATCTGTAGATTGGCATCTTAACTACCTTTAACCTTCCTATCCATGAACAGGGAATTCCTTCCTGTCTATTTAGATGTTTTTTTAAATTTCTTTTAGCAATGTTATGTAGTCTTCTGTGTACAGGTCCTTTACATCCCTAGTTAAGTTTATTTCTAGATATTTGATTCTCTTAGTTGCTATTTCCAATGGAATTTTTCCCTTAATTGACTCTTCAGTTAGGTCATGGCTTGTTTATAGAAACATTAGTGATTTTTGCACTTAATCTTATATCTCACCAGTTTGCTGAATTTGATTATTAGCTCAAGAAGCTTTGTTATAGACTTCTCAGGATTTTCCAAGTATAGTATCATGTCATCTGCAAATGATGAATATTTTACTTCTTCCTCTACTGTCTGGATGTCTTTTCTTTCTTTTTCCTGCCTGATTGCTCTACCTAGAACTTCTGGTACAATGTTTAATAATAGTGGTGACAGAGGACATCCTTGTCTTGTTCCTGAACTTAGAGGGAAGGATTTCAGTCCCTCAACATTGAGTACAGTACTGCTATGGGATTTTTAAAAATATGCCCTTTATCATATTGAGGAAGTTACCTTTGATTCCTACCTTTTGAAGTGTTTTTATCAGAAAAAGATTTTGGATTTTGTCAAATGCCTTTTCAGCATCAATGGAGATGATCATGTGAGTTTTCCCTTTCAATTTGTTAATGTGCTGTATTACATTAACAGATTTTCTTGCATTGAATCACCCTTGCATTCCTGGTTTAAACCCCACTTGGTCATAGTCTATTCTTTTAATGTATCATTGGATTCGATTTGCTAGTATTTTGCTGAGAATTTTCACATGTATATTCCTTAGGAATTGGCCCATAGTTTTCCTTTCTTATAATGTCTTTGTCTGGTTTTGGTATTAGAGTGAAATTAGCTTCATAAAATGAGTTAGGTAATGTTCCTTTTTCTCCTCACAAGTTTGAGCAGAATTGGTGTTAGTTCTTTTTGCAATCTTTGATAAAATTCCCCAGTGAAGGCATCTTGCCCTGGGCTTTTCTTTGCAGGAAGATTTTTGATGACTGATTGAATCTCTTTTCTTGTGATTGGATTGTTGAGATCTGCTAATTCTCGAGTCAGTGTAGCTTGTTCGTGTGTTTCTAGGAATTTGTCCATTTCATTTAAGTTGTCTAGTTTGTTGGTTTATAAGTTGTTCATAGTACCTTCTTATGAATTTTTTATTTCTTCAGAGACCTTGGCAATGACCCCCCTCTCATTTATGATTTTGTTTATTTGCATTCCCTCTTGTTCTTTCTTTGTCAGACTAGCTAGGGATCCATCAATTTTATTGATTTTCTCAAAGAAACACTTTTGGCTTTATTAATTCTATGTTCTTTTGTTCTCCAATTTATTTAATTCTGCTTTAATTCTTGTTATTGCCTTCTTCTGTTTGCTTTGGGGTTTGTTGCAGCTAAATCCTCGATTTTTGCTCTTTCTTCTTTCTTAATATAGGCATTTAGTGCAATGAATTTCCCTCTCAGCATTGCCTTTGCCACATCTCATAAGTTCTGATATATTGTACTCTCATTTTCATTCATCTCCAGATAGTTAATATTTTCTCTAGCAATTTTTTCTTTGACCCACTGGTGGCTTAAGAGTGCATTACATAATCTCCACATATTTGTGAAACTTGGTTCTTTGGTGGTTATTGATTTCCAGCTTCATTTCATCCTGATCAGAGAAAGGGCTTTGAATAATTTCGGCCTTTAAAAATTGATAAAGACCTGTTTTGTGCCCCAGCATATGATCTGTCCTGGAAATATTCCATGAGTATGAGAAGAACATATACCCTGGTGTTTTGGAGTATAATTATCTATATATGTCTGTCAGGTCTAATTCATATTCAGACTGTTTAAGTGCTCTATTTCCTTGTTGATCCTCTGTCTGGTTATTCTATCTATAGAGGAGAGTGGTATATTGAAGTCACCTACTAATATTGTTGAAATATCTACTATTCCCTTTAATTTTGTCAATGTTTGCTTCATGTTCTTTGGAGCTCCTTGATTGGGAGCATAAACATTTTATGATTGTTATTTCTTCTTGGTAAATTGTTCCTTTATTAATATCTAGTGTCTTTCTTTGTCTTTTATGATGTATTTTCATTAGAAGTTTTTTTTTTTTTCTTTCTGATATTACTATAGCTACTCCGGCTTTCTTTTGGTTTCAGCTTGCATGGAACATCTTCTTCCATCTTTTTACTTTCAATTTGTTTATATCCTTGGTTCCAAGATAAGTCTTTTGCAAGCAGCACATAGCTGGATCATAGTTCTTAATCCATTCTGCCAATCTGTATCTTTTAATTTCTGAGTTTAGTTTGTTAACATTCAAAGTTACTGTTGTAAATGCATTTCTTGAATCTACCATCTTATCCTTTGGATTTTTTTTTTTTGATCATATATATATCAAAAGAATATATATATATATTTTTTTCTTTCTTTCTTTTTTTATCTTTTAAGTTACCCTTACTGGTACTCTACAATTCTGTGCCCTCCTCTACACCTACCTTTCCTGACTTTTTTCCTCACCTAACAGAACTTTCTTTAGTATTTCTGTAGGGCTTGTTTCTATTTGACAAATTCTCTGAGCATTTGTCTATCTATGAAAATTTTAATCTCTCCTTTGCTTTTGAAGGACAGTTTGGCTGGTTACAGAATTCTTGCCTGAAGTCTTTAGTATCTTAAATATATCATACCACTGCCTTCTCACCTCTATGGTCCCTACTGAGTCGTCCAAACTCAGACTTATGTGGTTCCCCTTGTATATAGTAATCATTTTTCTCATGTTGTTTTCAGGATTTTCTGCTTCCCTTAAACATTTGACAGACCAATTAGTATGCATCTTGAAGTAGGCCTACTTGGATTTATTCTATTTAGGATTCATTGGGCTTCTTTGGTTTGCATATCTACATCTTTTATAAAAGCTGGGAGATTTTCCTCCATTATCTCCTCAACTAATCTTCCTAGCCCTTTACCCTTCTCTTCTCCTTCTGGGACACTGATGATTCTTGTATTTGTGCAATTCATATTGTCCATCATTTCCCTGAGATCCTATTCAAATTTTTCCACCTTTTTTGCCATTTGTTCTTTTGTGCATTCAAAATCAAATGTCCTGTCCTCTAGTTCACTTATTCTTTCTTTTGCCTCTTCAAAAGTGCTGTTGTCTGTCTCTAGTATATTTTTGACTTGGTCTACGGTATCTTTCATCTCTGTGATAACTGTTATTTTTCTATTTATTCTTTCAAATTCTTCTTTATGGTCTTCTAGTGTCTTCTTGATCTGTTTATGTCCTTAGCCAACCCATTGATTTTATTTAGTAGAGTTGTATAAACATCTTTGATTAGTTGTTTCAAAGTCTATGTGTCCTCTGGTGTCTTAATTTGTCATTAGGCTTTGCTATATCTGCCTGCATCTTCATATGCTTTGTGATTATCTGTTGCCTTTGAGGCATGTAATTATCTTGATAGGGTTACTTTGGAAGTAGATTTCCTTCAGTAGTCTTAAGTGACAGACATGTGGCAGGATGCAGGGCATGGGGTGGAGCACAGTGGTGCAGTGTATTGAAGCTCAGGGATGGTATGGGGCAGGGGTGCTAACCTGGTGTCCGGGAGTATGGAGTGCTGGTCCTGTGGTTGTGATGGGGGGTGACATGTGGGCCATGGTGGTAGGGTTTAGTTCTAGCAGTTTCTGGAGCACAGGGGCAGGTGTGGTGCGAAGGACACAGAGGCAGGAGGTAGATTGTGAGGGGGCTACATAGGAGCGCAGGTGCGGGTGTGTGGGCAGGTTGTGGGTGCACTTGTGAAACGTGGGGGTCATGGGGCTTGGAGCATGAAGGGCAGGGTGCAGGGGCATGGGACCTGGATTGGGGGGTGGGATGTGGGTGTGTGCTTGCGCAGGGTGGGGGAACCGGGAGCAGCAGGGCCATGGATGCACATGTGCATGGGAACAGGACACAGGTGCACAGGTGCATGTGGGGCACAGGTGTGCATCTTTGCAAGTGCAGGTGTGGGTGGCTGACATGGGAGTGTGCATGTACGTGGGGGGTATGTGGCATGGATGCACGGGGAGCCCTTGAGGCAAGGTGGGGCACACAAGTGTGGGGTGGGGCATCTGGGTCAAGGGGCAGTGTTGTATACATAGCCATACTTATGCTCCTAGGCCTTAGGCTTCAGATTCTTCTCGACCAAACTAGGCCTCAGTTAACTTCCTCTTTTAGAAACGGCCCCAGCTTTTAGCTATCTGCCCAGCAACCTATGACAAATATATCACCCCACACACTAGCTACCTCTTCATAGGATAGCATAGTAACCGCATATATCACCCCATATCATACCATCCTGCTTCTCATACCTGATAGGACAAAAGCTAACCACACATTATAATATGGCATAACTCATTAACATACCTGCTTAACTCATTATCATGCTAATATAACCATACGTATAAACCCCGCACCCCAATCAGAAACAAACACATATCCTACCCTACCAATCACTATTAAACACCATCCCTTCTTCCAGTTATTTCCACCCTCTCCTTACCGCTATATAAACCCTTGTACTTCCACAAATAAACGTCCTAGCGCGCAGACTTGCTATCTCCTCCTGGTCCCGTGGTCGTCATTTCTCTCGTCGACTGCGCGCGCTCCGAAACCAGCTCGAGCCCCCCGGAGGCGACTGATCACCGCCATCCCCCGTCCGCTGGCGCGGAGACCCCTCGAGACTGGGACTTAGCAAACCCCGGCCTCCCCAGGCGGGCGGAGCGCGAGGAACCTCGGCTGCCGACCCCACAGGGCAGGGTGCAGGTGCATGGATGCTGGGGCAGGTGGAATCGGGGTATGCATGTTTCCAGAGCTCAGGGTGCTGGGAGGCCAGGGTGGGGTGCATGTGTGCATGGAACAGGTGGGTTGTGGCTTGGATGTACAGGTGAGTGACTGACTGCAAGGGTGGGTAGTAGGAGGGGAGAGGCATGAGTGCACAGGTCCTGGTTGGGGTTGGAGTGAGGTTCACACATGTGCAGGGAGGCGGAAGGGGTGGGGATGCATGGATCCCTGGAGGGCCGGAGGGTGTGGGACATGGGGGATGGATCATGAGTCACAGTGGTGTCTGGAGTGCAGGCCACAGTTTGGGGGATGGCATGCTTGGGTGTGGCATATTTAAGAAGCACAGTTTAGCTTACTTCCTAGTCCCCACCTCCCTGTCTGTGCATTCCTAAGGGCTCTGGGCCTCTGTTTGGAAAGAGGCACAGTAGGCTCTTTGCACTAACTAGATGGTCTTCAGTTTTCTCTGTCTCACTTCCTCAGCTCTTTCATCCAGGCTCTCTTTCTGTGGTGAAGAAGATCCGCCCTGGTCACTTGCTCCCTGGAATTGCTCTCCAGGCCGTTTTCCTGTCCCTTCTCTAACTGTTCCTTGGAGCAGGGGTGAACTCAGCTTATCCTATTTCACATCTTCCCTGCTGTTTTTGCAACAGTGGCCACACTAATGTCTTAGGTCCTAGAAGTTCATGTCCTTGGAGGGAAGAAAAGAAAAGCAGTGCTGCGGTGAAGCAACCTCTGATGTTTCCCAACAACCCCAGAGGACACTGTAATCTGATGGCTATCCTGCCTTCATTGCCTGAAACTCGCAAATTAGAAAAGGAGGAAACGGCCTTGCCTTTTGAGTCTGCATGTCTTTTGAGCAGAACCCTGGGGGTATTAGAAAGAATGGGACAGGGCAGCAATGTATATTGAGTGCCAGGGTACTTCCAGATATTGTCCTATTAAATGCCCTAACTTGCCTAAAATGTAGATGTTCGTGTTCCATTTTGCAGAGGTCCTCAGAGGCTACACAAACCAACTGATAAGGAAACTGAGGCACAGAGAAGTCATAAGGGACAACCCCTTTCTCCCCCAACAAAGAACCATCCAGCCCCAAATGAGTGAAAAATGCTAGTTTAACCTGTGGCCCCTCCAGCCCTGATTTCTGGTTGAATAGTTTCTTTACCCACTTAAGTCTCCCCCAGGCTTCATCACCCCCTCATAGCTATTTGCCAGTTAACGGCAAGATATTTACTTGCTTTTTATTTGGTTTGCCTACCCTTTTGCAGACCTGAGCTAATTCTTACTAATGCTGATGGTCTTAAGTTAAACTTGCAAATCCAGCCTAATGTTCACCTGTATAAGGAACTGGTGCAATTCAACTCCAGTCAATAATGCAAACAAAGCCCGGTTTAGATAAACACCATTAAGAGGCCTGAAGTGGCCCAGGGCACCTCTGCTACTGCAGATTAGCGTAAATGCTAAACACAAACCAATTAACACACTCTAAGTCTGCTTATCTTCTGTCACTTAATGGGGAAATAAAGCCCAATGCCAAATACACGTATTGATTTAGTCATTAAATCCAGTATCACTCAAAATGAACCTCATTATATTATTGCGTAAAAACAAAGTCACCTTAGTTTTCAGGATAGGCTGTATTATTAAGAAATTTCACTTTTTACAACTTTTTCATTGATTTTTCCCAAACTGTCCTGAGCACTAGCTTCTACTGCAGAAAGTAGAGCTTTGCATTTATCTTAACATAATCTTTGCTTTTAGCCCTTATGTGGGAATCCTTTTTCTTGAAGATGTTATTTCGGCATAGAAAAGAAATTTTATGCTTGGGAGAAAGGGTATTAAATGGGAAGATGAACTGGGATATTAAACAACAACAACAAATACAAAAACCACAGGCATTATAATAAAAATGGGCTCCCTTTGAGCATTAGCCATCAACGCTTATGGAGGAAAAACAAAACAAAACAAAAAACAAACAAAAGACAGAGATATCCTTCTAGTTTGGTTGTAAACAACTGACTAAGGAGTCTGAAGAAACATAATCACTAAATGATTTCAAATATTTTTTTCTTTATTCTGCATAAGGCACTATCGGCTGTGTCGCATATTGCACATCCTACCATTACGGCAGCCACTGCATTTTACCAAAATTATTTCTTTAAAGATCTCCCACCCTGCTGGCTCCGCAAGTAGAGGAATATTATGGTATATGTGTAACATTGAAACACTGACCATTATGTGTCTCATAAAATGCATGCTTCTAGAAATGCCCACAGAATTTAAGTGTCTGCTTCTCATGGTGCATTTTTCCACAGCCTTCATTTAGGGCTTTTCTACCTTTATTTCTGACTGATAGTGTAGCAGGCAGGCATCCCCTTCTTTCTGGTTCAGCTGTGCTTTCTGTGAAAAATCCCCAAACCCCCTCTCCCGACCTTCAGGAAGGGGTAAAACTGCAGGCAAGCAAGATAAGACACATTCCTGGGATAGAAACCCCCTCCCCTAGCCTTCAGGAACTGGTGAAGATGCATGTAGACAAGATAAGACATTCCTGGGGTGGGGGGGCCCTCAATGGTTCAGCTTTGGGCCATTTTCAACTTAAATCAGCCACTTGTTTACTTTGTCTTTAACATGTCATACAGTCCATAAAAGCTAAAGTTGCCTTTTGTTTGGGGCTCAGACTTTCAGAGGCTACTTGGCTGAGCCCTATGGCCACAGAAAATAAAACCTGCTTCCCGAAACTACGGATCCTTAGTCTCAGTCTGTTATAACTTCACAGAACGTTCCTGGAAGTGGTTTTTCACGCTACAATAGAATTATCCTTTGATGAACACATAGTCTCAGCCCAGGTAGATGTCTTGGCCAAATTCTGTCCTTACCTTGGACTCTTTATTAAAAAGGACGTAATAACCTGTTTCTTTGACAGCTGCAATTAAAGTACAGCTCTCATGTGCTACAGATCAATGGTAGCCAAAGAGGTGCAGTTAATGCTCTGAGAAGTGCACACAATCCATCGTATTTCCTGTTATCTTATATCTGAGAATATTATTTATCAAGATGGCAAGAGCTGTTGCCTTAGGAAAACATTCCGTAGGGACTTACAAAGTAGAGTGAACATGTGAATGCATTTCCTTCTCTCAGAGAGACCACAGAAATGACAGTAAATACATTTGAAAAGGTACAAATACACAAGGGCAAAGAGAACTGGAGAGGCCAGTGAAAGAGGAAACCAATTTGGCAGATGGAAAAGCTAGCCCCTTTTTCCATCCCCTGAAGGGTGGCTCAGAAGGAGAAGCTAGCAAATTTGTTCCATGAAACATGGCACATGAAACACGGAGGATCTAGGGCTTGGGGGCACCATACACGATGAAAGGGATGGGCGCATTGCATGGAGCTAAATTCAAGGTGTTGGTTGAAAGTCGACTTTCCCCACCCTGCACTGCCAGGTAACTCCTCTCCCCAGTTCCACTCCACGTTATCAAACTTCAAACTTCATGTTGTAAGCAACTTCATTGTGAAGGAGACTGAAATAAGCACAAGTCCACGACTTCAGAAGGGGGATACAATCCATAATTTCTAGTTCAGTTATTCCAATGAAAGTCAGCCTTGGAACTTTTGCTGGAAATACTAGGCAAAAAACACAATCTTCTGTTGACATTGCTAAAATGGCGGCATGAGAACCTATAGTTTCTGGTGGTCACCTTTCTCCAGGAAGAGCTTGTCTAACAATAAAAGTCAACCAGCAATCATGTATCAAAGAAAAAGGAGTGAGGCAGATTCCATAGACACTACCTGAGCACCAGGATCCAGCCATGCCTGAAACCAGTTCTCCCAAGATAAAGTTAGCTAATACTTAATGAGCAATTACGGTATGCCAGACATCATTCTAAGAAATTTACTTATATTAACTCAATCAACCCTCACTGCGGCCCTATTATATAGGTAATATAATTATTTCTGCTTTATCATGAGGAAACTATTTGGGTAAGTTAATTAAAGCAAGGATTCTAACCCAGGAAGTCTGCCTGCAGGGCCTACAAGATGAAACATTATATTATATAATCCACGGTTGTTAGATCTGTGAGCCAATAAATTCCTTTTGTAATTTAAACCAGTTCGAGTTGGATATTCGTCCTTCCCATCTGAGGGAGACTTGTCTTGCCCACCCAGCAATCCTTATTGATGGAAATCTGTCAAGCATGTAAACACTATTTGTCAGAAAGGCAGAAACCACTGCTTTAAAAACCTGTCTTCTATAAATCATTTTCAAGTCTAGGAATGCATCCAGGAAACCTAAGTCTTCTCCCTGGAAATTTCTGGAGAAGATGATAAACACCAATTATTGAATAACCCAAATCTTGTATTCTTTCTAAAGTCCAAGTGTCTAATATTTCTTTATTTCTGTATTTCCCCTGGCATTTAGGCACACCCATCCCCCTTTCATCTGGATTTGTCAATTAATCAAATTTCTGAATCTTTACACTGTTTCTGGTTTACTCCCACTATCATAAGCAAACTATGACTTTGTCCAACTTTCTCCCACTTGGTTTCATAACATAGATTTCAATTGTGGCAAATAATTTATAGTTACAGATAGCTCTTGGGTAATCCATGAAAAAAAGTGTTTCCTGCATCCTAAATTGGTGCTCCTTTTTTTTTTTTTTTTAATCTCCCTGCTTTTCCTGAGTAATCCCAACATTCCCAAGGCTTTAATGACCAGATATAACCTAACAATCCCAAACTTCCTAGGGAGCTTTAACTCTTCTTCTGAATGCCATACCTATCATTCCAATTTCCTACTAAATATTTGTGATTGGAAATTCCATAGAACCAACACCACCAGAACAATCTCTTCTCTTTCCTGCTGCTTCAAAACCCCATCCACTGTCTTCTCTACCAATGTTTCATTTCATTTAACTGCATTATCATGCACTCAAGTTTCCAAAGTAGAATGCTTGGCTTGTTCAACTGTGCTGGTTTGAATCTATTAAGTACCCCAGATAAGCCATGTTTTAATCCTGACCTAAAATTGTGAGGGCAGCCATTTCTTTTAATCCTGATTCAATACTATGGGTTGGAAATTCTGATTAGATTATCTCCACAGAGATGTGATGCACCCCATTGTGGAGGTGACCTTTGATTAGATGGAGATATGACTCCACCCATTCCAGGATTAATTTACTGGAATCCTTTAAAAGGATTTTGGAGAGAAATATCAGAGCTGACAGAAATGAGCGAAGCCTCAAAGCCAACAGAGAGAGAGATGACAAGAACTTCAGAGCAGAGCAGGCACAGATGTTGACACTTGGAGAACAGAGACACAGATGTTTGTTGTTGCATGGAGCTCAGCAAACATTGCCGTAAGATGTTAAGCAAGCCAGAACTTGGAGAGAACCAAGACAAGCCATGAGATGAAAGCCAGTCTTAGAGATGCAAAGTGATGAACCTTTCCAGGAACAGAGGCTGAAAGCAATGGAGTCCAGGAGCAAGGGACCAGCAGATGTCAGCCACATGACTTCCCAGCTGACTGAGGTGTCCTTGACCATGGGCTTTCCTTGAATGAAGGTATCTCCATGGATGCCTTAGTTTGGACATCTTTATAGGCTTAGAATGGTAAACATGTAACTTATTAAATTCCCCTTTTAAAAAACAGTTCCAGTTCTGGTATATCACATTCCAGCAGCCTGCAAACTAACACATCAACTTCCTCTCCCGAAATTCCCAGAGAAAGTTGTTCCCCATGTTCAATTAGATAGCAAGTCCAGAGAACTTTCCCTTGAAATCTCTCTCAAATACATCCTTTCTTTCCCTCATTATTTCTTGGCTGAACTATTGCAAAAGCCCCCCTAATTATCCTTTCCAAGCATAGGTTGTCTCCCTCCCAATCTGTCTTCCACAGTGAAACCAGCATTAGCTTTCTTCAAAAGACGTTTTGGAGTCTCAGGGGAAATGGCCCTGTAAGTATAAGCAAAGAGGAAGCCTTGTCTCAAAATTCCCTTTACAATGCCCTCAATCAGTAAGAAAATGAAGACAATAGTGCAATATCTCTCCTAACAGGATAAAATCAATCTCATTCTGGAATGAGGTTATGTTAGATACAGGGTCTTTCAAAACAGATTTAAGAACATACCCTTTATATAATCACAAGCTTGTTGAAAAACTTTGATTGCTTTGTTTTTGCCTGAAGAAAGATGAGCCCAAATATTTTCTTTTTAACAATCTATTTAGAAATAATTTCAAACTTACAGAAAAATTGCAAGATAAAAACTGTACAAAGAATGCCTATATTTTCTTTACCCAGATTCACCTATTGTTAGCATTTTATCTCTTTTGTGTTATCATTTGCTTTGAATAAATATTTGTATACACACACAATTTCTTTCTTTTTGAAACCATTTTAGAGTATGTTGTATATAGCATGGTCCTTTGTCCCCAAATACTACAATGTGTGTTTCTAGGAATAGAAATGTTTTTATATAGCCACAGTACAGTTATCTTCTTTGCTAGATTTAACGCTGGTTCAATATGTTTACCTAATCTACAATTTGAATTCCAATATTGTCAATTGAGCAAATAGTGTCCTTTCTTGCTTTATTTTCTCTCCAGGACAGAATCCAACCAAGAATCAGAGATTGCTTTTATTTGCCATGTCTCTTTAGTCTCCTTTAATCTGGAACATTTCCACAACCTTTCTTTATCTTTTATGATATTGACATTTTTGATGAATACAATTTCTTTTTTCCTTTGTAATATAATGTTCCTCATTTGCGGTTTGTCTGATGCTTCCATATGATTAGGTTCAAGTTAGTCATTCCCAAATGGAAAAGTTATATACAATATAGCGTCTTTTTCAGGGTATCACATCTTTGAAGCCTGAAGTTTAAATATGGTGCTAAAGGGCCTTTAAATTTTGACCCTTTCAAGAGACCACATGCGCCTTCTTACCTATTGAACCCTGCCTAGCTGTCCTCCGTGGGACTGGCCATTGTAGAAACTCCTTGCCTGTCCAACATCCATTCCTTTGGGAAAAACCCTCCCTGTTCCTTACTAATGCTGCTAAATCTTCATTTGTATTGGACATATCCCACTTCTCTGCTGGAGATATCACCAGGGACCAGGGAAACAGATGGCCAATCCGAGTTTTTCATCTCCTTAGCCATAGAAATGCCATCATGAATGGGCACATTCCCAAGTCAGTCCATTCTGGACTTTCTCTGGTCCTCTCAGGACATATCTCTTCTTTGAGGTTTGTGAATTATGAGCACATAAATTTGGATCTGTGAGGGGGAGGGCATCTTGCCACAACGTGGAGAGATCCTTCTTGAGAATAAAGACACACAGAGGAAAGCATAGGTATAAATTAAGATGTCTGTGAGAGACAGAATAAGAGATGTAAGAAGAGAGAAGAGATAACTGATGACATCATCTACATACTTGATTCCTGCCAAAGCTGAAGTCTTCTATACCAGCTGAAATCTTCAGTTACATGAGCTGGTAAACCCTTTTTAAACTAAAATTGGACATCCATGTCTTAAAAACTGTAGGGGGTGGGCCGCGGTGGCTCAGCGGGCAAAGTGCTTGCCTGCTATGCCGGAGGACCTCGGTTCGATTCCCGGCCCCAGCCCATGTAACAAAAACGGAGAAACAGAATACAATAAAACAAGAAAATGTTTAAAAATGTTTCCCTTTCTTCCTTCCTTCCTTCCTTCTATCCTTCCTTCCTTCTCTCTGTCTTTCCTTTAAAAAAAAAAAAAAAACTGTAGGAATTTAACTTTCATCTTTTTTAACTCTGGTCTATGTTGACAAAGTACCAATTTGTACAAATGACCAAAAGAACAGACATTTAACTTATATATTGTACACATATATCTACAGAATAGATCCACATTTATTTATTCACACTTATTTATCCACATTTATTATATTCTTTGTTCATATATTGTTGTATAGACTGCTCAACCTTGTAATGATTAGTCTAGTAGAAAAAGCAGTCACAAATGTAACTATCTAAAATTATATTTTAAAGCTTAAACTACAATATGAATGAATTTTTTAGAACTTATAGAATATGTCTAAAGTAGTTCTTAGAGGAAAATTCATTGTTTTAAAGATTACAGATTCTAAATTATATAAATGACAACAAGTAAACTATGCTTAACTCAAGGATCTGGAAAAATAATAGCAAGACAAGATGGAAGCAATTCATAAGAATAAAAGCAGAAATTACTAGATTAAAGAATAGAGAAAAGTAATTTAGGTGATCAGTATGATCTAAAACATGATGTATTGAAAAAACTATTTGCTCACCTAATTGAGACAAGAAAAGCAAAATTCAAACTCACAATATTGAAATAAGAATGGAAAAATAATCTCAGATGACGCAATCTCACTGCTAACCCAAACAGCACCTTTGTGCAACTAAGAAAACACCCCTTTCTCAAGACATTTACTGCCACCTGCTGAAAAATATATTATAATTACAAAATAACTTAAAAATTACTAGTACAATGTAAAAATTACTACAAACATGAATGGTGTCCTTAGAATTGCATAGCGAACAATTCGCCTAACTGTACAAATTAAACCTTCACAACAGGCTGTTTCTAAGAATGTGGTTCAATTCTATTTAAATGGAAAGAAAAACCTGGATGCAATGGATGATCTTCTACACAAAAATACAAATACCAAAAATAACAGCACAAGGTATTTTTAAAATCTAAACACACCATAATAAAAAACAAGAGAAAAGATCAGAGACTTCTAAAAAAAAATACATGCACAAAAGCTTTAGAAGTGAATTCTATTAAATCTTCAAGAAACTGAAAATTATGGCATTACTTTACCTATTGAAGAACATTCTGTTGAAGCATAATGTGATAACTACACTGAAAGAAATCTTAAAAACCTATCAAGGCATCTCAGCAGTTGTATTTTAACATTCTTGAAGTTTGGCTATGGGATTCTCAAATGGATAAGAGAGGGGAGTTAATTCAAGCAGTGGGGATTTTTGTGGGAAGATCTGTATATATGAATATGCAGAGGAAACAGTCATCAAATGGCACAAGTCTGGGAAGAAAGAAAGGCCAGGAAATGAAAGCAATCCTCTATTAATCTGGAGTGACGGGGCTGATTGTAAAAATAACTGAATATTGTACTAAATGTTGGTAGGTAAAGGCAGAAAAGTAGCTACGTGTGTGATAACTCAATATGATTCACACATATGATGTGATTAACAAAAATGTGGAGGGACTCTAGGTTACATTAACAGAGGTATAATATGCAGAAACAAGAAGATGACAGTTTCCTCCACACTGCTCTGGTCAGGCCACACCTTGATCACTTTCTAGAGGAACATTTTTTTTTTAACGAGAAAGAGTGTGTATTCTTTCATCTTTTTGGATGAAAACTAGGATAATGACGAGTTACTCTGATGGCAGCTGCTGTTTTGATGATTCTCATTCTTAGGGAATAACATTTTAATTCTCCTTAAGGAAGCATTTTTCCCCAACTCTTAGCCCATGTTGGGTCTCAAAATGAGACAGAGAGATGAGTATGTGACCCAGGCACATTCAATCACAGTCTTTTAATCCCCTGCCAAAAGTAACCAATTCATTTTTAGGTTCATGATTACCAAATTGAATCAGGATTTCCAGTTGCAACCAGTAGGAAAAAAAGTTCCCTTTCCGCATAAATCTGGGATCGTTTAGGGGGCATAATGACCATGAAGGCTGGGAAGAAAATATAAGAGACGAGAGATGGACAGAGACAGCTTCAAAATGCCACTGAGTGAGGAACTTTGTTGAAGGCCACAATAAAAGTCAACTGGCAATCATGTATCCATTCATGTAGGCATTCTTAGATACGCGAATCTCTAAGTGCTTCTTCACTAGGCTGACTTCAGTTTCTCTCAATTGACACCAAGATTTCCAGCTAAGTCAGCCCTAAAAACATGCTGTATGAGAAACAATTAAAGAAACTGTCGATTTTAAATTTGAAATCTTTAAAACCTGAAAGTAAAGGATTGTTAGAAGGCAGCTAAGTAGGAAGGTCCAGGAATCAGTTCCTCTACCAGAACAACTATTAAACAGGCAGAAACTGTCTAAATCAACTATTTCAGATCTCTGAGGTTCAGCAGAATACTGTGCAGCACCCAGGAAAGGGTGGGAGAAAGAGGCTGGTAAACTGTGGTAAACACCACTGAACAGCACTGTCCATGCAGCAGCAACCATCGCACGTGCCCTATTTCACAGTGGGCAGCAGTTAGGGACTGGTGTGGTTTGCTGAGGCCAGAGTGGGACATGGAAACCCAGTTCCTCAAGATCAAGGGGTATAGGATTGGAGCACTGATCACTGCTCTCGAACTCCAGATCTCTGGGGACTCAGCTATGAGGGCAGCCATTGTTCCAACCCACGCTGGAGAGAGGCAGTGGAAGAGAATTGAAGACGCCATGATTCCTCAGAGCTGCACAGGACAGCTGAAAGGCTGCATTTTCTGGGCTGGTGCCAAGAAAACACAGCTTTGGGAATCCATGAGGGAAATTCTCCCAGCCCATTCTGGCCTCCCCCTCAGTCCCTCCCCAGGGTAATTTGGAGGTATGTGCACTCCCTGTTGTGGGTCCCTGGACTTGTTCTGGCTGGAAGACACTGACTTGGGAAACTTCTAGAGTCCTCCTAGAGTTTGTCCTCTAGGTAAAAGCAGCTTGGGACAGATGAAGCAGAGAAAGGAACAATTGAGTCTGGAGGCCTGGGGCATAGCCTTAACCTGCTTTAAGTTACCACCCTGGGAGAGGGAGGTTAATTTACTGGGTAGTAGAGGGGGCATTCAAATTCCTGTCAACAGGGGAACTCTTAAGGCCACTACCAAGCACAAATCCAGGGCAAGACACGGGCCCAGAAAACACAGGGATTACCCTGTAGTTTATATGCATCTTGAGCTGACTTTTTGGTAGGAGGGTTCAATTATGAAGAGAGCACAAGCCAACACAAAGCCAATTTGCAAAGACTGCGAAAGGAGCTTTTTGTCTAGGTTTGCTTGGTTTCATTTGCTCCTGACAATCAAGAAAATCTGTCATATCATTAGCTGAATACAAACTCACAAAACAGACATTTCAGGAAATAAATCCCAGAGTTAACATATTAAAATGTACAGTTTGCAACAAAAGATTACAAAAGAATCAAATAAAGGAAACGCTGGCCCATTCAAAGAAAGAGGAAAAACATCCAGAAAACACGAAGAAGACCAGATTGTGGACATGTTGGGCAAAGACTTAAAAAAAAATTATCTTCAATACGCTCAAGGAAATGAAGGAAAACAGAGAAAGGACTGAAGAATATCAGGAAAACAATGAACCAACAACATGAGACTCTTAATAAAGAGATAGAAATTTTAAAATGGAAACAAACAGAACTACTGGAGCTGAAGACCACAAAAACGGAAATGAAAAATTCCCAGGAGGATTTCAACAGCTGATTGGAGCTGGCGCAAGAAAAACTCAGTGACCAAGAAGCCTACACTGAAGAAAAATAAGCCCCAGAACATGCTAGTCAAACTCAAATGCAAAGGACAAGGGGAAAGTTCTGAAAGCTGCAACAGAAAAGCAACACATTATGCATAAAGGGGTGCCAATTAGATTATGTGCCAAACTCTCATCAGATACCATGAAGGGAAAAAGGCAGTGGGTTGAAATTATAAGAGAAAATAATTGCCAATGATTATTAAACTTTCTATCAAAAATGAGGGAGAGAATGGCTCCTGGAGGCAGGGTAACATGGTGTCATAGGAAGGTGTGGAATTTAGTCATCTAAAGCAGCTAGTTAATATTTGGGAACTGTCTGGAACAACTGTTTGGGGGATATCCATGATACATTGTACACCAGTCTGGAATGGGTGGAAGGGTTGAGGTCACAACAGAGCTGTGAGTGAAGCTTCCAAACTTCAGAGGCTGGCACTCCTTCCCCACTGGCACAGAAGGCTGTTGGATTCTCTCCCCATGGCAAAAAGAAGCAAACTCTACTAGGAGCAAGGGAAGCTGGCTCAACAAAGTTCTAACTGTGGCTTTATTTAACAAATCTGGATGCTGAATACAAGCTCTGACCACATGTAAACCCAGAGAAAGCAGGAAAGTAACCCTGAGGTCTCACCCAGCAGAGAGGAGAAGCAGCTGATGAAGAAAAATAAACAGAAGTCTTTGGAGTTGGCTGAGCTCAGAATACTGGAAAAGGGCTGTGCCTCAAAAAAGGGCACAAAGGACCAGCTACCAACTTTGGCTCTTGACTGGCAAACTTTAGGGGCTTGGGACTGGCTCTGAAAAAGAATTTTATTTTATTCTATTTGTGTTCTCTTTCTCTCTTTTAATATTCTAAGCAGATCATTAGAAAAGCTCAGGCATTTCAATTGTCAGCACTGACTAAGGGAAGGGCACATTAAGATAGGTTTGAGAGACAAAGTAACAAGTCAAGTGAAGGAGATAATTCCCTAAAGGGTGTATCTTCCCCAAGAGAGAGGGTGGGGCATGGCTCAGCTCAAGTGGCTGGTCTCCTTTAGAGAATTCAGACCTCAGGGGCTGGGAATCAAAAACAGACTAAGCTTGCATTACATCTTAGCCTCTGTCTCAACCATGCCCCTGACAGGGACAGGGACTGCTGAAAATTAAATGTACCACACCACTTTATGCTAATGGGGAGTTGTGGGTTGACAAGTGTTACCTGCTGAGCAGGATAGGAAAAGCATAGAGTCTAGAGGCTCCACAGGAAATTCAGACAACCTGCTGGGTTTCACCCTCATGTAAACTTGATAATGATTCTACCCTCCTGCTGAGACCTGGACCTACCTTGTCTGAGAAAATTGGATTGGGGTTAATCATAGCTGGGGAGACTCTCCTCCAAAAAAGGTTCCATATAGGCAAGGCAAGAACCAGAAAAACAAGAGCCTAAAAATTCTGATCAGTTAAACAAGTTACGCTAGAGGTCTTGAATAAGTTGAACTGAATGCCAAAGAACAGAGAGAGAGCAAAACCAACCAACCAGAAAACCCTAGGTAAAAGAGTGAAAATGATCTCCAGAATAATCAGGAAATCTGATGCCTGAATGCCAACAAAAAATCATAAGTCATACTAGGACAAACAAAGTTATAGTCCAGTCAAAGGAGCAAACTAACACTTTAAACAAGATGCAGAAGTTTAAACAACTAATTAAAGATGTTCAAATAAGCATGCTAAATCAATTAAAAAATCAAATCAATAAGTAGAGGGAAGATATGGTAAAGAGATGAAGAATATAAAGAAGAAATTGGGCTACCATAAAGAAGAACTTGAAAGCTTGTAAAAACAAATGGCAGAACATATGGGAATGGGGTACAGTAGAAGAGATGAAAAACACAATGGGACTTACAACAGCAGATTTGAAGAAGCAGAAAAAGGATTAGTGAACAAGAATATAGGTCACCTGAAATCCTACACACAAAGAATAGGGGAAAAGAATAGAGAAATATGACCAGAGTCTCAGGGAATTGAATGACAACATGAAGCATGCAAACATATGTTATGGCTGTCCCAGAAAGAAAAGAGACGAGGAAAGGGGCAGAAAGAATAATGGAGAAATAATCACTGAAAATTTCCCATCTCCTATGAAGACATAAAATTACAGATCTAAGAAGTGCAGATCCAAATAGATCTGACTTCTAGATACTAACTAATCAGACTGTCAAATGTCAAAGACAAATAAAATTCTGTAAGCAGCAAGAGAAAAGAGATCTATCACAAAGAAGGGACACTTGACAAGACTATTTGCAGATCTCTCAGCAGAAACCATGGAAGTGAGAAGGCAGTGGTATTATATGTTTAAGATGCTGAAAGAGAAAAACTGCCAACCAAGAATTTTGTATCCAGCAAAACTGTCCTTCAAAACAGAGAATTTCAAATATTTTCAGACAAACACACATGGAGAGAGTTTGTGAACAAGAGACTTGCTCCACAAGAAATACTAAAGGGAACCCTAAGATGAATAGGAAAAAACAGGAGAAAGAGGTCTGGAGAATAGTTCAGAAATGAAGACTATCAGTAAAGGTAAAAAGTTAAAAATAGCAACAACATGGGTGAACCTTGAAGAAATTATGTTGAGTGAAATTAGTCAGAAACAAAAGGACAAATACCGTACAATCTCACAATATAAACTAACATTAATGAGTAACTTTGAGAGTTAAACTTTAGAACACAGGTTAGCAAGAGATTAAAAGAGGTTAAAGATTGGGCATTTGATGCTGAAGGAGTACAGAAAGTTCGACAGGATTGATTGTAAAGATCCCGAAATGGATAGCACAGTACTATCTGATGGTAACACAGTATTGTAGATACAATGAACAAAGCTGGGTATGAGTATAGTTGAAAGAGGAAGGCTTGGATATGCATGGCTGAAAGAGGAAGGCTAGGGTCATTATGACATTAGAAGGTAAAGACTAGGACTATATAACAGGGAAATCTAGAGTGGACAATGATGGTGACTAAATGTACAAATATATGAATATTTTTACATGAGGAGGAGAACGAATGAAGTCAACTGTGCAAGATGTTGAAAATGGGATGGTACATAGAAAAAAAATCAATTCAAACTAGGTCTATATTGTAATATACTTTCATTAAATGAAACAAAGGCAATATACCAAAGCTCAATGTCAATAAGAGGATATAAGGAAGGGTATGGATTCTTGGAATTATTGTTGTTTCTCCTTTTTATTTTATTTTCTTTAATTCTTAATTTCTTCCTCTTCTTCTTTCTTTGAGGAAGAAATGAAAATGTCCTCATATAGATTGTGGTAGTGAATATATAACTATGTGTTTATACCAAGCACCATTGATTGTTTGCTTAAGATGGATTGTACTGGTATGTGAATAAAACTTTTTAAAAATAAACAGAATCATGCAAGTGATGATGAAAATGTGGAGAGAGAGATGTACTGATTCACTGTTGGTAGGGAAGTAGAATGGTGCAGCCCCTCTGGAGGGCAGTGTGGTGGTTTCACAGGAGGCTAATTATATAGTTGCCATATGATCCTGAGGCCCTTTATGAGGAAGACATAAAAGCAGGGACTCTAAAGGACATTTGCACACTGGTGTTTAAGGTGGCAATATTCACAATTTGCAATGGATGGAGGTAGCCTAAGGGTACACTGATGAATGAAAGGGTGAATTGTGCTGTATATGTACAATGGAATATTGAATGTCTTTAAGAAGGGATGAATTTGTGAGGCATGCAACTATGTGAATGAACCCTAAGAACAGTATGATAAGGGAAATAAGCCAGAAACAAACTAATGTGGACTAACGATAATGTACAAGCACTGAGAATTGAATCTGAGAGCATAAGGTTATCAGGGGAAGGCTTACTGTAAAGGTTCCTAGATTGTAAATTCTTACAATAGTCACAATCTATTGCCAAGTTGTGCTGTTATTTCTAAATCCTGAGATGCTGCACTCTTTCTGTATAACCTGGTCACTCTGGGTATCTGTGTGTCACCTGAGACGCAGAGCTAGAGTTCTGCAACTATGATAGCCAATGTTACTCCATACAGCAACTATTAAAGACGCTGAAAATAGATCAGACTTCCACTAGAGATATGAAGGAAGCTGATCTGGCTAGGATTAAGGTAAATCAGAATACAGGGTAAACTATCAACTATATTTTAATACTTCAACTTCTGTGTGACACTAAAGGAAGAGATATTTATTTGATGCAAAATCCTTATTTTCTGTAGCACACTATCTAACTTAACTTGTATTGTCAGCTCATTAGAACACCATAATTACATAGAACCTTGAAAAGGGAGAGAGACTTTGTTGGTTTGTACAGGTTAATGTGATGCCCCAATACATCCTAGAGTAATCTGGGCATAAGATAAAAAACCCAACCCTAAGATAAACCAGGGACTATAGTTAATAGTACAATTATGCAAATGTGCTTTCAACAATACCACACCAATGTAAAGTGTTAACAGTATGGCAGTGTATGGAAATCCTGTATTTTATACATGATTGTTCCATAAAAACCACAACTTCTCTTATGGAAAAAAATTGTGATATTGGTACAAATATATAAATAGCTCAGTGCAGAGAAATGGACAATGATATTATATATATATATAATTTTTAGAAAACAATTGTATATAACAGAAATGCCACTAACAATAGCATAGCTTTATTTAATAGTACTGACACAATTGCTTCTTATATCGAAAAAAATTAAATGGAAATTATTGCCTCATAATATATATTTAATTCTAGGTGGTTTAAAGACCTAAATGCAAAAATGTATGATAAAGTCCAAGATTATAATGCAAAACAACATGCTTTTATCTAGTTGTTTAAACCATACAAAAGCCCAGTAGTTATAAAATTCTCCCCTGTGCTCTATTTTGATCTTAGTCTTACTCTAGCCCTCTTGTGGTGGTGGTGGGATGTATGACAATTACATAACAAATGAAAGACTCTTATTAGAATCTAGGAATTTATAAGGTTACATTATTCTCACCCTGATATCTGCAATATCTGCAGAGAATTGCTTACTACCAACAATTAGAAGTCATCTTGATTCCAAATCTTATCTCATCTCTGATCATAATCCTTTGCTATTTCTCAGCCAAGGAAAGAATTTCCTATATTGTTATTTATACCAATTATCTCTTGATCCATCTTATCTGCAAGCACTACCATTTTTTACAGGAGAAAGAACAAATCATCTGAGACATTGTGACTCTTAGCAAGATGACACACAGTCATTGTTCCAATGTATAGCTTTGTGAAGAGAGATATGCTATAGTAGGGTCTGGAAGAAAGGGACGTGGAAACCTCAGAGGAAGAAGGGCAAGATAACTTAAATATATTGTTCATCTACTATGTGCAAAATACTTTGGCTATCTCACAGACACAGACACACACACACACACACACACACACACACACAGAGACAAAGAGAGAGAGAGACAGAAAATAGGGTAAGAGTGTTTCATTCCTGTTTTACAAATGAAGAGACCAAATGTCCAGCAAGGTTAAAAAGCTTGCTCAAGGTCACTATGATAGGTATCCTGTTGTTTTGTCTGCCTCTTTTCTCCCTTCTGCATTCTGATTTCACGTTGGGAAACCATCCCTCTCCCAGTCTCAGTCTTTGTGCATCTAGGGCTGAGTACATGGCTAAAGCATAGCCAATCATTATACTTCATCCCTTGGCCAGTGATTGTTTAGGGATAGGCATGGGGCATCCTGGTTGGTCCTATTAGAGACACTTTTGAAGTTTTTGTTGGAATTGTTGAGAGGAAAAGCTCTTTTTATTTGGGTAGCTGAGCTGGTAAACTCTAAGCTTAGAGCTGCAAGTGACCACCCTACAGAGGTGGGGCGAGATGCAGAGTCATGATTATATAGTTTGTGCCCCTGTATCCAGCCATAACCAAAGCAAATACTACCTTTGGACTTTTCATGTACATGGGCCAATAAATTTCCCTTTTTACTTAAATCTCAGATTAATTGAGTCAAAGAGCTAAGAAATAATACAGCCAAGGTGTGTCTTTCTTTCAGACCACAAAGGCCGTGATTTTTCCATGATGCTATGCTTTCAAGAAAAGCAGCGTTTATTAGTTGGAGTAATAGCACAATTTACAAAAGAATGTGCTATGACACCTGACATGCCTTTGCCTGCTGTGAGCTCTATTCTGTCTTTGATGAACAGGATTAGGGAAGAATATTTCAAGAAAGTGGATGGCAATGAGATTTAAATTATTTTGGAAAAAAAAAAAAAAGAAATCCAGCAACCAAAGATTTTGCTTTTTTCAATAGGTGTCTGGTATTCAGATGAAAGAATGCAGAAACAAAATTCTGGTTCCAGCATTCAGCATTGTGTGGCCTCAGGAACAAGTACGTAGCTCTCTGAGACTTAAATCTTTCATCTTTAAAATGGGCAACAAACTGCTCTTTCTCTTTGGAGGGCAGTTTTGAGGTGAAAATAAGATCCTGGTTGTTCAAATGCTTTTATTTTATTTCTTTCATTGCAAAATGCCACATTGTAATATTATTAAATGTTGACTGAATATTGGATACATTTTTACTTCCAGTATCATTGTTATATAATGACAGGTATTTAGACTCAGCAATAAAAATGAATAACATATATAAAGAAATGAACATTGGTCAACAAAAAGGGACAGGTTAATTGCATTAACCAATAAAGAAGTTAGCTAAAAGACCCTTTTGGAAAGATAAAAATGGTAACGTAAATTGTATATATTATGTTACATTTACTAACAGTATATGAAATTGTAAGATATTTAGATAACGTAAATAGAAAAAATGGGAAAATAAAAAGAATTTTATTGATTAAAAATATCAAACAAGAGTATATGAAATTAAAAATAAAAATGGGATAAAGTTGTAAGAGACTAAAACTAAGAGATTGGTAAAGCTAAAAAGAGTTAAAATATGCTATGAGAAATGTAGAGACTCTAAAGCCAGGCAACCTGGATCTGTTGCAGTTGTGCGGCATTTCCCGAGTGTAAACTGTGTGCCCGACACTAGGTGTTTCATATCCAGCATCTCATTTAATCCAAACAATAACTTCTGCAAGCTTGGCATTAACATCGCCATTTTACAAAGGAGGAAACAAGGCTCATTCATAGTGGTTTGCTACTTTGCAAGAGGACACACAGTGGTAAAGAGGAGATTAAACTGAAACTCCAGTACTATGGTTTCCATAGCACACATTCTCTCCCCACCCCAACCCCATGCACTGCCTCTAAAGCAGCCACAGTGCCAGCAGGGTTCCATCATAGCTGAGAAAAATTAGCTCTGAACCTTATGTCCCTACTGTGGAAAGCCATGCTCCCCTAGAACGCATCTCACCCCCACCCTCAAAGATCCACCAAGAAGCTGACTCTCACCTGGGGCCCTGGATATCCTATCTGACCATGATGGCCCTCCATGGAAACTCCCACGATACCTCAAACTGCTTGGCTGTTTCCTTTGAACACTGGGTATCTCGATTATGCACCTTGGAAGATCACAGATGCTCTTTTGTTTTGGGTTTAAACAGAAAGAGTCAGATAAATCTGGCTCCAAATATAACTTTGTCACATTAAGAAGGGTAATCCTTGGGAAGTTAATGCCTTTTTCTTGCCTCTGCACCACACTGTTCCCACTACCTGAAATACTCTTCCATCCCTCTTCTTCCTCCCCCATTTACCTAGCTAAGCACTGGTCATCATCTAGGTTTCACCTTAACTCATGACTTCTTCCAGGAAGACCTCTTTGGTTTCTCACTCTAAGGTCTAAATCAAGTTCATCTTTTCTGGATTTCCAAACCACTTGCATTCCTCCCTTGTCCCAACACTGTCATCATCTTAAATATCAAGTTACCCCATTAGAATAAAAACCCTGCAAGGGCAGAGGCTATGCCATATTATTTACCATTGGATTCCCAGCACATAGCAGAGTACAGATAGTAGGCACTTTACTAAAAATATTTATGACTGAAGAAATAAGTCAACCTTTCAATTTTCTCGTCTCTGTAACAGACATAATTACAGCCAACCTTATGGGATTGCAAGAGATTCCATTCAGTATGTGGCTTGTTCAGAACATGCTCAACACAAAATAGGTGCTCAGTAAATTTCAGGTGATAGTTCCCATCTACTTCATTTACACATTACAAGAAATGTAACTCTTATGGGACCATTCTTCACAAATCACTGAACTTCATCTCCTTATTTGTTATTAATAAAGCTAAAAAAAACCCTTGCTATTTCTTGAGACCATGACATCACAGGGGTTAATGATAACCTGTCTCAGTTGGCAGTAATTCCTGGGTCACAATCACCACAAGAAACCCTTTTTCTTGCAGTAGCTGTCAACATGGAAATAAAGTGATTAAAGTGTTAAATATCATATATATAATAAATGGTACCAATATAAAACTTAATGCCCCTAATATTTCATTTGAGTTGCTACCTTTTGCATTAATTGAAGCAAGGAATGTTCCACTTAGTTAAAATATCTACTTAGTATCCTGCTCATAAACGCACCTGCAGCCCGAGTTCACTGGCTCAGTGGGTTTAAATTAGTCGGTATCAGTGTTATTGATGAGAGCAGGACATGGAGAGCATGCTGAGGCCGTGACGAGGCTGACAATGCTCCAGATCCCTGGATTCTCCAATAGGCATGAGGACTGGCTCCGATGGTGTGTACGGGCAAGCTGTCCGCAGGGTTTTTAGAATAACAAAAGCTTCAAGGACCACAAAAGGTAGAGACAGACAAGCACCAAACATTTTAAGATCCTGGCATCCCAGTGGATGCCTTTGCTGAAATGGATGGAAACTGTCCCTTCTATGTGCCCGGGGCAGACCAACCTTTCATTAAGCATCTCTCCCATATGAGGCAAGACAGCTCACTGGCCCCTGAGTCAGACAAGTTTGGATTTTAATCCAGCTCTGCCTCTACTTTCATTTCCTTGGGGATAACACTTAATCTCTCTTCCCTGATGTTTCTTTATCTGCAAAACGAGATAACAACAGTGCCTGAGACATGGGGTTATTGTGACAATTACATCCACTGAAGTTTGCCTGGCACATGTCAAATGTTAGTTATTATTAATAATCATAACACATGTGTGACCTCATTATCATAATATGGGTATAATGTCATTTAATCTTCACACCAATCCTGTTGGGTATGGATTATTATCCTACTAGAAGCCTCACTGGATTTCAAGCTGAGGTAGCCACATTTAAAAGCTGTTTCAGAGATTCAGTAGCGGTATCATCTTAGACCATATATTCAATCTCTCCAAAGGTCAGTCTTTGTATCCATAAAATGGGATGGCCATGAGGCTACATGAAGTCATGTATGGGGAAGCCCCTGGCTCATGTAATGCCATCAACAAGTCACTGTTAAACCCCGGGGACTAAAAGGCGTCCATAGTCCCACTGGCTCTGCTTGGGAGAAGGCATCTGCTTCAAGAGGCACCGCCTGGAGTAGGGGGAGCTGGAGGCAGGCACAGAGCCAGCCCTGACCGGAGGAAGCCGGAGTTGTTTACATCCCTAATTACAGGAACCAAGGCTTCAGCACAACCAGGTGTCATTCCAACAGACAAGGTTAATAGGATGTGAGCGGGCCCAGCTGCCACCACTCCACTCACGGAGGAGAGGCGTGAAGGCGAAGTCAGATGAATTAGCCAGCAGCCTGGCTGGACTGGTCAACTTCAGCTGTTTGGAAACACACGGTAAAATTCAATCTTCCAGATTATAAACTTTTCCCACAACCCCCTCAAAGTCCCTCAAGGACTCCGCAGAAAAGCTGCCACAGGGAGGCAGTGGCCATGTCAGGCCTTTGGCCTGGGGCTCTGAACCCTGGTGGCAATTCTTCAAGAAAGCAAGGTATGTGGCCCAAGCTTTGGCACCCAAACACTTGGGCTTAGATCCCATCTCTGCCGCTTGCAAGTTGTGTGAACTTCAGCAAACCATTTCACTGTTTTGGAATTTAACTTTATCATCTGTGATATGGGAACGATCTTTTTAGGGTTGCTCTGAGGATAAAGTGCTTACAGGTACATAGGAAACTAGCTCAATAAATATTAGTGAAAATTATTGGCAATATTCCTTTAATGGGCTACCTGGGCAAGTTCTGAGCCCGGGCATCCATCAATTTGCAGTCCATGCCCTGCCAGCCGGCAGAGACTTTACCTAGACCAATTAACAACCTGTTTCTGATCAATGATTTATGGCTTATGTTTCCCTCTTAATGAAATGTAATTGCCAAGCCTGAGATGTAACACGGTGGCAAAACAAACCGCCATCTGAAAATTACATCCTTGGTCCCTTAAGTAAAGCTCCAGCAACATGCTGGAATGTCTTATCAGAGGCAAGCGCCACCCGTCACTCGCCTTTGAGGCACTTGTTCTGTTTGAAGGTGGAAAATGCGCTCCTTGCCAGTATATTCTTCTCCATAAAAATTAACGCTGTAACGGGACGCCAAATGGCTCCAGCTAATGGGCTTTTGAATGAGGACTAAATTTTATTCATAAGCTTCAGTGTCAGGACTAAAATAACATTTTTTATGGACACTCTGTGCATAAACAGCAGTGCTGACTCAACCAGGGAGGCCGGTGAATTGACTTGCTTCTCCTGGCTCTGGCTGCTTGGAGATGCCAGGGGACTGGAGACAAGAGAAATTGGATTTGGGTCATGCCTCTGGTCTCTTAGGACTTTGTGACATTGGAGGCAAATTAACTAAAAAAAAAAAGCACCTCCCTGATATTCCATCTCATCATCTGCAAAGCAGTGATAATATAAAACCAATCTCATCAATATGTTGTGGATATTAAGCTCATTTATTCACTCATCCATAGTGCCAGTTTCCATTCTTGATTCTGGAATAGAGCAGTGATCAAAACAGAGACAGTCTGCTCCCATGGAACTTACATCTAGTGGCAGAAGATAGGCAAAAGAAAAATTAATAAATACAATATATGCTATGTTAGGTTGTGGAGAAAAGTAAGCCAGAAGAATGATTGGGAGTAATGATGGGGTTTGTGGATTGCAATTTTAAATAGGGTGGTGAAGGAAGGCCTTACTGAGAAGGTGGTATTTGGGCACCCCTGGAAATGCTGAGACTATATAGTTCATGGCTTGAGCAGAGAGCTAGGCACACATAGTAAATACTTAGTAACGGTAGCTATTGTATCACTGAGCGGCCGTTGCTTTGTTACTAAGAGAATGATATGATAATATGTCCATAAAACGGCTTTCAGAAGTGCAGAGAGCCTTGCAACCCAAATCAGTGGATTAGCATATTCAAATGCCTGAGAAGGTTTTTGCCACCCCACCCCGCAATCAACAGTGAGCCCAAGACAGGTGCAGTTGGCAGAAAAAGCCACATTTGACCCCAGGAATGTCAGGGCCTCCTGACTCATTTTTTTTATTACTGGATCCCCTCTACCTACCAGAATGTCCTGTATGTGGTGAGAGCTCAGATATTTGTCCAATGAATTACAAAAAGGCCAAGAGATGTAGGAAGGAATGGGGGTGCTTAGATTTTCCAATAGCTACCTGAATTCTTGAGAGTACTGAGGGGTGGGGAAGGATGCTACCTTGTTATTTTAGCCCTTGAAATTCTAGAGTTCCCTGATGAGTTAAAAATCCTAGATGTGGGTTCCCTCTTCTGGAATCAGAAATCCAAAGCTCACATCTGGCCAACACTTCCTTTAACTGTATGATATTAAAAAAAATCACTTATCCTAAAATGTGTATTGTAAGAGTAATTTAAGAGTCACAAAAGCAGTAAAGGGGTAAAAATGGGACCTGAGTTCAGGTCTTTCTGACTCGAAATTCCATGTTCATATGGATTTAGGATGGTGAGACCAAAGCTCTTTTGGATACTTGAGTGTGAATGAGAAAATGTTAGACTCCACACAGATCGACCCATCCTACCTATCTAACTGCATTTTGCAACCACAAAAATCTTTCTGATTGTAAGAAGACCATGAACAGAGGAAGCAATATTACACAAGTTTTATCCTCATCTGTGAAAGAAGAAATCAACCTGACTTCATGTCACTGAGGGGATTAAAAATAATATTTAACATTTATTATGAATGTGACACAAAGCTAAGCATTTTTCAGTCATTATTGGCACTCATTCTCACAGCAAGGTTATATCATTTATCCCCATTTTACAGAAGAGGAGACTGGGCCCAGAAAGTTTAGGTTTTGCCCAATGTCATGCGGCTAGAAAATCACAATCAAACACAAGCAATCTAACTCCAGAGCCTGTGCTCAGAACTCCGATGACACATAGTCTTAAAAGACCCAGCTAGCTTTTGGGCACACAGTAGGTGCTCAATCAAGAAGCACAAATCCTAAACTTTATGTAAGAACGAACCTTTTCCTTAGTGCCTATAAACACTTCTTTCTCTCTCTCTACTTCCTCTTTCTACTTCTAATCCTTTACTTTCGCAGGTCTTCCTGCTCCAAATGCCTTTCCTGTCTCTCCCTTCAACATAATATCCTTGTTTATCAAGGGTCAAGGGAAGGTCTGCTATCTCCATGAAGCCAAATGAGATTGAAAAGGGACATCCGGGTTCATCTCTTTTTTAAATTTTGTTTTATTAGAGCAGTTGTGGATTTACAGAAAAATCATGCAGCAAGTACAGGGTCTCTATGCCACCTATCCCCCCCACACACAGTTATTATTAATATTTGGCGTAAGTGTGGTACCTTTGTCAAAAGTGATGAAACACTATTATTATAATTATAACTATAGACCATAGTTTACATTAGGCTTTACTATTTGTGTTGTATAGTACTGTTTTTTTTTTTTTAATTCTATTTACTCTGCTAACATATATACAACCTAAGATTTGCAACTGGGTTGATCTTAAGTATATTTTTCTGTTTGTTTATTTGTTGTTTTATGGCCTACCTATATCCTTTTCCTTTTCTGGAAACAGCCCCCCAATTTTTTTTTTTTGAAGGAATCATCCATCTATCAGTCCACGTGGTTTATGTGAATTTAAACTCTGACCCCAGGCTCCACAAATGAGACACCACCCAGGCTGGGCCAACTACCTTAGGCTGTTTGCTACATTCATATTAGAAACAGACAGAATTTTTCTGCAGGGGTAGACAAGCTGATAGAATATAAATCCTGGAGCTGTCTGTGCCCATATTTTCCCTTACTGAGGAGAGTCTGCCTATGAATCAAAAGTAAAACAAAAGGAGACAGATATCTGATGGTATTATTGAACTCCTTGAGCCAGCCATACCTGAACTAAATAAACTTAAACATCCCAGTTAAATCATCTAATACATCTATTTTTTTTTGTTCCTGAAGCCATTTTGAGTTGGATTTCTGTCACTTGAAGCTCAAAGAAGCTTAATGCATGCCCATTCTTTATCATTTTACCTCTGATGTCTAATCCTTTTGTAATTTTCCCTTATGTATGAAGTTTGCATACTATTACCCTGAAGCTCTTATAATATACTCCTTACGGACAGCAGGCAGCAGATTCCTTTCCCAAGCACTGAAACTTGTTAGGGACTCCAGGTACCTGGTGCCCGATCAAATTAATTAGAATAACCTGTTGAGCAGCCCTGAGTCTTCATGCCTACAGCATCTATGAATTATGGACAGAGATGGGGTAACTTCCGTTTCTGCACTTCACTAACTCAGTGACCTTTGTGAAGTCTTTTCACCCAATATTTAGGACTTGAGTGTGAAAAACAAAGGACTTATTTGTTGAGAAAGGCAAACAAGTTCTCCCACTCCTTCCCCATCTCCTTGCCCCTTCCTCTGTCTGTACTCACACTGACAAATGAACCTATTTTTCCAGGCAAGGAAAGGAGTGGAAATTAATTTATCCAGACAGATATGTCAACTCTGCTTGGAAGCACAGTAGAAGCCTATTGGACCAGTTTCTCTGTATAACAGATAAAGCACCAGCCACACTTTCCATAGCTTAAATGAAATTACGCTTAAGAAAATCAGTAGCAAACGTCAAATTAGCATACAAATGTGCATCAGGAAAATGCCCATCTTCCCAGGTATAATGGGTATAAGCTTTCTGTAGGTCAGCAAGGTGCTATGAATCCTCAAAGGTAAAATAAAAAATAGTACATTCTTTCCCTCACTGGCCCAATAAAGTGCAGGAAAATGAAAAAAATAAATAAATAAAACCTCTATGGAGCATGCTGAACATCATACTAACCATTTAATTCATATCTCTAATAATTATGATACATTCATCCAAAATACGCGTGGTGAATGCTGAGTATATGCCCCTTACTGTGGGGATGAGATTAAAGAAATGGCCCCAAGAGCTCACAGACTCGTAAAGGAGAAAAGGAGAAGGCATGAGTAGAGGTCTATGCAAGGTCCTGAATGAGAGCCCTGTGGAGCAGAACAGGTCAATGCCTGACGCTGTTCCTGGAACACACAAGCTAGAACCAGTGGCTGTTGGGATTGGTGTATAAATACCCCAGCTTCCTCCATTCTTGGGGGTAACCCTGAGGTGCCAGTTCTCCATTGGCTCCCAGAACTCCCCAGAGGGGTTAATAACCCACAGTGAGGACTCAATAACTTACCCATTACTCAATGCCTTCCCCTTTTTCTCTCCCTTCTCCACTACACTATCGACATCCTCTAGAATCATTTTCCAAATATATTAATTGCTCTTGAGTTATTGTCTCAGGGTCTGCTTCTGGGAAACCCAAATTAAGAATTCCAAAAGGTTATATCATTGTCCCCACTCTATAGATGAAGGAACAAAGGACCCAAGATCACCCAGCTGCTTCCCCACTTCCTGCTCCTTAGATACTGGGGTTCACAACCACACTTTGCAATTGCTGGCACACTTAGCAGACCACGTGGCAACTCCAGAGGAGAATATCTTCCTGGGATCCTCTATCATCCACTGCAATATTGTCAAGCACTGCCCATTTCTCACAAATGAAACACTAGGTAGCACTAAGTGGTGAATTCACTTTTCTCATCTTCATTAACATGTATTGAGGGCCCGAGTGCCAAGCGCTGAACCATGCCATGCAATAAATATTGACTCAGGATGATGACACCAATCACTGCTTCAGAGGCTTGGCTGTGGACATGGAGGCAGATGCTTATTACCAGATCCCGTAGCTCAAATAGTGATGAGAACTGTGTTTAAAAGGAAAGAGGGTAAGAATGCAGAGGCTGTCTATCATAGCTCCCCTAGCATGCACTGCCACCACTGTTCTTTCTATTGTCCCAGCCTCATTTCCACCAAAAGGGAGTCTGTGCAATTCATGCTGTTACTGTGGTGGGCAGCTTCTAGGATGGCCCCCAGGGATCTCTGCTTCCTGGTGGTCATGTCCTGTATAATACCCTTCCCTTGTGTCTGGACTATACTCACTGACTCACTTCAAACAAGCAGAATATGGCTAGTGAGGGAATGTCATTAGGATATAAGACTGGCTTTTGTCTTGCTCACATGCTCTCTTTGGCTCGTTCTTTTGTGGACTCTGAGAAAAGCCAAATTTTGAGCTTCCCTGTGGAGAGGTTCTCCTGGCAAAGGACTGAGGACAACCTCTGGCCAACAGCCAAAGAAGAACCCAACCTACAATAACCACATGAGTGATGTAGGAAGTGCATCCTTCCCCACTTGAGATCAGATGGGGGCAACCCTTGATGGCTGAGAGACTCTGAGACAGAAGACTCAGGTAAGCCATGCTTGGATTCTTGACCCCAAGAAACTGTGAGCTGATAATATATGTTTAGGCCTAACAACTATTTGTTGAAAATGCAAATCTGATCTCCCACCCTTATTCCCCTATCGTTGGCTGAAACATTTTATTGGTTTCCCAGTCATTATGGGATTATGATGGACATCAAAATCCCTGACTTGAGCTGGGCTCTCTTTCATTCTCTGTGCACCAGCCGCTCTCACCTTCAAGTTCCTCAAAAGTTCCTCAAAAGTCCCTCGCTTCCTCCTTCCTCGAGGTGCATGTACTTACTACTCCCTCTGTGTGCATACTCTGTCCCTCCCTTGTGCCCTTTATTTGATGAATTCTATTTCTGAGTTCTCTGCTCAGGCTCTGTATTCTGCACTTTAGCTGTCTTACTTGTTTTGCCATTTCACTCCAGTACTCCAATACATATGCCTGTACAAAGTACTTACTCAGTGTCACTGAATGACTGAGGCAAAGTAATTATCAATATTCGAAAAATGAGAAAGCTCAGAGAGACTAAGCCTCTTGCCCTAGATCACATAGCTGACATAAGGCAAAGCCAGACTTTGGACCCAAGAAGGGAAAAGGGTTAGGATCTTTCTGCAACTCTTGCATAAGAAAACCTTGCATGCTTTAGGTCTAAACTGCCAAGAAAATAAAAAAAAAACCTGAGCCACAGGAAGTACTTCTCCCATATTTGTCTTAACCACTAGTTTTCTTGAGAAGTCCCAAAACATAAGGTGTAAGAATGTACTTACCCTGGACTGATTTACCCATGGGTCATCTTTTCTCTGAACTACGAATGGTCCACTAATCTCTTGAATGCACTTCTCTAGACATTAGACTGTCTTTTCACAAACTGGCAATAGTTAACTAAATTTCAGTGGAAAACACTGCATTTCTCATTCCTCATCCTGATTAACACAGAGCATTTTTGATAACTTCCAGGACTTTACTGCTTCATGGTTTTTAGACTTTCTCACCTGCTATTGTAAAAACAAAGCTTTCTCTTTTCTCACTGTTTCTTGGTTGTCTTACTCTAGGACAGTGGTCTCAAGATGTGATTCTTCAGTCAGCAGCATCCGTATTACATGGACACAGAAAGAATAGTCAGAAAGTATGAAGAGAAACCACAGAGTCATGTTGTATGATGGAAGCTAATGGAGAAAATGAACTAGTAGTAAGAAGCCTGCTTCCAATCCAAGCTCCACCCTCTGCCCTAACCAATTTGCTGATTTCGAGGAAGCTTCTTTGTTTCTCTGCAATATTCTGTACAACCCACCACTTCACTGAAGTATCGCTTAATAACCCAAGTGACCATCTAAACCCCCAGCCAAAAATCTTGTAACACATTTCATTCTCTTTTTATTCCTTATCTCCCACAAGTAGTGACCACCTCCTAGCTTCTTTGGAACTCTTCTTTTATGTTGTCTCAATTCATCTGTAGTAAGCAACTCTTAAATGCCAGGCTCTTAATTAGGCATTTTCATTCCACTTTCATGCAAATCTGAAACCATTCTATAAATGAGGAAATTTAGGCAGAGAACATTTAAGTAATTTGTCCAGTATCACAGGACTGGTAATTGGTACATCTGGAATTTGACCTCAGTAGCCTAATTCCAGAACCCACACTCTTAACCACTATACTCTACCTCTACATTAGGATGTGTAACCAGTACTGAAACATCAGCTCTGAGATTAAGTATCTTCTCAACTGATTGGGCTGGGAGGTAAATTAGGGAGTTCACCTGGTATGCATTCTGATTTTGGAAGGATGCTGAGCTGTTGTTTTGATTCTCTAAGAAGCATACTGTGTGTCCCACCAGAATCCTGAATCACTGCAGACTGAAGATCAAAGAAGCCACGTAACCCTGACATTCCCATGCTGCCCTTCATAAACTCCATCCCTGAGAGTTCTATCTGTTTGGGTCTATACCTTGGGGATTTCAGGAACCTGACTCATAGACCAGTGAGTCATGAGCATTACAGAGCATGCACTTCACATTTTCATTCATTCATTCATCCATCCATCACACATCGATAAGGCTGGATAATGTGTATATGAGACTCTGCTAAGGAAAGGCAACCAGAGATGGCTGAGACAGAGTTTCTACATTCCAGGAACTCAGGCATCCACCAAGAATCACAATCTGGAAGTGGCTGTGGCAGGAAAAAGTAGTAAAAGGATGCTTTGAGAGCTCATAGGAGGGAATGACAACCTGAGGAAGATAAGGGATGCTGCTTGACAAGGTAGAAGTGGAGAAGACAGGATTCCAGGCAAACTGATGCACAAGATGAGGATACCTCTACTGAGCACAGACCACTAGCTATGTCTTGCCCTAAGGGTCTTAGACACTTCATCCCATTTGTGAGCATAATTTTTATGTTCATTTTACAGTTGAACTAGTGCCTAAAGTCATACAAAGCAATAGGAGCAATTCTACCTTACTCTGAATCCTGGACATGGTTGAGAAAGGGTGCAGCAGTTGGCTAGGTTGGAGCATAAGAAGCCATGGTGGAAAGTGGTAAAAAGTTGGGCTCAGGAAGTAGAGTTATTTGAACAGCAGCCCCCATGATCTTGTCACCCTCCCTTGTTCCCTATTGATGTTTTTTCTCCTTTGCACTCAACACCCCCTCCAAGATAGTAGATATTTATTTATTTGATATTGTGGACTTCTCTTTGCTGTAATATAGGTCCCATGGGTGCAATGTCTGTCTGTTTTACCCATTCCTGTGTCCTCAGTGCCCCCAGCTGGGGCTCAGTAAATATTGGCTGAATAAGTATATGGCTATGTCAGGTTAAGAACTAGGATGTTAGGTTGTAGACACAGGTTTTTAAATAAGAATTTAAAGTCCTTAAACAGAGAATTGCTATGCTCAGTTTTATTTTAATAAGAGAGCTGTGGCTGGGGAGGCATTTGGCCCAAGCCAGGCACCTGCTTGTGACAAGGCAAGAGAGACCAAGGCAGCAGACTGTTGGGATGACCCTACACAGGCGGCCAGATGGTGCTAGGTCTCAAGGCCTTTTAGCAAACATGGTCCAACTTCCTTCCTGGAGCTTTCTGAAGGCATGGGATGGCCATTTGTCAAAGAATAACTACTAGAACATAAAGAAATTCAGAACCCAGCTGGGTGAGTGAAGAGCACAAAATCGAGTGAAGACGGAATCGTCACTTCCTCTCCCTATTATCCTCTGGTAGGCTCAGGTGGCTCCTGAGCCAAGCTGGATGCTCTTTACTCTTATGGAGAAGTTTTCCTGAGATTTGGACATGTAAGACTATAACTAAGGACCAATGGGCATATTGGGGAAATTGTGTGCATATGTGTATAAATATGTGCATATATATATATATATATATATACACATGCCATTACACATTCTCCTAAAATCTCCATTAAACATGACTGCAGCTGATATTAAGTTGTCCTAGTGCCTGAGGCTGTTTGCTGAATGCTGAGTACACGCCACAGACATGCTGAGCCCTTTCCATTTACTACGCAAGATATAGGAATTGTTATTATTATCCCCATTATGTTGATAAGGAATTGAAGCTCCTACATCATGCAATTCCTAATTAGAGAACCTGAATCTGCCTTTCTCCATAGCCCAATTCCTTAAAAACAATGTATACTGCCTTCCCATGGAGGCCGGGCTCCCTCCTTGCTGCTTTTCTCTGGTACACCCCAGTGTGACCTGGAAAATGTTGCAGAGGAATGGCATATTAGATCTTGCACTGTCTACACAGAGACACTGCACTGATCACAGATAGAAGCCCTGAGACCCCAAAGCCTTTAGTTGCATGAGGACCTGCGTTGGCATTTACCAGGCTCATTCTGACCTAGGGCCTGGTCTTGAAACAGTTTCCCTGGTCATAACTCCTGAGCATTTGCCACCATAGTGTCATCCTAACTCTCCATGGCAGGAGTTGTCAACCTACCCCTTGGCCAAATTCTGCCCACCTTTGGTAAATAAAGTTTCACTGGAGTATAGTCACACCCATTCATTTATGTGCTGTCTTTGGCTGCCTTTAATTTACAACAGCAGAGTTGGACAATTACTAAAATATTCACTATCTGGCCCTTTATTTTTACCAACCCCTGCTCTCTTAGATACTTCCCAAGGCTGATTGAAGAGTAGAATGGAAATCAATATTTTTGAGCACCTACTATTTGCTAGGCTTTTAAAAACTCCTAATAGGAGTTTTACACAATAGTGAAAATAACATTTCTATTTGGATGAGATGGCCAACTGTTCAATGTTGAAAATAAAATAAAAAATGAGATTATATATGTGCATGTATGTGTGCACTATGCGTATATATATATATGTATATATATACGATTACTTATCTGAATTTTTACCACCCAGAGATAAATATGTTAACATTTTGTTGAACATCATTCCAGATGCCCACAGATAGATGTATATTTGTGAGTATTTATATATAGATATATAAGATCATATTACACATATTCTTTTGTAATCTGTTGTGGTTTTTTTTGCATGGGCAGGCACCAGGAGTGTAACCTATTTTTTACTTAACAATACATTGTAGAGTCCTTTCCATGTATATTAATATAGATATAAGTAGGTTAAATAAACGCAAAAGAAAGGAATTATTAAAAATTTAATAAACTAGAAAATAGAGGGCTGATAATTTATTTATTCATTTAACAAATATTTATTGAAAGGCTACCGTGGTCTAGGATGGGGATACAATGGAGATAAATATACCCAGTGTCTCTTCCCTCCTGAGCTTAAAGGCCAATGGGGGATACTAAAAACCACATAATTACATCAGTTGCATGTTGAAAAGTTATGGAATTCTATACATGGGTAATAATCCAGCCTGAGGAGGTGACCCCAGCTGAAGTGTGAAGTATGGGTGGTACTCAGCTAGAAAGAGATGTACAGAAGTGGGAAAATTTTACGGGAGGGTAGAGAACAAGAAGACTTTGCCTGAAATTTGATGGCTGGTTCTGTACATTCTTCTGTACTTCTGCTCCTGGTAACCGCAGGAGCTGGTCACCATGCTGGAGAATACAGCAGTGAACATGGCTCCACGAAACATAACATGGAAGCAAGGGCCCAGAGCTTCAAAAGGAGAGCAAGTCAGAGGCCTCACCTGGGCAGAATTGTAATACCCTCTTGGTCACTTCCATGGGGCCATACTATGTCTCCAGGTCCTAGCACTCCTCAATTGAGACCTCTTCCCCTCCTTGCCTGAGCCTTGCTGTGTTTTCTCTGCATTTTCTCTGCAATTTCTGCTCCTGATCCTGAGGAAATCAGCAATGCTAGACATAATGGGGATGCTGAGACTTGGTGGTGACTGTGTCATTAAGAACTTTGGCACAACATTCATAAGGAGGACAGGGATTATTATGCTCATTTTTAGAAGAGGAAATTGAAGTTTGACTTGCTCAAGATCATCAACTTGACCTTAACCAACACCAGACATGAGATGTGAGCACTTCACTCTCCTCACTATACCACACTCTATGTTCTCTAGACCACAGGTCAGTGAACTATGGCCTCAGGCCAAATCCAGTCGCCAGCTGTTTTTATAAATAAAGTTGTACTGGAACATAGTCATGCCCATTTAGCATTGTCTGTGACTACTTTCTCATTGCAACGGCAGAGTTGACTATGAGATGTAAAGTGCACAAAGCCTAAAATATCACTAGCAGATACAGACACAGGGTAAGATTACTGACCCATGTTCTAGAAAATGCATGGATTGGCATTTCTTTCTTCCAAGGATTGGAATTTCTGAAACTGGGAAAACAAGTATAATTTTCAAGATTATTTCATATTCTATGGCAATCCACTTCTCTCTCTTTAAATAGAAGCCAGCTTTTAGCCACCAGCCACCAGGCTGAACTAGTAATAGCAGTTACCAGCCTTGAATACCTGCTGTGTCCCCCATATTAAAGGCATTCTTACTCTGCTCCATCACATTCTTGCATACTAGACAGTTTTATAACCATTTTGCTGATGAAGAAATGGTGGCTCCCACATTTTAAAGTACCCACTGGAAGTTACACAGCTAGTTAATGGTGAGGCCAATTGCACACCTGTGTCAGCCTCACTCCAAAAGCCTTTCTTTTCCCATTACAACCTGCTGAGCTTCTAGAAAGATCTCTGGCCGACGGCTTCTGGCTGGGGGCAGCAATCTGTGTGTGACACTGCTAGACACAGCAAAGCCCCCACCCAGAAGAGCTTGGCACTCCACTTCCTTCTGATGGAGGCATTGAAATCCAACTGCCACAGCTGAGGCTGCTATCACTTTAATTAAAGAATAAACAATGTCCTTCCAGCTTCCTTTTTTTAGGCCAAGTACCATGGAATTGGGGATTTGAATTCCAAAGACACCAACAACTTCAAGGGCAGCTTCGGAAAATGTGCATGTGGTTCTTTGCCCCTGATTCCTACCTTTATTCAGATTTAAATCTTTTCTCTGGGGGGAGAAAAAACATTTAGAAAGAAAGAAAAAAAATCTTTACATTGGACAATACAATAATACAAGGATGGGTGTGTAAAAGCTTTCTAGGTCCTAGGGACCTGTTCATATTATACATTATCTCACTGTTGAGAAGAAACTGGCTGGACAATAGTCAAAGAGTTAAAAAATAGAATGTAATGGGAATGTAAAGGTGAAAGAGGGCATGCTGTATTCAGAGAACTAAAAAGGATTTCAGTGCAATCAGAATATAGAATGCAAGTGAGGAGCAGTGGAGAATAAGGCTAGAGTTGTATTATCTGCATTTACAAGGGGAAAAAAAGAAACAAAATATTAGATGGCCATGATGTACCAGGGCTGTCCACACAAATTAGATCATGCTGGTCATGCATCAGCAAGTTTGTAAGGTGAGAATTAGCTCTCATTTGAAAAATGACAACTCTGATAATATATTACAAAAATGTATTAATACAATAAGAATAATAATGATATATGCTAAGCATTTAGTCTGTGCTAAGCAACGTGCAAAATTCCTTACAAATATTTTCTCATTCAATCTGCCCAAGACCCTATGAGAAGGGTCTGCAAGATATGAATGGTCTTTACATTTTTAAGGAGTCAAAAAGAACCAAAACAAGAAGAATATTTTGACACGTGACAATGATATGAAATTCAAATTTAAGTGTTTGTCAATAAAATTTTACTGGAGCTTAGGCTCATTTTTAATGTGCTGTCTCTGGCTGCATTCATGCCACGAAGACATAGTTGAATAGTTACAATAGACATAGTTGAATAGTTACCGTGTGGCTTGTAGAGCTGAAAATATTTTCTATTTGATTCCTTATAGAAAAGTTTATTAATTAGGGCTCTAGGAGACAGGGAGGTATTGCTCCTAGAACCATTTTACTGGTATGGAAACTGAACTTCAGAGGATACCCTCTCTGGCCAAGTTTGCAAAGCCAGTATGCAGGAGAGCTGTGGCATGAGACCAGGACTCTGGTTCCAGGCACTGCATACTTACATAAAACCCCACATTGTTTTTCTTGACCACTGCTCCTTCTGCAAGTATGTGTTTACATGAAGCACCAGAACTTGTACTTCTGGAGAAACACAGGCGAGCATACCAATAGACAATTCACAAAGGACCAATAAGGGTTTATAAATATGTATATGAGCAAGTCCAGTCATCTCTACTTTTCAAAAATATCCAGATGATGACTTTTTATACACCATAACCACTCTGATAATAAGCCAGAATCAAAGGACCAATAAGGGTTTATAAACATGTATATGAGCAAGTCCAGTCATCTCTACTTTTCAAAAATATCCAGATGATGACTTTTTATACACCATAACCACTCTGGTAACAAGCCAGAATAATTTCTTGTCTAAACTATTTCAATAGTTTTACAATTGTTGATCGTGTCCCACCTCCAACCTCCTTCTCGCATAGCAGAAAGAGATCCCTTTAAAATGTTAACTCTAAGCATGTGCCTTCTCCATCAAAACTCTCCAATGGATTCTCAACTCACTCAGAGTAAAACTCAAAGCCTTTGGCTTATATGGCCAAATATGAAAGGGTTCCTGGCAGCTGTCATCACTTGCCCACCCACACCAGCCTCCTCGCTTATTCTTGAACAAGCTGACCATACTTCTAACTCAATGCCTTTGCATTTACCATTTCCTCATTTCGGTGCCCTTTTCCCCTAGAGAGCCATATGTTAGAAACTCCCTCACTTTGTGTTCTTCTGAAATGCTATCTCTTCATCACGATTCTCCTGATCACCTTATTTACAGAGAATTCCATCACTCCCTATCCATGTGCTGTTTCATCGCAGCACGTAGTACCACCCTGATATAAGGTATGTTCGTTTGTTTATTTGCAATTTCAATAAAACCACTGATGCTAATGCACAGAATTCTAACTTTGCTGCCTTTGTTTTGAAGAGATGGGGGGATTTTCACAAAGGGGTGACTTTGGTTTGGTATTGGAAAGAGACAGGAATATGTTGAGACTTAGAGGTGGAAGAACGGAAAACCAATGATAATTTGACAGAAGTTGATGATATGATACAAACAGCCCACACATAATACAATTTTGAGAGTCAATATATGCCCGGGCACTGGAGAATTTCATCAGGGTTTTGAGGACAATGCCTCTGCTCACCCACACTCTTGCCTTTGGACAACACATTCCATGCCACGTTCTTGGGACATGGTTCTCAAAGTCACTCACACACCTCCAAAGAGGACAGTTTCTTATTGCCCTGAGCTTTAAGGACCTGTTTTCTTCCTTTGCTGGGTCTCAGCCGGCATCCTCAAATCCAAATGAAAGGGCCTCTCTGGAGGAACATGCATCATTTAGTTCCTATGCCTCAATTTCAGCATAATTTTCATGTTATAACAGAGGCCATCCTAGGATGCAGTGTGAGAAAGTAGCTCGGAAGCTTAGCACTTCCATGCCTGGAAACGCTATCCAAGAATGGGAGCTAAAAATAGCATTAGTGGCAAATGATACTAAAGGCCACACAGGGCCCTATAATGTCTTGTAAGATCTAGTTTCAGATACTAACAACTGATGGCTTGATGACTGATAAAAAAGTATGCAGGTAAATACAGCTCAGAGAGATTTAAAGATCAGTTCACAAAAACAGAGGGTGATACAAACTGAAGAAATGTGGAAAATACATAAATCACAAATCCTTTCTCTCTTGTACCAAGTATATATGAGAACTTAGACTGTGGCCAGTGCTGGATAAGTCTTACATGGCCACTCCCCTCACGAACAAGGCCGTCTTCTATCTATGATTTTCAGACAGACAGAGAGCCTTTTCCTTTCCTGATAGCTCACTTTGTAAGGAGGGAAAGATCATTATTATGCATTTAGATACTGGGCACTAGTTAAGGCACATGGACTGTGAAGTCAAGTAGCCTGGGCTTGTGCCTTGTGCGCTGTCAATTAACAGGACGTTACTTAACCTCTGTAAGTCAGCTTTCTAACCCGTAAAATGTGGAAAAGCCCACAAAACTATTCAGCTCTGTAAAGACCACTCAATAACTGGTAGCTTGTTTGTGTATGTGTGACTGAGTGTAGGGTACCTTTTCAAGTTATAATGTGAATAACTGTACTTAGAAGGAAGGAGTTACATCCTGGTCCACTGTTGACAGAAAGGGTATTCCTCATTCATTTGCTCACTGATCCCTCATTTGCTCACTGATCCCTTCAGTCCACAATGATTGATGGAACCAGACATTGTTCCAGGCACTGGTGGGGGAGAATCAACATGAGTACCTGGACTCAGAGCATGTGATCATGGTAGTACCCACACTCTAAATGATTAGCTCTGCTTCCCGAGCTGAGCTGCAGTGAAGACCATCAGCTCCTTAGCAGGACATGACAAGTTCAAGTTCAAGCAACAGGCTATTGAGGCCTTTCATTTTCTTGAGGAAAGAGGGAAAAGGGTACGTATCACTGTATCTGCAGCCTGCCAGTCTCCTAGATGCACATCATCTCATTCAATGGTGGTGTGAACCGACAAGTTATTATTGCCATGATTTGACAGACGAGAAAACTGACATTCCGAAAGGCTAAAGGATATGCCCCAGGTCATATCTAGGAAGACAAGGAGCTAGAATAAAGTAAAGGCAATCCAGCTCCAGAGTCCAGCTCTCCACCACATAATGTAATGTCCACTGATTGCTTTGCAAATACACACCCACAGCAGACCTTGCATTGCCAGCTACTAGTTCCATACAGGTTGACTGCCAGGGTCCCATCAGAGTTTCCATCCTCCCAACAGGATGGAACCATTCTTAAATGAATTCAGCTGGATCCCAGTGAACTCCCCTCTCTCAAGGAATACAATGCCTATTACAGGCAGGAAATTGCTCCAGGCCTTGTGCTTCAAAGGTCTGTAATATAGGGAGGGCCTGTAATACAGGAGCAGGAAAGGGGCGCTAATAGATCAGTGGTCAATGACTCAAATGTTGAGGTGGCAGGTATATAGTGAAATAATGAATAGCAGTAGTAATAATCATTAGTAGTAATAATCATAACCCTCATTCAATAGTAACTAATACCAGACACTGTTCTATGTACCTTTCCTGTATTAACTGATTTATTCCTCATAGCAACCCTGTTATTAAATTTAAAGTTGAGGAAATTCAAGGCACAGAGAAGTTAAATAACTATCCCAAGGTCACACAGCCAGTGAGGGACAGACACAAGATGTGAACCTAGGCAAGCCACACTCTTAAATAACTACATTATGCTACTTATCATTAATCATTACTTCATACATTAATCATTAATATTAATGATAAGATATTAATGCAGAAAGGGGGCTTAGAGTAGGGGGAAAAAACCCCACCATAAATGAAACAATAATTGGCACCTGACATTCAACCACACTGTCAGGGAGATAAGGGGAAATGAGGCTAAAAGGGCTACTCATGTCTCATCTAAAGGGACAGACGTTGTTCCTCTCCCACTCTTGTTGCTATGTGGGAAAACAGCTGCTGTATTTCCAGAGATTCCGATTTTCAAGACACACCAGAAATCCAAATTTGTAGGTGAAATTTGGGGGTTTTAATGGTTGGTACTCTGCTGGGAATACAGAACATAGCTGCAGTCCACGTGTAACTTGCATGCTGCTGGTTTGCAACCTGTCCCTGGAAACAATAGGTGTCAGTTAAATGGAGCCCAGGCTGGAACACTCTCAGGGACACCTCAAAGTCATTAGGTGTCCATCCCTGGCTTATCTGACTGCAAGGGCTGGATCAGACCCCAGTTAAAATCTGCCCCATCCAGCATCGAGCATCGATACCTTTTCCTTCCCTCCACTGAAAGAGTTTCCCGCTTCTCCAACAATCACACCAAGAAATGAGTCCTTCTCTGTGACAATCCTTCACATGTTTGAATCAATGGGATGATTTTTGAACTAACATGAATCTTATCTCAACTAATGGGTATAAGGAGAGCAAGATATTCACAGGTAGTTTGGAGTTACTGAGGGTTACTGCTCCATACAGGGTTCTATAAGGTGGTTCCATAAGCTCCCCCAGGGCCGGCCAGCATATTCTAAATCACAAAGCACCCCAACACCCTACCAGGGGAGTTATAATGATTCTCAGATTGAATCACTGAAATTAAGGCCAACTAGGGTTAACTTTATTATGATTTGCATACGAAACACTCAAATGAGAAGAACACAAAAATGCTAAAAACAATGCTTATCTCCCCATGGTAGGATTTGTGGGCAATTTTATTAACTTCACCTTTTGAAATTCCTCATTTTTCTTGAAGAAAAATTATCCTCATTTATATAATATTTATATTATATATTATAGATAGATACTATTTAAGTAATAGAAACGGAAACCTTTCCAATTCCTGAATTTAAAATAAGAATCATCAATTTATTTTGATCCTTGTTCTGAACCAGAGGTTCTCAAACTGGAGTGTACATCAGAATCATCTGGAGTGTTTCTTGTTACTCCGACTGCTGGGCCCCTGCAATTTTCTGATTCTGTAGGCCTTGGGTGGGTCCCAAGAAATGGCATTTATTTCTAACAACTTCCCATGAGCTGCTGCTACTGCAGACCCAGTTACCATGCTTTGAGAATAGCTCCGGAGGATTTGGAATAAATATACATATATATATATATATCATAGTTATGTAGGGCATGTTCTGTCTCCAGTGTCTGCCTAGCCACTTCGTGTCAGAGCTGGAGCGCCTACTGAACTTCTGCAATGGCGCTCTAGGCAACCTGCTCCGGGTGTGCCCACCTCTCCACTGTTCACCACTACCATCTCAAATTTAGGTAGAACTAGGCAAGTACATGTTGCAAGACTATCTCCCTGCCACCAGAAAGGGTACTCCTTACCTTCCCAGAGCAGAATGGAGGATAGTGATGCAATCTCACCTCTGCCCAATGTAATTTCACTGTAGCTTTCAAATGTTAATCTTCTTGTTCACTCCCCAGTCAAAAGCCAACCTGTCCCAGATGCTGGCCTATACCTGTAGGGGCTCATAGTATCTGGAAAGACCCAAAGAACCCAATGGTAGGCCACAGGGCACTTCAAGGTCATGTGAGTGATTGGAAAAAGACAGGCAAAATCCTTCAAGGAAGGAGTAGGTGTGATACTTGACATGGTACAAGCAATCCAACTGGACCTGCCAGGAGTCAGAGGACAGCTCCCTAAGCCTATTCCTGTGAAATACACTGGTACGCCCTAACCTTCTAATAGGGCAGAATTACAACATTACCATATAGTGTGAGACAGGTATAGCATGGTGGTTAAGCATGCAGACACAGAAGCCAGAACTGCCTGAGTTCAAACCTCCAGTTCTATTATTTTCTAGCCATGTGACCTTGGACATAGCCCTTAATCCCCCTGGCCCTCAATTTCTGCATCTATAAAATAGGTATAATAATTGTACCCTCTTCAATGGATTGCCATGAAGATGGAATGAATTACTCTATACAACACATTTAAAATAGTACCTTGCACATGGAGAACACTCAACAAGTGTTAGCTGTCATTTTAAAAATAGGGAGACTGTTAAAGTACACAAATGGGGATGTGCCTGGGAAACAGTTCTATGTGTAAAAGAAGCCATGATGTTGCAATCAGGTGTATAAGTAAATGATTCGTTTGCAATGATTTTGGGTAAAGAAAAAATGCTACAAGTCAGTACACGTAGGTGAATTTGACATGGAGGATGAGAAGGAAATTTCTCAGTTAACAAGATATTTAGAGGCAGATGATAAAAGTGAAGGGATTTGGCAGGAGGAGTTGTAAGGAAGACAGTGATGGGGCTCATAGGTGCAAGGGTCAGAGTTTTTCCATATAAGGAAATGCATTAGCCCATGGGGCATCATAATCTGTTGGGAATGAAACACTAAGAATCAGGAATTCACCCAGCCGCTCTTGTTCTGATTGATGACATTATACAAAAGGAATTTTGGTCTCATAGACAGCAGAGCCCCCTCTGCTCATGGCTTCATGAATGAATCTACCAAGGATCCTGGATGCCAAAGCCAATATCCCAGTCCCTCTTCCCTCACCTCCTCCAAAAGGAACCAGCCTATCAGAACCGTAGGGTCAAGAGTCCTTCCACCCTAACTCTCTAACTCCTTCTACACAGAATACTCTGTGCATGTCTCCATAGCTGAACTTACCACCCCCTTTTATCTATTACAATGTCTCCCATGAATCTGTAAATATCCTAAGAAAAGACTGCTTAATTTATTTTTATGTGCTGTGTACAATATGGGACATTGGGTAAATATTTAAATATGCTTCTGTTTCCTCCTCTGTAAAATGGGAATAACACCTACATTTAATGGTTGTCATGAGAATTAAATAAGTTGAAACTGGGCAAGCAGTTAACACAGTGTTCTTCATATGGCAAGTACCCAATGCCACACATATTTTTATGATGGAAAGATTTGGGATATATCTTTTTTAGCATTTTTAAATTTTGTTATATTGAATGGTCCATTTTCAAAAGCACCTGTCCACAAAGAGCACTGTGTCACCTCACCAACTGCTCCTCTCTCCCCAGCAAAGTTGCACCAACTTGGCTAAAATACCTACAGGTCTGCAAAGGACAAGGCTGTAGAGCTACAACAGAAGGACATTTGCCTCCAGCATTACAACACTAAATTCTTTGATGTTTTGAGAATGAAATACTGATGAAATCCCTATGGAGTACATGGCATTGTGTCAAAATAATCAAAGATACTTAGTCTATCTAGGAATGGGAAATTTAGAAGCCAGCAAGAGGTAGTAAAAACAACTCAGCATTAGAAGTCAGAAGAGTAAGTTTGACATCTAGCTGTACAAATAACTGGCTGAGATTTCTTTTTTCATAATATAGTGGTCAAATTTCCAATATCCCAGGGCCGCATGTGCCAAGACAGTTCATGGAGGTAGTATTTCAGATAGTCTATCCAAGACAATAAATAAGGATGAAGTGAAAAAGCTAAGACCTGGAGGAGACAGTAAGTTGATTTTTATGTGATGTGATGTTCAGCAATCTGGAGCCTGAAGAACTGGAGTTGGGCAAAGAATAGGACAATAAGGGTAAGCATGGAGAACGGTATCGGTTCATGAGTTGAAAATTGGAAGTTAAAGATTCAGGCCATTGTATTTCTCTGCTTGCAATGTGGGGTACAAAGGGCTGATACCATTGTAATAACAAAGTGATTTTGCATTTGTCCAGAGGTCCGTCATTGGCTTCTAGACTGCCCCAGAATTTATCCCTGGCATTCTCCCAGTTTTGATATTGCTACACTCTACCCCGTATCTTGGACAGATAGTAGGAGGAAGAAGAGGAGTAACAATAGCTGCAGTCATAGCACTTATTGAGTACTTATATGTAGGGCAGTTTAAAGTAATTGTACATGTGTTCACTCAATCATCACAACAACCCTATGAGGCAGCGTGGCAGAGATTCTTAGTGGTCACCAAGGACAATTCCTCACCTCCTTTAGGAGGAGTCAGCCACGTGACTCCTCCTAAAGGGAGCAGAACAATGTGTGCCACTCCAGGCTGAGGTGGCTCAACATCCATCTTGCCTTCCCCATGTCTTAAAGCTGTACTTCGAGGCTAAAGATTCTAAACTAGTAGAGCTTAATCCCTCAATTCTTCCTTGGAGGAGAGTCATCCAAGAAAACCATGAGATCCTCATTAGTCTGAGCAAGAAATAAACTTTTATTGTGGTAAGGCACTGAAATTTTTTATTTCTTTGTTATAGTATCAATCATTAATTAATTGCCCTGATTAAAACAGGTAGGTGTTGTTACCATGTCCACTTTACAGATGAGGATGCTGAGGCAAAGGAAGACAATCAATGCATTTAAAGTCACAAAACCAGGGAATGGCAGAGCTAGGATTTTAACCCAGGTCTGTCTGGTTCCAGAATCCATGTTCTTCCACTTTTTTCACTTTGTTCCCATTTTCTCTGGCTCTCTTCACATTTCTCATGATGAATTTCATTTTGCAGCATTTCCAAAAGTTAAAGTAAGTGCCTGGGGGATGGGGGGATTCTTCCCTTTTCCTGGATATTTGGGAAAGAAATCCATGGCTTTTGCCTTGTGTCCTCCCTGGATGTCCATGCCAGAACTTCTACTTAAAATGCTACTGAATATGTTAACAGAACAATATGTCTGTGATCCCACTCTTTTATAATCACATACTGCCATTGCCCTGGGCTCAAAAGAAAATCAGTGAACCATAACCTTGAAAATTGTCTCAAAGCCCAAAGAGTATTACTTTCTAAATATCAACATCATCATACTTTGCATAACTCTTCTTTACAGTTTATGGAGCAAACCTACATTCATAACTGAGAGGCGAGAGGCACTGCAATGTAGCTGTTAATGGCATGAACTTTTTGATTTTGAAAAACCACACTTGTGTCTGATGTTACTTGCAGTGTGAACAAAGTCATATAATTTACATGTGCATCAATTGAATCCTTTTTAATAACAAAGGTTTAGATCTGATAATTCTGCAAAAAGTGCTTGGGACCTCCTGGTTTCAACTAGAGTACGCTGGAGTGAAAAAAGCAGTGCGCCCAGACATCTTCCTTCTCTTAGGATAGTAACATACTCTGTGTAGTTCTTATTAATTGTGATAATTAAGTATTCCTTGAGGGGAGGAAACAAGTCATGCTCATCTCTGTAGGCCCATCACCTAACAAAAGGTATGGGGCAAAATGAATGTTCTGGAGAGGGATGAATGAACAAACCCTCTTACAAGGATGTGAAACAGCATAAATGGAAACAGAAGGAATATCACCTAAGAAAGCAAAGTAGACTGAAGTCACGAAGACTAAAGACATAAAATTCCAACAGGCGATTTTCAGCATTTCCTACCTTGGGGAGAAGACTTCCTTCTCCTCCTCTCTCCATTCCACCATTCCACACTCCCCTGGCACCACATGATAGCAATAATTAGCATTCGACAGATTCTAGATATCTATTGCAACATTTTTTTTAGCTTTTCATCTTGAAATACTTTCAAATTTACAGGACAATTGCAAAAATAATATGAACCCCTACCCAGAGAACCTCAACTTACTACTCAGATCCACCAACTTTTAATGTTTTGCCACATATGCCATATTTATCTTTCTGCCTATTTATTTATTTTCCAAACATTTGAGGGTAGGGTTTATATATCATTCTCCTTAAACACTTAATACTTTCATGTGCATTTCCTAAGAATAAGGATATTCACTAATGTGCAGTTATCAAGTCTAAGAAATTTAATACTGATATAAAGCTTAGAGTCCATATTCCAATTTTTCCAAATAATGTCTGTTTTAGTCTGTCAAAGCTGCCAGAATGCAGCACCCCAGAGATGGGTCAGCTTTTAATAAATGGATCTATTTATTTAAAAATTTATAGTTCTTCAGAGGAAAGGCAGCTAACTTTCATCTGAGGTTCTCTGTTACATGGGAAAGCACATGGTGAGGTCTGCTGGCCTCTTCTGGCTTCTGGGTTCCATTGGCTTTCCCCAGGATGATTCCTTTCTGCATCTCCAAACATCTGGACTGAGCTGTGAGTGCTGAGATGAGGTATGCTGAGCTGTTGAGCTCTCTTCTAACCTCTCTCTTTCAAGCCTTCAGCTAATCAAATCAAACTTCACTCATTGTGGAAGGCACACCCTTAGCCAACCACAAATCAGCCATAGATACATTTCACATCCTGATTTAAGTCCACAGAAACAGAACAACTGGGCATCATCACCTGGCCATGCAGACACCTGAACTTAACTACCACAATATCCTTTGGGCAATTGCTCCTTAATTGTTAGATTTAGTTTGAACTCATGTATTGCTTTGAGCTGTTATTATCCCTTTAATCTTGCGCTCCCTTTCTAAGTGGTAGAGATGTGTACAACATGAACTTTCCCATCTCAGCCTCTTCCAAGCATGCTATTCAGTGGGGTTGATCACACTTCCAATGTTGGGATACCCTCACCACCATCCTATTGTGACACTTTAGATAGTATGTGTGGCCATTGTACATATACTAACAGATTAGCTCACAAGAATAGATTATGCTCTCTTTTCTTCCAGCCATGCAGAAAATGGAAGCTCTGGGACCTGTTCAGTGCCAAGTAAGAAATCTGACTGCCTTCGGATGACCATCCTATGGGAAGCCCAATGAGGAGAAGCTACACGGAGGAGAATCACCTGCTGACAGTTGAGCTCCCAGCCTACCGCCAGCATTAACTTGCCAGCCTTGTGAGACCATCTTAGAAGACACTACAGCCCCAAATGAGCCACTCCAGCCAGTGCTACCATGTGGAATAAAGAAAACTCTTGCCCATCAAGCGTGGCTCATTATGCAGAATCATGAACAAATAAATGATAGTTATTATTTAAGCTGTTAAATTTTAAGATGTTTTATTTTAGAGCAACAGATAACTGAAGATTTCCACAGCATTGGCCACATCAGATCAGTTATTAATTACCTTATATCTCATCTCTCTAATTTGACACTCCCTAATTTGCCTCCCTGGGGGCTTATTCAGAATCTGAATACTAAAAGCTTCCATAATCTAGGGCAGTGCCTGGGACATAGTAGGCATACAAAGAATGTTTGCAGAAACAAGTGTACTATGACCTTGAACAAGCCTGCACAGACCTGTAATCATATTGCCTGGCTCTGAACAGGGCTGCATGAGACTTCCTGGTCAAAGAGTCTAAGGAAGAACAAGTACTTGATCCCCTCATCAGCCAATCACCATCCAGCTGTCTCCACATCTACCTGTATCTCAGAATTCACAGCAGGCCCCCAGAATACACTGAACTTAGACAAATGGTGAGCTTCTTTTCTTCATGTGATTGCTTTGTGATTTAGACCACGTAGGGTTTAGGGCTTTGGAGGGTTCACTGATTTTTCACAGGCCACAGAACTGAAGATAAAATTTAATTAAACAGATTCCTGCAGCAATAGGCCCAGTGCTCCATACAGATTGAGTGTAATTATTTTCCTTTCCTGGCCTTCACTGGAGAAGATACATGAGGAAGGGGCTCAAAGTGGCAATACAGTATGTGACTGAAGAGATTTCTCCTTCCAAAGGAGAAATCAGAGAACTTTTGGGAAGACCTGTTGTAAGACGCCCTGGCCAGTCCAGCCACAGTGTAATTCTGAGCCCTCATTCTCTAGCCTACATATGTGCTCTGTGTAACTGTCCATACTTGGCTCATCACTCTCAAATGAAATGCTGAAATAGTCTCCTTGCCTCCAGTTTTATGCAGATCCAATACCGGACAGATTTTCATTTCTAGAAGACTCCAATCTCTCATACCAGCTTCTTGCTTCTGGAAGAAATCCACAGGAAACCAGCTTTACTAGTGCCCCCGAAGCCATATATAATGCACCCTTCTTCTCCCTGTCCATTTTGGGTCCTCATTGCCTATCACTCTCCCACCTGTTTATTCTGTTCCAGCCACACCGGACTTTGTAACTATTCTGCAAATATGCCAAGCATTTCCCTACTTCAGGGCCTTTGAATTAACTGTTCCCTCCATCAGCCAAGTGTTATTTCCAAATCCCTCATGTGGCTTGCTCCCTCACCTCACTCACACCTCTGATCAAATTGCAGGGGCCGTCTCTGACCACCCAGTCTATGATAGCCCCTTCTACCCTCCAGCTAGTGGTTCTCAACCTTGGCAACATACTCAAATTCTCCTAGAGAACTTTCAGTAAATCCTTATAGACAGAAATACCCCAGATCAGCTGAAGAAGAATCTTTAGGAGAAAAGTCAAACACCTGCTTTTTGTACCCCCCCCTTTTGTTGTTGTTGTTGTTAATCTCCCCCCGTGGGACTCCAGTTCACAGAGGGAAGGCTGAAAAGCAGTAAGGACAGAGACTTTGTCCAAGTTCACCACTGGATACCTAGTACCTAGAATAGAGCTAAAGTACATGGAAAGAATTAAATAATTATTTGTTGAATCAATGAATGATTGTATGGCCTTTGCGATTTTAAAATATCACCCCTAGCAGCAACCAATCCTATGTTTCAACAACATTAAACTTTTTACAATTTTTCAAACAACTCCATGCATTTGAGCATTTCAGTCCCTTTGCCTTAACATCTTCTCTACTCAATATAATCTTATTCATATTTCAAGGCCATGGCAATGGTAACCTACTCAAAAGATGCTCTTCCTTCCTCTCTGTTTATAGAACCTTGTTTGGGAAGAAACGGCAAAATTTCAGGATGCTCAGGCCCTGGTGATGAAGTTCATAAAACTAAGTGAAACATAATATCCAATTCCTTTCAACTAAGAAGTAGGTAATTGACCTAATTTTGGTCAATGCAACTTAAGCTTTGGCTTCAAAGAAGCGTTTTCCTCCATGATAAGAAGGGACAGGGAGGAGATCTGCTGTGTGAGAGCAATGCTCAATCTTAAGGCAGCCATTATGTGACCATGAGATGATAAGCCAGCATTCGGGGAGAAGACAGAGGGAAAACACAAAAAGAGCTCTGGTACTTGATGGCATTTCTCAGTCAATGCACCAATTTTAGAAAATTCTACTTCCAGATTTCACCATATGTAAAACTTCAATGTCCTTGGTGCCCAAGCTCCCAATGATAATGTGTTCTTCCATTAAAGCACATCTCTACTAACTAGGAATATATAAATAATAAAAACACTACTTGTATAATGAATTCTCCTTCTTCAACTTCTCCAGATGATTTTATTTAATCCTTCTTCTCTATAACCCCTAATAAAAGTATATATCACATTGAAATATAATTGAATCTACTACTGTAGCAGACCCTGACCTGTTTTTCATAACACTGCCCCACCCCACTGCTGAAACAGCGCTCCCTCCCTAATGAGGTTACAAAACTTTCCCTTTCTCTCTTCTCCAAAATTCCCACCTACACATCCCATAGATAAGTTCTTATTCTAACAGCTCCAGCCACACTGCCTTCATTAGCTTTAACAGAGATCTGAACTTAAAATGACCCGGGGACATAAAATACCTGGCGAGTGAAATCAAAATGAGCAGAGATAATAAGAAAGAGGAATACCAGACCTAAAAGAAAGCAAGAGGTCTGACCATTTCAGCAACATCATGGGCCCACTCCTCAAGACTACAAAACCCTTTAGCCAGTAATAATAATCAATTTGCAATTCCTAATTTAAATGCAACACAGCAATGATAATAGACAATTTGCAAACCTAAATTTGAATCTTTACTAGCCAATCCCAACATACCAACCGTCCTAACATCACCAGCCCCACCTCCCTTTATTTAATCCAAAAAATATCCCTCAATTTAACAGTTCTGGGAGACAGATCTGAGAACCTATTTATCCTTCCCTTTGCAAGTCCTTGCTAAATAAACTTTTTTCTTCCAAAAATCCCTGTGTCTACTGATTAATTTTGTGCACATCAGGCGAGGACTCACTTTTGAACCGTAACATTACTCCATAAACAGTGCAAGCCACAATACCATTTCTTAGTCATGTTGGTGTCACCTTCTCCTATCTATTATAACCACTCCATAAATGCTTGTTGAATAAATACGTGGATGGCATTATCTTAGACTGCTCAAAAATACTATTATAAATGCCCCAGGCATATGGCTGTGGTCAACTCTTATTGCATAGAGGCTAAGGGGATGCCCACATAGCACATAAATATAATTTGCATAGTCATCTATTCACAAAACCATCTTAAAGATTCCTACTGAGAAATGCATTGTAAATGCTAACAGTAAAGTTGATTGATTAAAATTCTACACTTGTATGGGTTTTCTGGAGATAAACTATGCGTGAATGAAAACCTACACCAAGTAAAAAAGGAGATTTGTCAATTGTAGACCAGAAACTCATTCTGAAGTCCATAAAGCTACAGATCAACTTTATTGCCCCTTTAGGACATTTTGGAGTCTATCTCATCTAGTCTCTTAGCCCAGTGCCATCACCCAGTGCAGCATCCCTGAATATTTGCCCAATTCGTCTCTGTTTGCACAACTCTATGGTAAATATTGCTGTTCTGGAGGCCAAGATGTGCCTCTGAGGTTCTTTGGCCACACGTTTAGCAACACAACAAGAGGAAAGCTTTGAATGATAAGGGAGAGATGTCTCAGGCTTTGCAGAAATGACCTGAGCTGGAGTCTTAAGGTGCAAATGAGTACCCTGCACTGGAACTCCATTCCGTGGGTTAGTGTCAGACTTTACAAAGAACAGAGCTTGCCACTGTTCTTTGCTACAACCCTCTGACTCAGCTTCTCCTGTTGAGTTTTGATGAAATTTACACACACATTCATTGCTTCATCCCATCCCAAATTTCCATCTTTGCCAAGACTCAGTCTCTCTGACATCATACTGGGTTCCTTCAACCACATATAATATGATATAATTTCTAAACTGGCCACCATAACATAGTAGTTAAGGTTAGAATAGATAGAATTCACATCTTGGGTGATCTTTTTTTTTCTTTCATTCATTTAGTTATTCATTCAACAAATATTTCCTAAAATCTTGTCATGTATTAGATACTTTACTAGGCACCACGCAGTGAACAAGCCAGAAAAGGTCCTTTCTGTCATAAAGCTTACAATTGTGTTTGGGGATGGGGAAGGGTGCACATTATAAGTAAACAGATTCAAATAGCAAATGTTCCGTATGTGCTAGTTATCTTTATCATCATCATCATTATTATTTAATCCATCGTTTAGCTTGGCTGTGACAGAAAATCTAACAATGACTTAAACAAGTTAGATTTTTTAAAATTTTGTAGATTTTGTTTTCACTTTGGCACAAAAGTCCAGAAATAAGCAATCCAATCCTGGCGTGGTAGCCCCACAGTCATTAGGGATTGAGGCACCTTCTTGAGTTTTGCTTTGCCTTAGTCAACCTCAGCAGAAGTTGTTTCCAACTCTTACATATGTTCCAAGCACTGTCCATTCCCAAACATGCAATCATCTGAGACTTTGTACCTACAGGATTTCTTAGACCCAGGAGAATGTTCAGTCTACTGACTGATGGCAGACTGGAAATGCCAGAGAGGTTATGCCCCAAAAAAATGGTGTTAGCAGAAGGCAGACATGCATTGTTGTCTACTTAACTCCAATTCCTCACCTCTCAAGTAGGATAACTATGCGATGTGGATACAATTTTATAGCATTCCCTGATAGAACTGATCTACCATAACTTTCTCAGTAATTCTTCTTTACTGGCTTCTTCTCTTCTGGTCTCACTTTTCCACTCCTGTACCAGTATTTCTTGGGATCACTTGACAAATAAATAAGTTTCTCTAAAGTTTTTGACTCAGGGTCTGCTTCTTGAAGAAGCCAAACTAAGACATTGTCTAACATGCCCATTCATGCTCCAACCGTTACATCCATATTCCAGGCATCAGGAAGCAGGAAGGGATGAAAAATTGTGGGTCCTTCCCTTTGAAGAACATTTCTTACAAGTTTCATAGGGCACCCCTGCTCAAATCCCCCTGGCCAGCACTTACATGACCTCAAGGAGGCTGGGAAGTGTAGTTTATATTCTGGGTGGTCTTGCGCCCTGATAGAAATCAGACATTTTATTATTTAGAAAAGGGGGATAATGGTTTTAAGAAGCCAGTTTTTCAGTGTCTGGGAGATGGGAAAGAGTAGGCTGTAGAGTAGAGCAGACTGAGGGACCATGAGCAGCTGTTTGGGTTCCTGATGCACCATAAATAGCACTTCACAAAGATCCTCCCTGGTAGCCTTTCCAGCCCTCACACCTTGGTGTCTGCACCCACCTGCTCCCCAACACAGTCTAAACATAATTTTAGTCTCTCCAAACCTGGGAGCAAAGCCAGGACTTAGCTACATCAAACCATGCCAAGATGCAATTTGTATATTAAAATCATTCAAGCTGGCTTTTACTTCACTTTAATTTTAGATAAATAAGAAGCACTGCACAGTATCCCAGCCCTCAAAGGGCTTGGGTGATACATAGGGAGGCACAACAGGTGCATTTAAAAGGAAGGAGGATGGCATATGGCTAGTGACAAATTGGTGGTCTAGAGGTGAAGCCCTATTGGGAAGCTGTAATGACAATTGTAAACTCGTAGGATCTTAGTGCTTCAAGGAAATGTGGGGACATTAAAGGAAACATCCGTTGAACACTTAGCTTACTGCACACAGCAGTGTGCTGTCTATGAAGACATTTAAACTTCCCAACAGCTCTATAAAGTAGGTATCATCATTCGAACCATTTTAACGATGAAGAAACTAAGACTTCGAGAGCTGTAATAACTTGGTAGTCATTACACAGTCATTACACAGCTGTTAAGAATCAGACTGAGAATAATATTTACCAAAATATTTATAATAATGATGCATATTTTATTTAACTCTTCTCTATGTGCCAAGCACTGTGCTGAGTGCCTGTCATGCTGATGTAATTAAAACTTCACAATAGATCTTGAGATAAGTATGATCATTATTTCCCATTTTACAAATGAAGAAACAGAAACTTAGAAAGCTGAGAAACAGTGACACCAGGATTTAAGAGAGCAATTTAATGCTTGAGTTTCCTTTATGGAACTGTCTACCTGTGGTCACGTGGCTATCACCTACAAATGCCTAATATCAGAAAATGTACCACCTCCAAGACGTGTCCATTCCCTTCCTGGAGGGAAAGTGGATGGTCACTGGTTTTTAAGGCACTGGACTATGAGCTTACCATGGTAAGGACCTTTCCGTAGACTGAATATCCCACGCAAAAATTTGCCCTAGGATGTGTCTTAGTTTGCCAGTTCTTCTATGATAAATAGTACAAACTGGCTGGCATAAATAACAGGAATTTATTGTCTCACAGTTTGATAAGCCAGAAATCCAAAATCAATGTATTGTCAGGCTGTGCTTCCTTGTAGAGTCTGTAGCATTCTGGAATTCTGTAGAGGTTTACCAGGTATCCTTGGCTTATAGAAGCAAATATGCCTTAAACATATAGTGATGTCTCTCTCTCCTTCTCTAGCTTCTCCTAACTGTTTCCTTTGCTGATAGAAGGACTTTCAGCATATTGAATTAAGGTCCACCCTCATTCAGTTTGGCCACACCTTAACTGATAAGATCTTCAAAGTTCCTGTATACAAATATGTTTACATCCACCCCTGACTCACCTTAACCAATAATATATTCAAAGATCCTATTTACAAATGGGTTCATGCCCATAGGACCAGGAGTTAGAACTCAGTCATACCTTTTGTGGGGGCCATGATTTAATCCCAAACAACAGAGCTCAGAAAACCTTTTCTATAAAAGACCAAATAGTAAATATTTGTCATTGTAGCACAAAAGCAGTCATAGACAATTCATAAACAAAAGGGTATGATTGTATTCCAGTAAAATAATTATGGACACTGAAAACTGAATTTTTCATATGATTTTCGGGTATCACAAAATATTATTCTACTTTGCATTTCTTTTTTTCAACCATTTATAAAAGTAAAAACCATTCTTAATTTATAGGCTATAAAAAACAGGTTCATTTGACTTGTGGACTGTAGTTTGCCAAACTCTGCTTTAGGATCTAGAAAAGTATGGGGAAGAGCATTGTTCTTTTAATGGAAAGGCAAAAGGTTTAGGGAAGTATTGATGTCTACGACCTGCAGGCTAGAATGGAAAGTGGGGTCCACAAAGTGAGGATCCCTTATGCCTTACTAACAAAGTTGAAGCTTCATTAAATTGCCATTTGGGTACATTGTACCATGACAATTATTGTCATTATAATATTAGTGTTTGATGAGCATTGTATCCTCATCATGACCCAGGTAGGTCATGGTTAAATGACTTGCCCAATATCATCCAGTTTGTAGCAAGAATTCATACCCAGGACTGCCTGACCCGGTTTCCGTGCACTGTGTTCCTGTCTTGAATGGACAGACACAAAACCACTGTTTGCATCCCCCTGGCAAGATTGGCAGTGACTCCAAGAGGGCCAGTTGCATATTTATTGCTTTAGGCATGATCTAGGAACACCTACTGTTGACCTCAGTCTCTGATCTAAATCCCCTCTCAGCTTCCAGTGCAACCTAGCACTAAGTGAAACTAGGAGGTCTGTGCTCTCGCATCAGGTGGGGATGAATATTTACAGAAGAAGGTAGTAATTAGAGGACCCAGTAGGTTACCCCCGGATATCATCCCTGATTCCTACAAAACAGCATATGCTTGGTGTTCACCTGCTGCTCAAGACAAGGCGTGCCAGTGGGGTGGAGGTAGAGGAGTTGTTCTATAGTCTGTGACTTCAATAATAAAGGAAACAGTGATCAAAGCTTGCATTATGGAGTGCCTATCCTGTGCTGGGCTTCAGTAAAGGTGTATCACATGTTATCATATTAATCCTGGACAACTCCACAAAGTGGGGCTTATTGCACTTACTTTGCAGATGAAGAACTGATGCTCAGTTGATCAATGTCACATGCAAAACAAGTCTGTCAGATTCCAAAGTCCATGCTCCTCTAACCTGTTCTGTGTGTTTAGTAATGTGTTCCCAAGTTGTCAGATCTGGAGTTTTCCTTCTTTCAGCGTGTAAGAGCTCAATAGCTAATAACTGAGGTATATTTGAGATGACTCAACAGAGCTGCTTAAAAAATAGATGTTCTGAGCAAAGAATAGTTGGATCTATAGGGCATCAGTAAGAAGTTTGACAACCATAACTCATTCACTCATTCATTCATGTGTTCATCCACCTAACCATCCATCCAACCATCCATCTGCTCAGTTATTCTTTTAAATATACAACCAATATTGTTGGCATGTCCCCTAACCGTGAAGATCTGTGGTAGGCCCTATAGAGAGAAAGCACAAAGGGAAATAAGACCAAGCTTCTGTCCATTTACAAAAGGCATTTACAGGGTTTAACATTTTAGAGGTATAATATTTCTGAATGTGTTCATGAAAGTGAGTTTTTGGAAAGAAAGGCAGATGAACACACTTGGAGAGGGCAACTCAAGATCAAAGCATGAGATGGATCATCTAACCGGACATTAGTGAACTTCTGCTCCTTGATTGCTTCTGTCTCACTGCCCTCATTGATGTCAAAGTTCTTTAAGAGAACAGAATATAGTTCAATGAGTATATGTCACAAGTTGGTGAAACACAGGTGACTTGTAAAATTGTGAAGAAAAATTCTAAATCAGAACTGTCCTGCAGTGGGATATGAACTAGGAGGTATTGTTCTCCTAATGTTCTCATTGCTACTGGGGGTGTTCGAGGAGATTCTGGTGGCTACATCTATGAATGCCACAGGAGAAAGGGCCACAAGGAAATAAGATCCATCTATCCATTCAAAAACAATTCACTAAATGACACCTGCTCTGAAAAGCAATGTATCCCAGTGGTTCGGAGTCACAGGGAGTAAAGAATTTGGGTCAGTGGCCTATTTAATGCAATCAAATTCACTCTCCAGCATTTATTAACTGAAAGTTATTAAATCTTTCTTTCTGTTTTCTCACCTGCAAAATAGGCCTAATAACAACACTGTTGAACTTGGGTCCTGTTTTAGATACCTAGGCTGCCGAAGCAAATACTATAAAACTGGGTCAGGTTAAATAACCAGAATTTATTAGCATATGGTTTTGAGACTGAAAGAATGTTCAAATCAAAGGATCATTGAGGTGATACTTTCTCCCTGAACACTGTGTTGATCTGGGCCTGGCTGCCCTTCACGCTGGGTTCCATTGTCACATGGTGCTTTAGTCTGCCAAAGCTGCCGGAATGCAACACACCAGAGAAGGATTGGTTTTTAATAAAAGGCAATTTATTTAGTTAAAAACGTATAGTTCTTCAGAGGAAAGGCAGCTAACTTTCAACTGAGGTTCTGTCTTACACAGGAAGGCACAGGACTATCTCTCCTGGCCTTCTCTCCAGGCCTCTGGGTTTGGGTTCCAACAACTTTCCCCGGGGTGATTTCTTTCTGCATCTCTGAAGGCTTGGGCTGAGCTGCGAGTGCTGGGATGAGGTATGCTGAGCTGCTTGGGCTGTGCTACGTTGCGCTCTCTCATTTAAACATCCAGCCAATTAAATCAAACATCATTCATTGCAGCAGGCATGCCTCCTAGCTGACTGCAGATGTAATCAGCAACAGATGGGGTTCACATGCCATTGGCTCATGTCCACAGCAATAGAACTAGGCACCTTCACCTGACCAAGTTGACACCTGAACCTAACTACCACACATGGTAAGAAATAAGGCAGCATCCCCTGTTCTCTTTCATTTTAGCTTTGCTTTCTGTGATTTCTTTCTGTATTCATTCCATTTATAAAAGACTCCAGTAATAGGATTAAGGCCCAAACTGATTGGACTGGGTCAAATCCTAACCTTCTGATGAAGTTGCCTCATCAAAAGACACTATTTTCAATTTGCTCACAACCACAGGAATGGATTATGTTTAAGAACATATTTTTCTGGGGTTCCTACAGCTCCAAACCACCACAGCTGCTATGAGGGTCAAATCAGGCAATCAATTTAAGTTATTAGCAGAAGGTTTGGCAAATTGTAAGAGCTCAATAAATACCAGCAATAGTAATAAAAGTAATAGTCATTGATATTAGACATGACAGAGGGACTAGATGATGATGGTAGCCTATAGCATGAACATTTATGGTGCACCTGGAATTGTACACAATCCCTAAACTCAAGAATCAATGCAAGAACAATGCAAGAATCAACGCAAGAATCAATGCAAGAACAAGGGCGTACAGAGTAATCAATGCCGCAAGAGAAACATTGCAGCAGGAAAAATTATTTCCAGCTTGAGTCTTCAAAGGTTGAGATGATGTGTGGGCTCATGCTACAGTTAAAATGTGTACAGGAAGAGGGCACAGAGGGTATATCAAGAAGAGAGATCAGTGTGCACAAGAGTATTCACTGGTGTACCATATTTCAAAGTCAACACAAGACACCATCTTTCATCCATAAATCTAGAATCCAAAATTTAAAATGCTTTGAAAACCAAAAGATTTTTCCACAACTAATTTTGTGACAAAAATTGAGCTAATCTGATGTAAAAGTGTTTATTATTTTTATTTTCAAATTGAGAGTGTTTCAAATTTTAGGGTTTTAAGCCATATGAGTCCATTGGGGATGTTATGTATTATATGGTGTGCATAGCACATTATCGTTGTAAAATAGGAATCATTCTAAATTTCAAAACACATTTGGTTTTACATAAGAGAATGTCAATCTGTATTAATAAGAACTAATATTAATTAAACACTTCTTATATTCTAGTTATTGTTCTAAGTACTTTAAGTCAATCCTTGAATAAATCAATGCATTACCTATTGTTTTTATCTCTTTTTTACACAGATGGGGAAACTGATTTACAAGGAAGTTAAGAATGTTCCCAGATCCACACATCTAGGAAGTGCAAAGGTAGGATTCAAAGTCACAAAGCCTTGCCTAAAAGCCTACATTCTTAAAAACTACTTGACTACCTGCATATGCTATAACTTCAGTTAGAGCAAATATGGTTGATTGTATCAGTTGATCACAGTTCTTCCTTCCTTCCCCTCTTCATGCCTCCCCCCTCAAAGCAGGACTACACTTGAGTGGGACTTGCTTTAGCCAATGGAATGTTAACAGAGGCGACACGAGCAGAGGATTCAAATGTGCTTTTGAGATTTGATTTGATTCTTTCATGTTCTTGTGATTTATCACGAGGTAAACATGGCCCAGGAAGCTGCATTTGGTGATCATTTGTTATACAGGATTATCATAACAATAGCTGATGAACACAGGGGGTCATTTAAATATCTACAGCATGAAATGTTTAATGGTGCATTTTCTTAGATGAGGATGTAAAGTTGGCATTGGCCATTTTGAGAAGTGTCCCAGAAACAATGTAAGATTAGATTTTGGATTTCAAACTGATAGCAATGGAATATCTTCAAAGGTGACTATGCAAAGGAATAAAATGATATGATTTTTATTTTCTGCATTGCAGTCAGTCATCCTTTCAAAACACAGATTGAATCCTATCCCTGTCCCCATCACCACATAATACTTGCTTAACATCTGTCAATGGTTTCCCCATTACTCTTAGAATAAAACTCCAAATCCTTATGTAATCTAAGGCCCTTTTAGGCTGCTTAGCTTTACAGCCTGGTCTTGAACCATGCTTCCCCATGAACTGTGCTTATAACCATATTGGCCTTATTTCAGTTACTTGAGTTTGCATGGTTCTCTCTTGCCACAGGATCTTTGCACATGCCTTTTTTTACTACCAGAAATATTCTTCCATGAGCTCTTTGTCATTTCACTCACCATCCAGTTGTCACTCCTTCAAGAAATCTTCCCTGACCTCTTTGGTAAATTAATTGCCCCTATTATATGCTCTCTTAGCACCATACATTTCTTTTTCTTTTCACTTAACACAATTATAATTTTACATGTATTTACAAAATTTAATTAGTGTAGATCTCCACCACTTCCTGAGAGCAAAGATAGTGTCTTTTTTATTTAACGGTTGTATCCCTGACAGTCCCTGATGCATTATGATGCTCAATAAAATTTGTTGAAGAAAATAATACTGTAGAGAATATAGCTTCGATAGCAGAGACGACAATTGATTATTTTGGTAGCCTAACATACCTGAACAGAACTAATCCTTCTTCTTCACATTAGCCCTTTCAACTCCCATCTGCTTTCTCAGAGACTTTGCCAAGACAGATCTCTCACAAAGCAGAATTATCAATCTGTTATTACCAATCAGGAAATATGAACTCGGAGCAGTGCAGTATGGTCAGTTTACATGGCAGATGTTCATCCCATACCCCTCAACATCTGCACTGTAATTTTACAATCCAAAAGCCTACCAGAATTGGAGGAGGATGAAACATCTGGATGTTGCAAACACTCTCGACAGGTTGTCTATACCATCACCTTCAGAATCAATGTCCAAGAAATGAGAGTTTCTTAAGTGGCCGAAATAGTGGCAGGTGGCAGAATGCATTGTTTAAGTTTTTTCAAGGACGCAAAGACTGTCTGGATTTCCTTTGAGAATCTGGGATCTGGGATCTGGCCATGAAAGAAGCTGTGGGTGCAACAGGATGATGACTTCATTTTGAATGAGTTCACACTAGGGAGAAATGATTCCTCATCACTTATATAATGTTTGTGACATAAGCAAGTGAGTTAGTAATACATTTAAAATGCCCTTCAATAATTTTAGTCATAAAGTAGAACAGGTGTCTGAATAAAGGTGAGATCAAGGTAGTTGAGGGTGGACATGAGGGTAGCATGGAGAAACTGGGGACTGAAAAATAGGCACAAGGCAAGTAGAGTCCTGGGAGCTGTGATCTAACTCATTATGATCCCAAAACTAGTTGCAATGGTACCAAAGGGAGAAGAAGTTTAGGAAAGTAGAAGAGGAAGTTGATGATGTCAAAAGTTGATAAAGACATGGTAGGAATAGTAGAAGGCCCAGTTGCTTTGGAAGGCATGTTGGTATCACCTTTTAAAGTTTAAAACACATACATACTGTGACACAGCAACTCTGCTGCTCAGAATAAACCTAGAGAAACACCCACGTGCAAAGGAAGGCACATAGTGAGAAATTCACTGCTATATTATTTGTCATAGATAAAATCCGGGAGAAAACTAGGTATTCATGATTAGAGGAGTGACTAAGCAGACTCTGATGTAATCAACTATGAGATACTATGTAACAATGAAAAAGGCATTGTTATGCAAACATTTCCAAAAATTGTTGAGGGAAATATAAGCAACTTGTCAGACGACATATCTAGCATGTTATAATTTTCTTAAATATACATACTCAAAGTAATAATATTGCATTTTGTGCATTTTATCCTACCATATATTTGAGTGTAAATGTGTAACAAATGGTTCATTATGTTATATACAAATTGTTAACAGTAGTCACCACTGGGGATGTGGTAGAAACTAGAATTGGGTGTGAGGGTCAGTGGATATTTTAGCACTGCCTATTATGTTTTATTTTTTTCAAGAGGATAACATAGTCATATTTTGCTTGTGAAATTAAAATAACAAATAAAATTAAAACAAAACTAAATTTAAAAAATCAAGTTGTTCAAAGCAGTGCAAGCCAATAAAAAGGAAACCAAGGAAATGAGCTAGGTGAAAATCAAGGAACAATCGAAATTGCAGCCAGGAAAAAGGAAGAGTTGTCCAAAATGAGACAGAGCTTGCCCTATGCCGAGATGCAGCTCAGCGGGCCTTCACTGGTGGCTGGTCAACCTGTAGGTATTCTTGGCACTGTCTATCTCCGGGTATCAAGGAACTTCTGATAAATGTAGGAAAGTAGGCTGTTTCATTATGGGTCACCTACATTGGCAGTGGGCCAAGAGCGGTTGGAGGGAGCAACAGGAGTAGGGAAATTTCCATATCTCTCAGATAACAGAAAGTTTGACACTGGGCTTATTTAAAGGTTTTTATAAACTATCAGATATTCATAGTTACATATCTAAATGTACAAAGTACATTTAAGTTCTGGTATAGGAAAATGCCAAGCAGATAAAGATAAACAAATCACGGAGCAGAAAGAGCCATAGGTCTTACCCATTCTAATAATTTTTACATCTTACCATTTTCTTGTGAGGGTTAAATTAGGCTGATCATGAATGCCCTTGGAAAATTGGAAAATGGTATACAAATGTTGCTTATTACTATGATTATGTCGTGGTTGGTTTTACATCAGAATTTGATAACAGAGCTAAAAATGGAACCCATACTGGAGTCTGGTATTCTATTCAGCCATGTGGCCTGACTGTGAGCACTTTACAAGAAGGATTTTGCTTTTATAAGGAATTAACTTCTGATAGTTTTTTTAAATAAAAGCACTAGATATAAATTTAAAAATTGGGGGAAGAGTAAAGAAGTAAAGCCACCCATATTTTCACTAGCCCCAAAATGTCCCTTAATATTTGCTCTAGGAAAGACTGAATGAGCGAAAGAATGAATCCACTTTTATCATTTTGCTGCCTTCCCTTTCAGGCTTTTCTTGTTCATTTATTTTACATGATGGTGAGTACACAATGTAGCTACACAATTGGTAACCTTTCCTTTTCATTAATATCAAGAATAGTTGTTTCGTAGCCATCATTAACTGTACAGTATTTCATGGATTTGATGTAATACAATGTATTTAATCCATCCTTTGTATACGTCATCTGATTTTTCAGTGGGTATCTTTGTACACTAATATTTCCATGCTTTGGTTGGCTCCTGTTGCTTAAAAAGGTCCCAATGCTTAAAATATGGTTGATGGTTAGGAATTGGCAGGGGGTCCATTTTGTAGATTTTGTTATTAGTGTTATGGTTATGGTTATGGTTATGGTTATTACGTTGCTTTAAGGAATGGATTGTTTCCTGACATGCTTGGTTTTCTTTACTTTTTAATTTTAATTTCTAAAATAAAGAAAGAAAACACTTTAGCTACTTATACAGTTTATAAAAACAGTGGGGCATTGATCACATATTTTATAGCAAATTTTAATATAAAGGCTCCAAAGAAAGAATTCTATGGAGAGAAAGCCTGTTTCAAAGAGTAAATCGGCCTGGGTGATGAAAATCTACATTTTTCAATTTTCTTTGAGAAATAATATGGAATAGCGGAGAGCCCCTCTGTACTTGTGGAAGACTCCTCTCCAAAGCTGTTGAAGAGGAGGCAGACACAATAACACAGTGAGACTAATTTCCCAACAAACAATCAGAACTTGTTTATCTGTTGGTACTTCACTTCTTTCAAGGATTCTGGAATTCAGCAAATTTTTCAGGATCCAGCCTTTGTATTGTTCATCATGCCATGGATATTCTATTGGCTCTTGTTCCTCTCCCCTCCTCAGCCTCCCAATCTGGAGCCTAATAAACTAGTTTATAAACAGGGTCTGGGTCCCAAAAACTGGTATAGCCCACGGAACCTAAGTCTGGCTGACAAACAGTCTTAGGACCAGCATCATAAGGGGGATTCTATTCAACTGCTGAATTCTTTCAACCCTTACACCAAATGAGTTGGTGTATTATGGACCTAACTTTCATTCCATTTGTTGATCATTTCAACAAATATTGATTGAGCACCTCTGGAGGACCATGTATGAGTATAGCTTGGAGGATAAAAGAGAGAAAAAATAGACAAAGATACTGCCTTCATAGAATCCCATTCTAATGTTGGGAAATGTTATTAAAGAAGCAAACAAACAATGCAGTTTTGAGTATGGTATGAGAGACAAAGCAATATTGCGTTGAATGTTACTAATAGTAGGAGGAAACTGCTTTGGGCTAGATGGTCAGGGAAGGCCTCTCTGAAAAGATAATATCTGAGCTGAGACCTGCATGGTGAGAAAGAATGAGGCAAAACAAAAATCTAAAAGAAGAGTGTCCCAGGCAGAAGGAAAAGCAAGAACGAAGTTCCAGGGTAGGAATGAGCTTGGTGTGTTTAAGGAGCAGAAAAAAAGCTACTTTGGTTGAAGCTCAAAGAGCAAGAGGGAAAGTGGCAGGAGATGAGGAAGGTGAGGTGGGCAGAAAGCAGATGACTTAAGGGTATTGAAGGACTTGGGTAAGGAGTTTAGTGTTCATGCCAATTACAAAGCTTTTGCTCTGATAGGTACTTTAATCCATCTGGTCAATATTTTTCAAGCTCTACTCTCCCATCAGATATGGATTTTCCCCCTAACTTCCTGTTGAAATGGTTTATGTATAGCTCTTGCCAGTTGTCATCCCTAGGGGCTCACCTCTACTCTCCACACAGCTGGTGAAAATTCTCAGACTCGTCTCAACAGGAGAGCTCTCCTGGCCTTGGCACAATGTGACATGACGCCAATACTCTGGTTCATTCTGTGAATCCCTTCTGATCTACATTCAATTCTGCTTTGCCTTTTGGACAGGGCACCTTGGGGACTTTGGAAACAAATGAGCATACCCGTAGCCTATATACAATCCCTTCTAAGCAGTACTTCACCAGGCCCTATTTCCTTCCTCCCCACTGGCCCTGTGCCTGATCCTAGCATGTCTCATCCTGAACCCTGTTCTTGTTACGGCTTAATCGCAAATCACAGTTGCCCCAAAACAGTACTGCCAAGCTTAAGCATCAAACTAATTCACTGGACTTAGCTCCAAATAACCCTTGGCTATTTTAAAAAAATCAAATCTGGAGAGTTTTCACAATTGAGGACATAAAAAAGTTATGCTCCAGTCTCTGATGGCAATTTCCAAAGAGCAGTTCCCAGAATAGCTGGACAATTGCCATATAATTGGAATAAGCCCATGATTTCCTCAGGGGTCTACTTGGAAGAGGGACCATATCCATGTGGATGAATAAGAACCAATGTATTTGTTAATAATCGGCCTCATTATCTACCTACCACCTCATGTGTTTGTGGTTATAACTCTTGCAGCATTTTGAATTTCAGATTCTTATCTGGTAAATTAGGCACCACACTGGGAGAGCCAGGGCAGCAAAGCTGATAAGTGACGTTAACTGTGTGCATTTTGAGCAACAGCTCTTTTCATGGCATTATTTCCAAGCCTTTCGTCATTCTGGCTGCCCTATTTGATCCTCTGGTTTTCAATAAGCATTTTTTAAATGGTACTGAAGACTGAATTCACACCTCCCAGTACAGTCTGAGCAGTGTAAAAAGTCATGCATTGTGAGCTTCTCTCCAGAGAAGGCAAGCCAGTGGCCCAGGGTCAAGTACAGTTTCCAAATGGAACTGCTTTGACCAGTGTAGTGTTTACTTTTAAAATATATTGCTGCCAATATTAAAAATTGGAAAATTATCCATAAAAATAAAAATGTCAAACTTTTCCTAACAAAATTGCAAGACCTGGCAACACTGGACCCACTGAGCTTGCTAGGAAACAGTTAACACACTGTAGCATCTATGCCCTTAGCCCTTTGTTAAGGGTATGCGCCTCTTTCCACCAGAACCTCTGCCTGGCCCAATGAGGTATTTGTGTTTCTTATCTTTGCATTGAGACATCACAAGCCAAACAATAGGTCCTGGCAAGCCTACTGGATTTGGAGTCAGAACATCCAACTCAATTCATTCAGCCAAAAAATCACTATTGATCACTTATAAGATGTGGAACAACACAATAGATTCTAAGGATTCAGTCATGAACAAAGAGACACAGCCACTGCCCTGGCAGAGCTTTTAAATTAGTAGGGGAGAAAGAGCATAAACAAATGTTTACCTGGTTTATTTACTAATTGCAAAGGTGAGACATGCTTCCAAGGAAAACCAGAGTGCATCAGTAAAACAAAGAGCGGAGAAACCTGCCTCATCCAGGCAATCAGGGAAACCTTCTCTGACATGGTGGGACATTTAAGGCTGAGACCTAACAGACAAATAGAAGTGGACAGAAGTGAAAAGGGGAGGAGGAAAAGTTGTAAGGCAAGGAAATACCAGGCACACAATCCTTGAGGCAAGGTGGAGGTTTGTACATGTTGGGAATTCAAAGATGGCCTTTTTTTTTTTTTTAATACTGTAGATAAAACCGTGGGAGAAATTTATTACTGTTTCTTTCTTAGAAGCAGGTACCACGTCTCTATCGCAACAACAATCTTTCCAATATATTGAGTATTGTTGAGTCAGAGATAGGTGTGCTCGCTCCTGCCTGTGTTTTCACTCACACATGCATAAATCCCTGGAAGAAGAAGCACACATTTTTTTTTTGTTTCTAAAAAGACAGTGAAATATATGTAACTCAGAAATCCCCAATCTCATCCGCCTGTGACTACAAAATGAGATTACACTTCTCTTTCATACGTAAATTATTATGGCCTGAGGCCCTCCAACTGTCTCCCAGCTGTTTCTGAGAGTTTTCCTGGGCCTCCTGTGTGTCCAAAGTGATTATCTTAGTTTCTCTTTGCTTTGAGCTCTTTGTCTTGCTGGGTCTAGCTGTCCTCATTGGTGACTGCTGCTAATACCGTACTTGGTCTGGGGAGAGTATACTGTTACCTGGGTCCAAAGGAACAGTTCCCGTGGGCTTTAACACTTGTTTGTGGAGTCTGAAGTCAGAAGTGCTCCTGAAGCTGGAAATCTTTGGCACCAATGCCCCAGAAAGTCCACCAGTCCGTGCTGACAGGATGCCTCTCCTCCCTGCCTTTTCACTTTCTGCCTCCTTGTGGTCAGAAGGCTGCTCGTTCCCACCAAAGGGATCCTCCATACCGCAGAGCTGAGAATCTTCTCTCGATAACCTTAAACTAATCTCTCTGTTCCCATTTCTGTATTTGCAAAACAGGTAAACCCATTGATTTCATTGTTTCATTGGGGAGACAGAAGGAGTAGGTGAATGCAGAAGCATTGCACATATTCTGAACAATGTCCATATAATCACTGCAAAACAGAATAGAGCTCAGCCCAGTTGAAAGCTGTGTTAGCATCTCGCCAGCTGGACACTACTGCAACCACGGGGTCTACAAGGTCCATCATAATTAGCCTCAACCCATCTCTCTAACTGCATCTGACCACCTGCATGCTCAGCATACCAAGCCACACATAATTGCTTGGATTTTCATGAATGCGTAGTGCTTTCCTAGGCCTGTTTCCTATGCTGTCCCTGTGTCTAGAATGTTCTTTCACTCCTGTGTCCACTACTAAAAAAGAGTATCATATAGGATTCCATTATTTGAAAATGAGAGAAAACGAGAAAAGGAAAACTCAATTTGCAGGTTTGGGTAATTAAATAGTCCATGAGCAATACTGGACACACAACTTGGTTTAGGATTCAAATGATAGTAGTAAGACAGTTCTTCTCTCTCTTCATTTCTTGTCTCTGTTTCCTTCATATTGATTCCATTCTTAATCCCCTACTTCAATAAAGTTGGTTGCTGTTGTTCCTACACTTACTTCCTTTCTTGTTAGCAAGCAGTTGGACATACTTTCAACTTTCCTATTAACCAAAGAATAGTCCCAAAAAAGAATCTCCTTGTCCCTGATTGTTCCAACTTGTGTCCATTTATGAAACAAAAATGGTGGCCAGGAAGATAGAATTGCCTTGAATGCTTTGACTATCTGGGTCTAGTCATGTGTTCCTCTTGGAGATCCAGGAGCTGAGTCAACTTCACCCAAAACACAAGGGTCAGTGATGCCCAGGGTCTCCCAAAGCCAAATACCAAATCTGTGGCAAAAACAACAGATACCACTACTCCTGCAACCACCTGAAAAATTCTATATTTATCTTTGAAACCTATTTTGCCTCCTATATGAAATTTTACAGCACTACAAGATCAGTTACTGTATATTCTGGACTCACATAGCATTCTGTAGAAACCCCTTATGTAGCATTTATACCAGGGCACTGAAAGGAATTAAATCTGCTGCTAGGCAGGGACGCAGGCTTATTCATCTCTGTATTCCCTGCATATAGCTTGTTTCATGGGACAGAGAAAATGCTAAGTAAGAGCTGATGAACAGATGACCATTTATACATTTTGGCCTAATTTTTTTTTTTAATTATCTTTATCAATCAGCTGAATCTATTCAGGTTGTGGTCAAACAAAACCACCCAGATTTTATTTTTTTCCTTTTTATGTGGACATCTTCCAACTTGATTTTACTTCTCATCTGGTAAGAATGCAATTCATATTTTAAATCTAAACATAAGGCTTTGCTTTAACTCCTAATATATTTTAACTCACAGTGTCTCTTGATACCTAACCTGATCAGATAGCTTAGAATTCTGATTTCATCATGCTTGTTAGCAACTATCACACCCAGTTTTGTATATATGAACATTTGATTAGCAGGACTCCCAATGTCTTCATCAAATTACCAGTTGAAATATTTAGTAGGATAGACTGGAACACAGAGCCTCATGGATCATTAAAGGAGGTCTCTCTCCAGGTGCGAAAAGAATTATCCACCATATTCCAGTGTTCAACAAGCTGTAAAACCACCAAATGGCATCACCATCAACTAAGTACTTCACTATTTTCTCAACAAGGGCATCCCTCAGTTATCCAGCAAAAGTCAAGAAATATTGGTTTCCCGGTGTGTTTTACTTTTTCCACATTTTTTTTAACTTAAATAGGTTGACATTTTCTATGTGGGAGATTTCACATAAAGTCTCATATCTGGCTTGAAGAAAGCCCAAGTAATTGACAACATGGAGTCCATGTCAGCATATTGCAGCAATCATCTGAGACTCAGTAATGAGGGAAAGTGCTTTCCAGTTTGCCACGGTCGACATCCAGCCTCATTCATTTACCTGGCTGGCCCATGTCGGCAAGAGAATTCACAAACCCTGTTCTTTAACATCTCTCTAATATGCTAAATTGACTGTAAGGTTTTGGGAGATTACCTGTTCCAGATTACAATGCATGGACCTCAATGAGGCTCCAGCAGGAAGTTAAACAGTTTCAGTCTGGATAGCCCCAGTGTCCAGAAACCCATAAAGCAGACCGTATTTTCTTTTAACAGAGCTGATCATTAATGTTCTTTCTCATAAGGAGTTAAAATTGTCTCCTTAGTTCCCCTTCTTTACTCATTAGATTTGATTCTGCCCTCTGGATCCATGTTAGAAATAATTAGCACTTCTTTCACATGTTTATTTTTGAAGGTTTTGCCTCCTTTTTCCTCCCGGGTGAGAGTGAGTCTTCTTTTTCTATGCAAACAACTTTAGTTCTTTTTTTTGACCACTTCTAGTGAGTAAAGGCCTCACATATCATTCTGGTCACTTTCTCTTAACCCATGAGTATTCGGCAGTATTCAGAGGGCATGAAGAGCTGAACAGGGAGCAGGCACATTGAGACAAGCCAAAAGATTTCTACCTGAGAAACAACAACCTCCTCTAGGGAATTATCCGGGAGCCTCAGGATTGGAAAGAATCAAGAATCACCTGGCCTTTTCTAAAACAAATGCGAAGAGATTCATGGGCACTGGGAAAATTAGGTGTGGTTTACCCTCGAAAAAAAGAAACAGCAGACAGAATTTGACAACAAATGACCTGGTGGCAATTACCAGGAAGTTCATAAAGCAGGGTAAACCTGCTTTAGACATTTAGACTAGGATGTCTACATTTTATATTCTATCCCTAGACCTAGTAAAAGTACAGATTTTTCAACTATGATATACTTCATGTCAAATGCAACTGAAGGTGGAAAACCCCTACACGATGCCTCTGTCTGGGATGATGTTTCACCTGGGAACCAATTATCATCAGGAAGAGTGTTAGAGAATTAGGGAAACTAACCTTTTCTAATCCTCTAACAGAAAACTCTTGGCAGCCAATCAATAATGGCTATGGTGGAGAGGCACATGAGAAGTCTCTCTCTCAGCCTCCACATAAGTAATTAAAGGCACTTTAATGAGATTGCCCAAGAGCTGGGTATCTGAAGGCAATGAGAGAGAGACAGCAGCAAAAAGGGGGAGACCAGCCTTGCTGGAGGAAGCAGTCATGATGAATTCGACTGTTTGGTGTGAAACGCCTTGAACCTCTCTAGCAAATATGGGATGAGGAGTTCTGGAAACAGGCACCTAAATAAATGGAAAGTCTGTGATCAGCTGCGACACTAAATAGCCAAGGGAAGAAGAAACTCTCTGTTGCCAACTTGGGAGAAAACTTGGGAGATGTTCTTTCTGTTCCAAACTTGGGAGAAAACTCAGCTCCCAAATCCCACCCTCTCTCTCCAGGAAGGTAGAAACAGCCTGGGTTTAAAAACTGACTGAACTAAGTCTAAAAGCCAGTACTACCACTTAGGACCTGCTCTACTTGAACAACTAACTCCTTTCGCTTTCTTAAATCTCAATTGCCTTGTCTATAAAATGGGATAATAACCCTAAGTACCTCTTAAGCATTTCATGAGGGATTAAATGAGATCATGCATTTAAAGTGCTGAGCTCAGAGTCCGACTCCCAGCGATCATTTAAAACATCAAGTATTGTCATCAGCTTCTAATATCCCTCAAAGCATCAGATTCCACATTCAGGTAATGGGGTTCTGATATCTCATATGGGGATGTTGTTAGGGTGACATGAGATGCAGAGTATGAAGCTCTTAACTACACTCGGCATGAAGAAGATGCTAAAACACGGCAGATCCCATTCCTCCCTAGGTTAAAAATGCTGAAGATAGGACATCAGCAAAGAATTAATAGCTGGAAAACTGCTTACAGAGCCCACACTTTGCAATATGCAGGGTGGAGGACTGAGGAATAGATAAACTTTGAATAGTGTTTTGCTTCTTTCCTTTCACAAACCTTTGCTATAGGGAAACAGCCTTTGGGGTTCAAGTCCCTTTCAATAGAATTGTTTTCCCTAATCCACCTGTTGGAAGCAGTGCGATGGCGCTCTTCCATGATACCTCTCAGAGCTAGAAAGCCTTGAAGACAGCGATAGCAGCCAGGGGTGCTGGCAGCCCCTAGACAGAGCCATATGGTTTGCTACACGTTATACATAAATTACCTTTTGGCACTGAGCTAAACAAAATGACTTAAAATAATTCTGCATTTTAATAACAGAGCCCTTTCTGCAGCACCATTTGCCACCAAACAGAGTCTATCTGCATATGCCCATGCCCAATGCATCCTGGTCAGCTGCCCTGTGATTTAAGATCAGCAATTTCTTATCTCCATCCTACATAATGAAGTCAGTCACATTTTATTGCCAAATGGTCCTGGTAATGCCTCTGTAACTGCCCACTGAAGGTGGTTTTGCTTTCGGGAATAAAGAGTGAATCTGAATTTCACCGTGATAAACTCGGCACTGGGTCAATACATCGAATGGTTATCGTTTGTACCCTGCACTTTATCTATTTTTAGGCCTTGTTCCTGCAAGGGAACAAAAATGTATTACCTGAGTGTGTAAAAGCCACAGGCCTGAGGGAAGGGGAGGAGCAGTTGTTAACTGTTTTCTCTAAGGTGGGGGAGCTAAAGGAGCAAGGGTTTCACTGCTGGGAGAAGAAAGTACAGCAGGGATGTGAGTCAATAAGAAGAAGGGAAAATCACTTATGTTAGCACGCTCTGTATTTTACAAAGCCCTTTTTATCATGGATGACAAGAGCACACAGTAGGTGCTCAATAATTATTTGCTGAATTGATGCATGAGTGGATAGGAAGATTACTGATAAACATCTAGATTTCCAGCTTCTCTTGAAAAGTCAGACGATCTGGCAATACTGAATCATTAGGGAAACAGTAAGCTGGAGCTGAGTAACGGCTGTCCACTGAAGATTGGCTCTGGTTTCTCCATTTCAGCAAAGTCCTCACCAGTCTCTATCATTTTATCCTGGGTTCACATCATTTATACATCTTACCTGCCAGCAGGGAGGCATTTAAGTTTGTTCTTGTGACTCAAGCCATTGTGAGAATTATGCATGTTAAGTCTACTCTAGTCCTTGAAGAGGTGCAGCCGGAAAAGTGGGAGTTATAGCTCACACTTCAAGTCCCTGCAAACATTCCTTCCAAAAGAGCTTGGGCTTCATTTCTGCAGGTGCCCAAGGCTATAGAAGCACAGCAATGGGCCTCCTGAGAGGTCAAAATGTCACAAACAACATGTGTGCCTGCCTTGCTCTTACTGCTAATTCCTTTGCTTCAGATATTCCCAAAACATTGAACTTAAATCCTTCAAAATTCAAAATAATCCAGTTTGGTTTTTCTAGTAAGCTCTCAGGCAGTCCCTCCCCATGCCGTGCCCTGCCCCAAACTGTTTTACAAATGCTGAGTTTGTTATTATTACTTCATATTCCACTGAGCCACTGCCTGCCAGAAATCAATATGGAAGGAAAGCATGCAATTGATTTAGCTGATCAGGAAAACCAAATTGTTTCACAGTAAATTAGTCAAACACTTTAACGGTCCCAGCCCTTTCAGAGGGACCCAAAGTGAATGCAAATTAAAAGGGGGGTGGGGGTGGGTGTCTCACAAATTTAAACCTAAGGGGTACAAACCACCAAGTGAGATTGCAACCAATAGGAACGCTTCTTTTTTTTCACATGGGCAGGCACCAGGAATCGAACCCAGGTCCTCTGGCATGGCAGGTGAGCATTCTTGCCTGCTGAGCCACCGTGGCCTGCCCAGGAATGCTTCTTTTGAACAACAGCTGGGAGCCATTGAAGTTTTGTTGTTAAGAGAATGCACTTCTAGGTTAAACAGAACCAGGTTTTAGGTCTGGCCCTGTCACAAGTTCTTCGCCTCTCTTAGTCTCAGTCTCCTCATCTGTAAATGCCAGTAATAATAGTAACTACATCTTCCATTGAAGTGAAGTATAAAGAAGGATTGTGAAATTTCAATACTAATAGAAACACTTAGCAGAGCATCTGGTACATCGTAAGTACTCAGTAAATGATGGTTTATATTATAAAAGAGAAAGTGCACCCCTGATCAAGTGATGAAATCAAATGCTGCTTGTGCTGTGTTCAGTCATACATAGAACTCCTCCATATACAGGGGCTCTGCTAAGTCCCCAGGCTTGCAAAACAGTTACAGACTGCTCACCCCCCTCAGCCCCCATCTCTTGGTATTGAAACTATGTACTCAAAGGCAACAATTACCATGTCATTTTACAAGTAGGTACAAAGGAGCCTAGAGGTCAGAATTACTCTGCCAATGGGAGTCACAAGTTGACAGAGAGGCAGATTTATAGATATAGAAAGTAGATAAGTGGCTGCCTGGAGCTGGGAGTAGAATGGAGGCTGACTGCAAAAGGGCATTAAAGATCATTTTGGGGAGAATAATACATTCTAAATTGGAATATGGTGATGTTTCCAGAACTGCGTAAATTTAGTAAAGACCATTGAGCCATATACTTAAAATTTGAATTTCAATAAATCATATCAGTAAGTGATAACTCAATAAAGCTGTTAAATATATTTTTAAAAGGGCTCACAGTGTAGGTTCCACTTGGGTAAGCCTTCAGGATGGGTAGGATTCATTCTATCGCAAAGGCACGGGACTGGGCAAACTTACCTGATCAGGGAGCAGTAACACTGCAGGTGAAAAGAGAGATAGAGATTGTGCATATAAAAGCTGGCTGAGACCTTCCACCTAAGCATTAAACCTCAGGGAGTAGGGCTTCCCCATCCTCAGCAATACCTGGCCTCTTCTGTTTTACATTCTACCTTCTGCCCTAATGGTGTGCTTTAGCTTTGCAAGAAACACATCTGAGCCCACTGTTCCAAACCAGAAATCCCCTCATAGGATATGAGAGCAAAGTGTTTGATTTCTCTGATGTTTTCCAGGTGAAGCGTCCCCTTCACTGACACTTAGGGGATTTGTAGTTTCTTTGCTGAAACCACGCAAGAGGTTTCTCTGCTTAATCCCCAGATCTTTAAAGTTGTGGCTACATTCAGTTTGTGTTTCAAGAGAGTCATGGTGTAATCTGTGACAGTGAGCTTTAAGCTTTCTGTGCAAGGAAAAAAAAGGAAGAAATCAAGGCACTCACAAGCCTTTAAAGATGAGAAAGCTGAGGCTAACAGCGGGACCTTTCAGGATTTCTTCTCAGACCACAATTTCCCCTCCAATGCTCTATCTTCGACCCAGTGCCCTGGGTTATACTCTGGGATGCCATCCTTCTGGCCTCAGATCATTAAAAAACTGGCCCCAGCAGGACCAATGAGATGATCTGTCCAAAGAGTGTGGAAATGGGCAGAGAAATGTTAGTTATTCTAGGCTGGTCACTAGACCTGCACCCATGGAGAAGTAGTTGTTGTGTGCTTTCTGAAGCATTGATGTCTGATCTAGAGAGAGGGAGGTAGGTAACCTTCACCCACCACCTTCCATCCTGAGTGCTGTCTCATTACTGCATCTAGTCTTCTACAAGGCTGGGCTCACTTTGTATCCCTGGGATTTATTGATGCCCTATATACTTCTAATAATTTCCTAAATTTTGACTAAACAAGTTGGAAATGGGATCCCATTACTTGTTATCAAAGTGTCCTAATTAAGTCAGAGAGTGACTTGCACAATGCACAACACCACATCCCTGCTCTCCTGCCAGGTCAGAGATCTTGATGTCTATTTCCCATGATGGATGAGATTAGCTGTTCATCAGTCTGGGTGCCTACAAAGAATCTACACAATTGTTTGCAGAAGCAAGTCCATTTCAAGTCCAACATGAGAAAAGCCTGTATTTTATAATACAGGGAAAGGTTCTAGTGTGGAAATCACAAGCACAAATGCCAAAATGTGTGAGACAAGCCAGGAGAGACCAATATTTTCAGGGTGTTATGGCCATAGAAAGGCTTTTGGTTTTGCTTAAATGGGTTAATATGGGAAAATAGGATACAATAGATAATACACTTAGAACAGTACCTGGGACAAAACAAGTACTAGTTACTATCAGTAAATAATAGTATTATTATCCTCGGGACAATGGGATGCATTTTATGAATTTTTATCAGAGGTGTAACATCAGTTCTGGATTTTGAAAGGACTCCCTGGTGGGGAATGGAGTGGTCAAGAACAACAGAAAGAACCTGAAATAGCCAGAGGGCTACTGCTATCTTTAACTAGAGTTCTATGAGCAGATATAGAGAGAATAATGGATTAGAGAGCTATGTAAGGGGTAAATTCGACAGGACTTTGCGACAGACTGGTTTTAAGGAATAAAGAAGTGATCAGGTTCAATGATGACTTTCAGAATTTAGATTGAACAACTGGATGTACAGTAGTGTCATTTAACTGAGACTATAAACACCAGAAGAAAACTAGGTCATGTGGGAAAGCCATGAGTTTCATCTTTGGCATGTTGAATGAGAGATGAATTTGAGACATCCAAGTGAAGAGGAGCAAGCATTTGGATGCTGATGTCCAAAACTCAGAGAAGAATTCTCAAAGGGAAGCATTTCATGTCATTGTTGTTTCAAAGCTGAAGCCGTCGTTAGGCATGAGATGTTTCAGAGAGAGTACCCAGAGCCACATTTCCAGAGAAAAAATAATGGGATCTACTTAAGCACGGCAGATGCCAGAGGTCCCTAGAGAGCCCCACCTTCCCTAGCGCCTCAAGCCCCAGTTTAATAAATATTTACTTTTTGAATAAACAAATCAGTCAATCAATTCATGAACAGGATTGAAAACTAGAGTTGCATATCAGATAGATCCTTCTGTGAGGGCAGTGGGAGGAAACTATGGTCTGGAACCAACTTTTATTTCCTGAATCCTAAATTCCCTTTAACTACTTTCCATATACATATTTTTTTAGTTTTTCAGAATAAATGTACAGCCAAAAGTTGCAGGTAAATAAAATATATTGGTGACCTAATTTCCCCCCAAATTTGAAGAGACTCATCCAAGAATGTCTTGTTTGAAATTTTCTCAACTTACAGATTTGTACAACTATGGTTAACAAATGGAAAAGAAAAAGCAAGAGTAACAAAAACAAGCTTAGTGAACCTTGTGTAATGGAGTTAGACAAGCTAATTTTTAAAGGTGGTTGCTGTGGTCATCAAGTAAATGTGTTTTACTGGAGAAATTTATATTATGTTTTAGATGCCTGCCTCTTCAACAGACCCTTCAAATGAAAACTGACCAACTGCCCTGCCCTTCAGACATAGCAGATTGGATCAGGATGGGTCACACAGCCAAAGGAGAGCCATTGTATATAGTTCTTAAATTTTAATGTGCAAAAGAATTACCTGGAAAGGTAGTTAAAACAGTTTCCTAGGACTCATAAACAGAGATTGGAATTCAGTAGGTCATGGTGAAGACTGTGAATTTGCATTTCTAACAACCTCCCAGGTGATGGCTAATGCTGCTGTCCTGAAGACTAATCAAGGATTTTGTTTAACAGCCATTATCTCTGTAGGGAAAGGGGTTCTTGGCACTCATGTATCCAATGTGCCTGCTGCATAGTAGGTGTCAGGCCATAGTAATCGCTAAGTAAATATTTGCTGAATAAATAACCCTCTTTCTTGTGGAATTTCAATATTTAACAACAGTCAGTTGGCAGAGAAAAAAAGTCAGAAGGCTCAGCTAGAGAAGGCAGTAGTTAGACATCATGAAACAGCAGCGGTCCTGAGGCAACCAAAGGCATGAGTTTGCAGGAGCTATGTATAAGACAAAACCTATAGAAAACAGAAATAGAGGCAAAGTAATCAGTAGTATCCTGGGTAGTGGAAGTAATGAATAAAATTAGTTGAGTTGCTATATTCCCAAAGGGCTAGAACAGGCACCAAAAATCTCCTACTGATGGGGTGAGAAAACACCAGATTGCAAAGTTTTTGAAAAATGTTTCAATCTACATAAAAGACGGTAAAAACCTTCTTTTGCCATGTATCCTTACCATTCTCTCTTCGCCATTAATGAGGAAATAGTTCCCCAGAACCATAAATGTAGGCCAACGTAGGCCAGGAGAACTGAATTCAAAACCTGAATTTTATGACCCAATTCTTGGCCAGCCAGGAAAAAGAATCATTTAAATCATCCCAATCTTAGTTTATCCATCTGTGAAATGGAGATAGGATTGCAACTTCTCAAAATAATGGACATAAAACTTTAAATACAATGGCTGGCACATAGTAAGAGCTTAATAAATGTATGTGGATTATGAATCTGAAATTTGTGCAAATTTGAGACTATATTGTAAGTAACACATTCACTCATTCTAAAATTGTTTCTTGAGCACCAGCTATGCATCAGACATTTTTCTAGGTATTAAGGATACAGTAGAGAACAAGAGAGATACAACCCTTTGCTCTTATGGAGTGCATCAAAGTGGAGACGAGAAGCAATGAATATGAAAAGTAGGCAGAGTATTCCGTATTATTGGAGAGCGTTGTGTGTCCTTAGATAGAGTGCCAAGATCTTTTTGATTGGCAACCCAGAAAGGCATGACTGCATGAGCAAGACCTGAAGAAAGTGAAGGAAAGTGTTTCGTGGGTAGTGCCTGGAGTTTTGAAGAACAGCAATGAGACCAGTATATCTGAGGAATGAAGTAGTGAAACCAAGTGTATTAGCAGATGAAGTCAAAGAGGAGAAATTAAAGCTCACGAAGGGCTTTATAGAGCTTCATAAGTAGTGTGGCTTTTACTGAACCAAATGAGAAGCATAGTTAGTTTTGAAGAAAAACACAGCGTAATATAATTTATCTATAAGGGATCAGTCTGTCTGCTCTATTGAGATCACTTTGTAAAGGTGAAAGGGCAGAAATCGGGAGCACCTTACATTCTGCAATAATTCGGACAAGATATGACATGGGCTTAGACTCAGGTGGGTCCATGGAGAGAAAATACTCCAATCACCAATACTGACACCTTTGATTTCTCTGTGAGAAATCAAAGAAAATAGAGGGAAAAAAGGCACAAACTCCAGATAATACAAGAAACAATAGTTGCACACCTTCTGCTTTATAGGCTAAGAGCCCACAACTTCACTGATAGGTTAAGGAAGAGGAATTGGGAATTTTCTCTGGTCCCCTGTGTATCCTAGCTTTTACTTTACATACTAAATTTAATTCCGTTCCTCCTTTCCATTCTTTAACCTTTTCAAATCCAGGTTCTTTCCTTATCATTCCTCCAAAACGTTCCAAATCCCAAGGGCATGCTTAAGTCCCCAGTTTATCAGACCTCCCAGCAGCATCCAGGTACAGCTGACTTTGGTAGCACCAGCTCTCCTCATTTCCTTCCAAATCATCTGGCTGCTCTTTCTCTGTCTTCTAACTGGGGCCTCCTGCTCTTCCTACTATGTGAGAATTTACCAAGACTCAGGCCCGGACCACCTTCTCACTCCACTTTCTCTCTCTAGATGATATCAAGACCTATGGCTTGCAATATCATCCTACTATCATTGACTCCCCAAATCATACGTGTGCCCTGACCTCAGACTGATATATACAACTGATTTCTCAATCACCCTGTTTGGTTGTCTAACAGTCCAGTCATCTCACAATCAACACATCCACAAAGGATTCTTAGTATCTTCCCCTCATCTTCAAATGTACCCCATCTTCTTTAGTGTTCCTGTAGTGATAACTTCTTAATCTGTGTTGTCAACCTTTAACAATCATGGAGATTCTTGGGGAAAAATGCAAAGGTCTGTTAACATGGGACTCCTGTTCTCACATGCTGAGAGTATGCTATAGGTGGCCCACCTGTGCTCCAGTTTTCAAGTTCCTAGCTGGCTCACTTCACACAAATTTATCACTTACCCTCCTTTCAGGCATTTGGGATTGCAACCCCTATTCTATCCTTCCCTCCTTGAGCACTGTATCATCCATCCACACTGTAAACTAAATGATTAGGAAATCATTTAGTTCCCTAAATGATTCAGGTTCCTTTCTGCCTCAGCACTTTCCCTCTGCCTGGAAAACTTCCCCTAATTATTTACCAAGCTGCCCCTATTCATCCTTTAAATTTCAGTCAAATATCACTTCCATTATCCCCATCACCAGCCCCCATTTAAACTGTTCTTATCATATGCTCCTTCAATAGCACTTGCTACAATTTCAAATTCTATGCACATGTGTGCTTAATGGTTTAGTGCCTCTTCCCCTCACACGGGCTATAAATTCCATAATTTCATTATCTGTGGTATTCATCACTGGGTATGCATTTTTTTGGCATATAATAAATATCCAATAAATATTGGTTAAATGTATGAATAAATGACTATCATCTGCAGCTGCTTTCTAATATACTGAGGGTCAATTTCCTCATCTGTAACATGGTCACAATGACATTTGCCCTTCTCTGTGCATGTATTACTTGGTGGGCCAGTTTCAACCATGAGGCAACATGCCATTTTACTACATTTTTATTCTTCAGGAAAGAAAGACTGTTTTACCAATATTTATATCACCAGGACCTGGTATGGCATTACTGTCCAAGAAATGGGTGTTGAATTGAATAGTTATTACTATATGTCTGTGGAAAGATAAAAACAAAAGTTAACGTCAGCTCCCTGGTCTACAGTCAGTGCTCCTCCTGATTCTATTATAGAAAGATGCTTCGACCTGATCATAAGTTTGGAGAGTTTAAAGTAAGTATGTTTGGGGTGAATGAATAAATTTATGGCCTGGAGCAAAGCTTTTTGTCTGCATAAGTTTCTTTTTATCCACCTGTTTGTTTAACTTGTTGAAAGGCACCTGACATTTGTCGATAAAGATGACAATTATTTCTTGAAGGCTTGGCATGCAAAAGGAAACACCTACAGATTATAGAATGTCCATCTTCAACCAAAGAAAGCTAATCATTTTGGACATGTACTTCATGTACAACAAAGATTAAAGCTACAGTAACGGGGGAGGTAGGCATGAAACTCTTTCTGTCCCTGTGTTCAGTAGAAGAATCCTTGCATTTGTCTGAAAGGCTCCAATTATCAACCTCCACAACTCTCTAGTGAACAAATGCTCTTAAACCAACTGGCTAACCTCTACATAGCTTAATCTATCTCTATTATCTGATTCACTTCCTGGGCTGATAGGGAAGAGTACAAATGGAATGAATGTTTAATGGGCCCCTGCTATGTGCCAGAACTAGTGTTGACATCACCACTTACTACAACTTACTTCACCCCCACTTAGAAGGAATTGTTTTCCCTTATTTGAGATGTGGAAACTAAGTTTCAGGTAAGTTGAATAACTTGTCCAGGTCATAAAATTGGCAAATAGTGAAAGGCAGTGGCACTTTTATTTAAGAATGTATTCAAAGGACAAAGCACTTAAAAGCAGAAAGAGTAGACTAAGTAATATACATTTCACAGAGTTCATGCTGAAGTCCAGAGCAGCAAACAGCCAATCCCTTTACTCAAGTCTGCATTGCCACATCCTCAGCACACAGCATGTGTTGAAAGAGCATGAGTTTTGGAGTCAGATATAGATTTGAATTCTTCCTCTGGTATTGATGGGCTGTATAATGTATATATGGGCTGTATAATGCCAGGGGATTTTGTTTAATTTCTCTGTACCTCTGGTCAGGTGATCCTGTAACTCAATGGTCACCTGGCATATGACAGACACATAATAAAATAATAACTTCCATTTTCCTCCACCTTTTCTCAAACAAGGTGATGCTCATCCTAAAAACTGATGGTGATAATTTTCCTTTTTTGAGTGTTTTCTTTTTTTCAGGCCCCCAGTTAAGCCCTTTTCATGCTATATTTCATTCAATACCCATGACCACCTCTTTTTCTTCCACATTGTGGAACCGAGTCTTAGAGAGTTTAAATGGCTTAACCACTGTAGTAACAGAGTCAGAATTTAAACCTGAGCCTGTTTTATGCTAAAGTCCAACCTATTTAACCACCATGCTTTCCTGCCTCCCTCATATACTCCAAGACACTTTTTTGTTCATTCAGGCTTTACGAAGTAATATTACCTGCCCCATAACTATGGCATTCTAGATTTATGCACCAATACCAAGAAGATTTAGAGGTTGAAAGTTTGGGTGACATTAGATCAGGCTGTGAAAAAATGAGCTGGCCTGATCAGATATTATGATGGGCAGAAAATTATTAGAAGTTCAATATCACCAGTGAAATCTACTGTTGGAATTATTTTAAATTAAAAATAGTCTTAGAAATCCAAAAGGGCCATAGATATTAAGTACTTGGAATTTTCATTACATGATGGTATTTTCCCTCAATATCTACTTGTACATTAAGAAGAGGAAAAAGCCAAGATATGGAGGAGAAAAGGCAAATAATTTTATTATTTTTAAAAAAGAGAAATTATATGCAGGTATGCTTGTCTTTCTTACTCTAGGTCAGGCTTGTCTCCTAGCTCTGCTTCAGAGAACCAGTGAGCAGATTGATCTGGCTTGGAGATAGTACTCTTCAAGTGAATCTATTCCAGAAATCTTTGGGGCTACAGAATATACAAAGAAGAATGAAGCATTTCATGCTTTAGAGCAGTGGTTCTCAACCTGGGTCTTAATTTTGCACTCTCGGGGACATTTGACAATGTTTGGATTCATCTTTGTTTGTCACAATTGGGTGGGGGATGATGCTACTGTTATCTGGTGGGTAGAAACTACTAAACATCCTACAAGGCACAGGACAGCCCCCCATATATAAAGAAGTATCCCCCTAAAATGTCAATAGTGCCAAGGTTGAGAAACCTTGATTTAGAGAGAGTGTTTCTGCTTTTGAATTCTTTCTTATCTTTTGAAAAGAAAATTATTGGCAACCTGTCAATAAAATGATCTTTCTAAAACATACTCCATCAGGTTATTTCTTTAATGAGTTTCTGAATCCCCCAGAACACATGCAGGAACCTCCATGAGCTGGCTTCTGCTTACATTTCCATTCTTGACTCCCACGCCCCTAAGACCTCCTATAATTAACCCAAGCAAGCCTGGAATCTTCACACCTGTGTTCCTTTTCACACTATTTTCTTTCAGCCTGGTAACCCTTTCCTTTCTTCTGTACTTAGCAAAACTCTATTCACCCTTCAAGGCTTCATCGCTTGTTTTCTCTGAAACATTTCTGAAAATCTTTACTACTCAATGTTGTATATTTGGACCAACAGAGTCAGCATCATCTGGAAAAGCAGAATTTCAAGCCCCACCACAGACCTACTGAACCAGAATCTGCCTTTCAACAAGATCCTCAGGTGATCCGTTGGCACATTAATGCTCAAGAAGCATCCTGTGAACAATGTTTTCTGCTGCATTCTCCACACTCCTAGGAAACCCTAAATAGACCTCTGACTCACTTACAATAAACTTATAAAACAATTGTCTGTGTCTCTATCTTTATCTCCACTCTGTGATCCTGATCAGGGGGATGATGATATTTCAATCCTCTTTATATCACTGGCATCAAAATACAAGTGACACTTAGCAGACACCCAATATATTATGATTAAACAAATAAATAACAATGAATATCAACCCATCCTTCTCCAAGTTCTGCCAAATAGAAACACGAATGTTCTTCTCCAAACAGGTAAGTCATATGGTACTCAGAAGACCCAGGACCCATCCTGTAAAAGTCCACAAAAGCTTGATGTGTGCCAAGCCCTGTCCTTGGCAGTGAACATACTGTGATGAGTAAAACAAGCCTAGTCACTATACTTTTGGGGATTGATATTCTGATGGGGGTACACTTGGGATGCTATAGGAGCAGGTATGAAATACGGGATGGTGACAGTGCTCCTGCTAACTTAGTCTTGTTCCTTGAGGAAGTGATATTTTTGCTAAGGGATTGTGGTTAGCTTGAACTATGAACCCCAAAGTAAACATGTCACTCTCAATCTGTGTCCCTGTGAGTGTGAACCAATTGTAAATAGGACCTCTTGAAGAAGTTATTGTTAGTTAGGGTATGGCCCCACTAAATGGGGGTGAGTCTTACTCCAGATTACCGGAGGCCTTTTAGAGAGGACTTGGAAGCCACAGAAGATAGAAGGTTAAAGGACATTGCCGCCATATGACAGAAGGCAAAGTTAAAATCCAAGCAACCCCAAGTATTTCAAACAGCTAGAACCAGAAAACCACAGTCTTCAGGGAGAAAGCAAGCCTCGCTGCTATCTTGATGTTGGACTTATTCTAGTCTGAGAGCTGTGAGCCAATAAATTCCTGTCATTTGAACCAAAACCAGATTATGGGGATAGAAGCTCTGGCAAAATAACACAGGGATGAAGGGCAATTAAGAGGCAGCGAGAAAAAATGGGATAAAAAATTCTTCAAGAGCCCTGCCCTATCAAAATGCTGGAGTAAGAAGCTTCAGAACTCCATGCTGTAAGAGAAGCTCTGAATAACCAGCAAGAACTGGTGTAAACATCTCAAAGCTCAGAAAAAATGGATTGCACTAGCAGGGGGAGTGCTGAATCAAGAAAAAAACAATTGAAAAGCAGCAGGAAACTTGAATGACACCACAAACTACCAGATCTAAGAGACATATATAGGTCACTTCAGCCAGCAGTATCAGAATACTCATTATTCTCTATTGCCCATGGGTCATTCTCTAGGACAGACCACAGGCTACAAGCCTCAATAATTAAAAAATATTTAAATACTAAAAAATATTTTAATTAAATAATTAAAAATATTTAAATAGGCAATATATCTTTTCTGACCACAATTGAATGAAGTTGGAAATTAATAACAGGTAGAACTGAATAATTCACAAATATGTGGAAATTAACACATCCTTAACCAATGTGTCAAAGAAGTACTCACAAGGGAAACTGGGAGATATCTTGAGGCAAGTGAAAATGAAACATTTCAAACAAAGGCAGTGCTGAGAGGGAAATTTATAGCTCTAAATTTATAGCTCAAAAAATAAGAAGTAAAAAATAATTACTATAGCCATGTAGATATTTGTAATAACTTTCTACTTGAGATTTTGAGAACATTCACAGTTTTGACAGCTGATCAAATGGTATTTAAGATAGTGTTCAATAGTTAAAATTTAAGAACTTTGCTATCTGAATTTGTAGATGCCATAATTTTAAATTGGTTTATGAAACTTACTGCACAAACATAGGTTTTACAATGATTATATGAATGCTTTATTTAAATATGCCTGTAGTTAACCTAAGACATCTATTCTTGGTGTCTCTAAGTGTATTGTTTATTTTCTTAAATAACGATATTTTAAAAAGAATCCAGAAAAAGAAGACCACACTAATCCAAAGCAAGCAGAAGAAATGACATGACAAAGATTAGTGCGGAGATAAATGGTATCAAGTATAAAAAAATAGAGAGAATCGGAAAAACCAAAAGTTGGTTCTGTGAAAAGATCTACAAGAGCAGCAAATCTTGAACTAGATTGAGAAAAGAAAAGAAAGGATGCAAATAACTACAATCAGAAATAAAAGGGGTAACTTTACTACTGACCCCACAGAAATAAAAAGGATTATAAGAGGATATTATGAACAACTATATGCCAACCAATCAGATAACGTACATGAAATGGAAAAATTCCTAGAAACATACACACTATCACACCGAAGAAAAAATAGAAGATGTCAGCAGGATAATAATGAGTAAGGAGGCTGAATTAGTAATCAAAAGATTCCAACAAAGAAAAGCCCAAGTGAGTTTTACCAAACTTTCCAAGAAAATTAATATATATCTTCCTTATAGTCTTCTAAAAAAAAATTAAAAGGAGGACTCACTTCTTACCTCATTCTATAAGGTGAACAGCACCCTAATAGAACCAAACCTAAATGGAAGAACCATTGTTTCCCAGAAGAAAACATAGGAAACAACTTCAGGACCTTGTGTTAGGCAATGGTTTCTTAGGCTTCATATCAAAAGCACAAACAACAAAAGAAAAAAATTAATACACTGGATTTCATCAAAATTGAAAATGTGTTGTGCATCAAAAGGACAACCTACATAATGGGAGGATATATTTGAAAACCATATATTTGATAATGGTTTAATATCTATAATATATTTTAAAACCCTACAACTCAACAATTAAAAGACAAACAGCCCAATTTTAAAAGGAACAAAAGACTTGAATAGATATTTCTCCAAAGAAATGGTCAATAAGCACATGATGCTCAACATCATTAGTTATTAGGAAAATACAAATCAAAAGCACAAATGAAATGCCATTTCAAACCCACTAGAATGGCTACTATTTAAAAAAACAACAAGAAAATAGAGTTGGAGAAGATGTGGAGAAATAAGAACACTTATTTATTGTTGGTGGGAATGTAAAATAGTGCAACCACCATGGAAATCGGTTTTGTGGTTTCTCAGGAAGTTTAGTATAGAATTACCACGTGACCTAGCAATCCAACTTCTAAGCATATACCCAAAAGATTTGAAAGCAGGGCATATAATTCATAGGGGCATTATTTACACTTACCAAAAGATGGGAGCATTCCACGTATCCATCAACAGATGAATGGATAAACAAAATGTGGTGCATACAGGCAATGGGATTGTATTCATTCATAAAAACAGACGAATTCTGATGTGACAACATGGATGGATCCTGACGAGAGTCAGTGGGATGGGAGTTTATGCAAAATGGGTGTAGGGTTTCTGTTTGGGGAAACAGGAAAGTTTAGTAATTTAAGGCAGTGAGCATATCACAACATTGTGAATGTGATTTATTAATTCTACTAAGTAGCATACTTAGGAGTGGTTGAGATATGTTGCATATATGTTCCCATAATTTAAAAAACAGAAAGAAAGAGCAACTAAAGAGATAGTGACAATTAAATATAATGGACCCAAATGGACCCTATTAAGGGTAGAGAAAAGGCCCAAAAACGCATTATTGGGACAAATGACAAGAATGGGATATTATAGAATTAATTTGTATATCAATGATACATGTCTTAAACTGGGTGATGCACTTCACATGGTTACATAAGTAAATATCTTTGTTCTTAGGAAATTTACATGGCAATATTTTGTTGAAGGAACATGATGGATGCAATCTACACACAAGTGTTCAGAAAATGGATAGATAGATAAAGAGATAGACAGATAGAAGGACAAATAAAATGATATGACAAACAGGCAAAAGATTAATGTTGGTGCGTATCTATGTATCTGGGGGAGATGTGCGGATATATTCAAGTTCTCTGTATGGGTTTATGTTATTTCTGTAACTTTCCTGTAAGTTTGAAAGTACTTGAAACCAGAAAGTTAAAATAAAAAAGCATTTTAGGATAGGGGGACACAACATCTTAAGACCCAACGGAAAGAGAGAGTGTGCGGTAAGGTCACAAAATTTCAAGACGTGTGGACAGGGGACAAGAGAAAGATAAGAGGCTGATAGTACAGGCCAGACCCAGCGGGAGTTTACCATGGGGACATGCACGATCTCCCTACCCTCTCTTCTGCCCACTTCTGATCCCGTGAGTAAGAAGGCAGATGGGCTTTATCCCCTGCGCTCCACGAGTGCTTTCTTTCCTAGCTGGACTTGAGACCTTCTGAATAAACAGTTTTCTTAGCCAAGTTCTTAACACCCTTTCTAGGCTTTCCAAAGGGCTAGATCTTGCTTTTTCTAAGCCCCACCTTTACCCTGTTTCTTGCTGCTTCTAGACAGTCATTTCATATCATACACTCCTTCTCTTTCTCTCACTCACTCATTCATTCCACATATGTATTGAGTCTTAATAAACGCAAGACTTTGGGTTACAGAAGTGAACACTACACCTGAGGAAAACAAAACAAAATAAATGACCTGCTCCTTCTGGATTCTGCCAGTGGCTGGGAAAGTAGGAGAGGGGCAAGGGAATACTGAACTATCAGGGTAGCCTGGCCAGCCGGTAGGACTCTGCCCTGAAGATGCCCCACCTCCTAAACTCTGAGATTAGGGTGCCATGCCCTGGCCCCTGAAATCTGCACTACAGATTCCCATTCCTGCATGCCCCCTTTAATAAATGGGGGGTGGTATGGACATCCTCAAAGGGGCCTATTTTTGTAATTCTTAAAGGTGTTATCAGGTGTGAGAATCACCCAGGATGGAACAGCCTTGTTTGACAGATAACAGCTAGCTGGTCTATTCTGCCTTAGAGAGATTCATTCAGTAATTTCTGGGGCCTCTGAGGGAATGTCTTCATCTTTCTCAATGCAATAAACTGCAGCAATGTCATTATTCATTGGTCCTAACAACTCCATTTCCAGAGAGTCTGATATTACCAGGCATTAAGTTACCTACAATTACTTTGTTTTATTCTCCATTTTGGTGAGATAAGCCATTCAGACAGGGCAGAGCCTGGGCATCATTTGCTATATGTACTGAGTTAAGAAAAGCTCCATCTAAAGCATGGAGAGTTATACACACCCTTTCCTGAGCTGTCTCAGCAGTTCTTCCCCTGTGTGCTCCTACTTAGAGTCTGATCATAATAATACTCTTTTAATAGAGATCAGCAAACTCTGGCCCACATGTCAAGTCAAGCCCACTGCCTGTTTTTGTAAAGGGAACTTTGCTGGAACATAGTCACATCAATTCGTTTACATATTGTCTGTGACTGCTTTCTCACTACGACAGCAGCATTGAGTAGCTGCAACAGGGACCATATGGCCTGCAAAGAGTGAACTATTTACAATCTGATCCTCTACAGAGAACATTTGCCACCCTGCACAATAGCTATTGTTTCTAGAGTACAAGCCCTGTGAGAAATACTTTAAATGGTTGCTGTCTTTAATTCACATAAAATCCCCATTTTATGGATGAGACAATCAAAGTTCAGAGTCGGTAAGTGATGGTCCAGATTCCCATAGCAGCTAAGTAGCAGAATTGGAGTTCAAACCTATTACTGCATTGGCCAAATCTGATCAATGTCTTCACATTCTGTTTTATCTGAAATCTTGGGATCTGAACCCACATTGACCCAGAAAGTTATGAGATGATATTAAACAAGACAAGTCATTGTGCCTCAGGTTGAGTATTTGTTCAAATGGCCTCATGATGAAGCCTACATGCCAGTGTTATTAGTTGAGTTAAATTAGGTACAGTGGGTAAAAGCATGCTCAGGCAGGGTTAAGCATTCTCTGGTGATTATTTCCCAGGAGACCGAATTCCAACTGTAGATGGTGCCTCCTGCCCTCTCCCAGTTGTAACGACTCTAAGGCTCTTCTACTCCTTTACTTCTTAAGTATCATCTGCAAACAGCTTGTGGGCTTGTTAGAAATGGGCCACACCAGACCCAGGGACCCAGAATCCACCTTTTAACAATACCCCCAAGTGGCTTGCCTATATATAAAGGTTTGAGATGCTCTGCTGTATTCCCTGCCCTGATGAAATCCTGACCAGGGCAGGGCAATGCCATCACCCTCACCCCAGTGTTGGTGGAGTGGGGGTTATTCTGAATGTTATGCTTGATGCCTCAGGACAGTCTGGACGTCACATAGCAGCATCTCTATAACTTATCCATAATGACCAAATGGACTTCTGTCCTGGGCTTTCTCTCCTTAACCTTCTCATAAAGGCACCCCGTTCTATCACCCAAGACCCTGTGATTGGATTCTGATGCCTTTCCAGGGTCACCTGCGCCTCGTCACACCTATCAGTATACCTGTGCCCCTTCTGCATTACAATTCCTGACCCTTCAATGACAAAGCACTCCTGGCATGAATGTCATTCTAGAACATGCCAGGGTAAGAAGCCCCCTGGCCATACAGAGAAGTAAGAGCCTTCTATCCTACACTTGACACTGAGGGCTTGTCCTCACCCTTGCTCATGATCCTGATGCCCCAGATGGCTTTATTCCTGGGATGCGACACTGAAGAGCTCCTCTTGGTGCAATGGTAGGGGCATCTGCCTTCACCTTATGGTGAGATGTCTTGTTCATGAGGATATGGAATATGCCTCCTTCAGCAATATACCAACTACCAGCAAGGGCAAGGCACAGAATCAATTTTCAATCATGACCTCAACAATCAACTAATCTCCATGCTTTATAAATCCCAAAGCTATAAACTGATAAGGCTCCTCTACTTCTTTGTTTCTCAAAGTATGGTCTGCAGACAGCCTGGAAGCTTGTTAGAAGACCTCCCATCAGTCTCCATACAGCTCTCCCATCCATCTTCACCCCCATATTTCTCAAGAATGTGAGAAATAAGAGTGTCAGTTAATGATCTAAGCAACTGGGTAGCTTCAGGGTCAAATGACCCCCACCTATTATTTGGTGTCTTGACTTCCTCAGGACTTGGCTATGGCAGAGCCATGAGATCCAGCAGATACAGCCTGGCCAAGCTTACAATGTTTTGCCAAACTCCTAAAATCAGTCAGATGTTCCACTGCAATTGCCAGGAGGTACCTCATATCTCTCTCCACACCTATGATTCATTCTTCCCCTCCCCTTTTCTATCACAAACACACATCTGTTCCGACTTAGGATAACTAAGGGAAAATTAAATGAATCTGTTCCATGTGTCGCCAAGGTTATTTATAGGACTTGAATACAGGCAGATACAAAATAAAAAACAATAGAGGGGCATAAAAATAAGTTATCTTCTCAGGAAGCCAAGGAAAGCTCATGGAAGAGGAAAATAAGTCATGTCCTTTAGGCTGATGAAGCTGTAAGCATTTTTGGTTTATCACAGTCCTTCTTCCAGGTCCTGTGAAAATCAATGAGGCTTGTTGGATTTTGAGAGATCAATATTAAAAATATGCGCTTTGCAATGCATAGCATGTGCACTGAGTGCATGTTTCAAGGGGACTGCATGCGGATGGAACAATCCTCGTCAAGCTCTTTGACGAGTGTAAATATTGACAGTTGGGATAAGGGTATTGCTAGATCCTTCTCGTACTTCTCCTTTGACTCTTTCTGTGTGCTTTGTGTTGCCCAGCAATGGCAAACGACTAAAGCATTGGGTCATTGATGAACCTTCAGTTTGTTTGTTTTTTAACCCCTGGCATTTGATGATACCTTTCAAAACAAAATCAGAAAGAGAGAACTATGAGCTCCAAAGGAAATGGCTAGAGTTTCAAGATCAACATTACTTCTAGCCTAAGAACATAGGAAGCACATCCATACCCAGACACCTCGACCTCATTCCAACTCTCCTCTAGTCCCTATCACTATTTGCTCATCATGCTTACCTCTTGAAGCACCTCCTGAAATCAGCCCCCGTCTCTCCATCCCCTCTGCCACTATGCCCACTCCTTCCATCTTCCATACAACTGCCAGTGTAAACTTTTATTTAGACATGTGTCTTCTCATACCATATATCTCCCTTACTTGAAATCTAAGATTGCTGAGAGTTTATTAGGTTTCTCCTTGGCTTCACTGTGGGAGCAGTCCCCAAACATGCTTCCTCACATTAGCTTTTAGCCAGTCTTATATTTTAACACCTCTATGCATTTGCTTAGTAAACAACTAGGTTTTGTCCTCATTTCCTGATTTTCTTAGGCAGATATAAATGTATCTTTCTCTGTGACCCCACAGGAAATAGCTCTATTTCAGAACTTATTTTATCATATTTCTTAGATTATATATTTATCTATTTACTGGTTTTATTGTCTGTCTTCCTTCACTGGAATGTAAACTTTGTGAGGGCAAAGTTTCTGGTTTACTGCTCTAACCCCAGCACCCTAGAACTGTGTCTGACCATAATAAGTATTTAAAATATATTTGTTTAATGTATAAGTAAAAGAAAGTCTACCTCCCAGACCAGACTGTGAGGTCCCTGAAATCAGAATTTCTTGCTCATTTTGTATTCTGGCTAAATAGTTAAGTGCCTGGCACAGGGTAGGAGTCAAAAGAATGTTCTATTGCATTGAACTGGCTTGAAAAGCACTTTGCAGAGGAAACTTGTCAAGAGGCTCTCAGAATCACATCTTTGTCCCTGTGTACAAAGCCAGATAAAAAGCTAAACACTGAGACTAACTCCCATAGAAAGAGAAGGAAGTCTTAGTGAGGATCAAGGACAAAAGATCCCCAAATCTTAACACCCCAAATTGCCAATTATGCTTCTTTGGCGTCACAATCCTATCTATGAATGTAAATCCTCACCTTATCTCATGGAAACATACTGCAGTGTCAACTAGATTTTAAAAGACCTTTATAGTCACCACAACTTTGATATATTCATTTTATTGTGGCACCACTTGTACTGCTAAAATTAAGGTTGAGTCAGCACTTCCAGTAAGAAATCCATGTTCTGGGGATTTACAACTCAGTCATAAACACTTAGCTATGGCTCTGGTGATAAAGAAATGAAACCTACCCTCATGTGCAAAGATGTATCCGTAAACCCTCTGTGGCTGTCACTCCAATGGACTCAAGAAGAAACTATGGGTCTCTTTTTTATAGCTCTAGTTCTAAATTAGTGTTAAGGTGCTAAATTGTTAATGAGGAAATAATCTTCTTCCATTCCTCAAGAAGCAAAAGTCAGAATATGTGGATGATTTTGTGGACTTCCTAATTCCTAATTAGTTATTCTCCCTTCCACGCCACATTCAACGGGTAAGTAAATCCTACAGTGTTTAATCTTCAGGTCTTCTCAATCCTTAGTGTAGCTATTAGTCACCTGGTGATCCTGTTGACATGTAGATTCTAATCCAGGCAGTCTGGATTTGGGCCTGCAAATCTGTATTTCTAAAAGCTCCCAGGTGATGCTGCTGCTGGTCAGCAGACCACTCTTTGTAGAATAAGGTATTAAAGAACTTCTGTTCGGAATACCCTCTTCTGCATCTCACCTTTTCCTTAATGCAGGCTCTTCTCATTTCACACTTGCATGGCTGATCTACTTTTCTGCAATCCCACTTGGCTTTATTTCACGTTCCATTATGCTGACAAGGAGGTTTTGGGAGAAAGTCCATAACTATCACTTCCTAGGTTAAAAATTTTGATAATCTCAAGTCAACTTCCCCCCGATAGATAATTCTTTATCTATCTCCAGCCATGCCACCTGTGTTCCCACAGAGATGGAGATCCCCTCCCCATCCACACACTCTGACCTGCCACTTTCTATACTCCACCATTAAATCTGTTAGAGTTTTCTAATTATTGACCCGTGTATTTGTCAACTTTAACTGACTGTGAGGTCTTAAAAGATAGGAAACATATTTTACTTGGCTCAGAGTCTGCTATTCAATAGGAGTTCAATAAATGTTTTATGACAGGAAGAATAAATAAATGAGGGAACTTTTTAATAACAGCTTACATTCATGGTGCATTGACTCTGTACCAGACTCTCTGCAATGTGTTTTACATTTATTAACTCATTTTTGTGCTCATAATAACCCTGGGAATTAAACAGGGTAAGCCCAGTTTATATATATGCAAGTTGAGACCCAGAAAAGTTACATAACTCTTTCAAAGATGCACATGTAGTAAGTGGCAGCATCAATCAGAACTCAATTTTATTAAAACTCCAAGGTTCTCCTTCTTAATTACCAAGATAAATTGAAAGACTGACTAGAGAGATGAATGAGGACAGGAATGAATGAATGAATGACTTTTGTTGCCGTTGGAGACCTGTGAAGTCAGGCAATCTCCCACAATTCAATGGAAGCACTCTATTCAGATTTCCGGGAGTTAATACATAAAAACAAAAGGGCTTATTTATGCTTCTAGTTTACTGCTCTGACCTCTGGCAGCCCAAAATAAGATTTGATTTGAAAAAGCAAATGCCTCTCCTGTTATTTCAGCTCCTTGACACTGAGATGAAGGACATGAAGATGCTGGACTGGCAGGCTGGACTACGGGAAGTTGAAGAACAGTGAATATTTTTTTTTCCTACAGATGTCACTAAGATATGAAAGGCCAGAAATGCCAATCATTCATTCATTCATTATTCATCCATTCACTCGCTCATCTATCCATTCATTTCTTCATTTGTTTATTCATGTATTCATTCATTGATTCATTCCAATATTCATTCTTTTCATCTACCACATATTTATTGAATTTAGTATGCTTTAGGAACTATTTCAAGTGCTAGAAATATTATACATTTGAAAGAGAGGGGTCAAAGGAACTTTCCAAAAAAAATTACCTCTCAACTGCCACTGGTGGAGATATATAAATTATTCAGGCAAAATCCTGACCAAAAGGGGGGAAAGAATTGTAACAAATAAGGTATGAATGGCTGAGAGAGTTCAAATAGAGTCAAGAGGCTGCTCTGGAGGTCACTTTTATGCAAGCTTCAGTTAGACACTGCTGTCTATCATGACTTTCCAAACCCCAACCAAAACCACCCCCGCCAATCCTAAAGAACACCTAAGGCATTATAAAGAGTCTATAAAGTTTCCATGCAGCAGGGTAACTTTCCAGAAACCTACAACCTCCAGGTGGGTCCATGGACCTAGAGGGGCCAGCCTCTCCAGAACATCACCTAGTTCCATCTCCCTACTCCATAATATTGACAGCCCCTTCCAACATGAAAAAGTCAGAATGGGTATATCCTAAATACTCCTAAAGAGTGGGAGAAAGATAAAAGATGATAGTGGCGTTATACAGAGAAGGTAGGGTTTAACAATCAAGTATGACTTCTGAATGATTATATTGATATTTCTTTTAGTCTCCAGTACCTTAGAGCAGGTAGAAGTAAAAACCTAAAATTGTGGAATTATAAATCACACCAAACTCTGAAATCTGTTCTACAAAAAATTGTTGTGCTTTGCTTTGAAATTTATTGCTTTTTTGTATATATATTACTTTTCACAAAAAAAAGAAAAAAAAAGTCAATCATGATGGAAAAAAATTATTCCTCCTAGCCTCCAATGTTCTGGAACAGCTAGAAGGAAAAATCTGAGGTGATGGCATAGTAGCCCATGACAAACCCTGGGATCTGCCCTGTAACTACTCATTGAAGAGTGCTTTGAAAACTATCACTTTTTTCTTTCTTTGCTTTGTATATATGTTATACAATATAATAAACAAGCTAAAAAAAAAATTATTCAGGCAAACAGTGTATACATTAATGTGTGTGTGTTGTGTAATGGATGGGGGGATAGAGGTAACTCTAGGCATGAGTAACATCGTATATGCAGGCTGTGGGTGAGAGACAGTCTAGCATTCTTGAGACTTTGAAGGAAGCACAGGATGGCTGAGCACAGATTAGAGTATAGAGCAATGGAGATAAGGGAGAAAGATAAAGTGAGCACGTGGGCAGAGACAATTATGCTCAGTCCTCCCTTTTGTTTTAAATATTCTAATAATTAAGGGATGTCTGTGGCTATGTGTATATGAAAAGAATGTCCTGAAAAAGGACCATGCAAATACACATTTACAGTGAGGATTCAAGTATGAATTATAGTGCTGAAATATGGAGGTGCAAATATACACATAGTCATCTTTCTGTAAAGCAACTTTAGTTCTGACCCTAAACCTCTATTATGCAGAGTAGAGTGGGGAGAAATTCCTAGTTCTTCCTGGAGACTCCTCCCCACACTGACACTCAATGCCACGTTTGCTCAAGGACTGGGGGTGGGATTCTTTGGACTCCTATAATTTCTTCAGCCAGTTTGGCTGTTTGGGCATTGCGTCTCCTGCCTTAACAGTTCTCTGATGTTTCTGCATCATGCTTAGCACTTAGCAAGTTTTTTAAAAAGCTGTCTGGGATGTCATTCGGCTAGAAGCAGTACATGGACATTTTTCTCTCTGCAGTCTTGTAGTCTCCCTTCCATGCTACTAGGAAGTGGGACCTAGGTCATTTCTTTCTTGTACTCAGAGACCTGGGTACCTCTCTTCACTTATATCACCTGGATGGGATGAAGGGAGCAAATCTGTCTCTAGCGTTGTAAGGAGGAGATCTTACTCAACATATGATGCGCCTCTCTATCTGGAATCCTTGAGAAGGCATTTTAAGAATAGTTGCTGGACATATAACTCCTTGGAGTTGGACTCGGGACATTGCTCTGCCTGCTCTCAGGGGATTAGTTAAGTTTCTGAAGTCATTGAGAGTGGATCTCAGACATTTTTACATGGCACCAGGACCCCACAGGAACACAGATATTACATGAAGGTCATGGAGCAGAAACAGAGAAATGTGTTCATAGTCAGGTGTACATTTTGTTCCACCTACTTCACCAGGGACCTGCAAGGTAAGAGGGAAAGAACCTACTATCTAAGGAGGAATCAATGCATATAACCTTGAGAAATATGAGATGCTTCCCTCAACACCACACAAGCACACATTCAACCAATCCCTCTGAGGATATATTAAGGGGATCCCTTGTCCTGACTTCCCAGAACCACAGGTCTAATGTCAATGGTGTGTATCCAACAGCTTCTCAAGCAGGTGTTATTCAACACCAAGAGGCTGAAGGAGCAGAACAAATACGGGATCCAGAGTCTCACAGGACTGCATCTTAACATGCAACCTCTCCTTGGTAAAAATTGAGTAATAACAGCTACGTAAGAGCTACACACCAGTGCTGTATTACATTAATTAACATACCAAACTCTGACACGAGAGGACCTGAATATACCACTTTGTCTCCCTTTTTAATGACTCCTTGAAAACTCAAGAATGCAAATTTTCATGGATTAAGATAAAGGAAGCAAAACATAAAATAAAATATAGGGCAAATAGAATTATATTATATTTTTATCTTAATATAAATTATAATAAATTTATTGAGTATAATTGGCATAGAAACCAATTTCTGCAAATCTTCCTGGTAATAAGTTGTTCATTCATTTATTCATTCATTCCACTTTGACCAATGACCAGAATTATATCCTAGGGTCAAGGTCCAAGATCTAGAGCCAGAAAAATGCAGAATTTGAATAAATATTAGCTGTTTTCCTGCTAATATTAATATGAATATTGATAAAGACTACAGTGTACCAAGCCCTCTGTGAGGCGACAGGGTTACAAAGATGATTGAAAAAGTAAACACACATGCCTATCTTCAAATCACTAACAATCCAGTAAGGGATGGATACCAATCAGTAAAGAAATTCTATTAGGAATACTTTCAACTGCAGATAACAGAAATTCTGGTTAATAGTGGCCAAAACCATGAGAACATTTACAATTTGCTTAACAAGAAGTTTGGAGGTAGGGAGTCCCAGGGTCAGCCTGACAACTTTATGTCTGCTAATAAGATATGGAGATCTTTCTACAACTCCTTTCTTTCTATGCCGATTCATTGTTTTTATGTTTGTTGCTGTTTGATCACAGTATAACTTCCACTGTGGCAAATACGATGTCTGCCTTAAAGACAGGAAGAAAGAGGAAGGCATAGAAGGAACTTTCCTCATGCTTGTTCTTATAAAAAGAAGAGACACCTCTCTAGAAGTCATTCAACAGATTTGCCCTGACATCTCACTGGGCAGATCTGGATCACATACTACACCCCACTTCCCCCAGGTACAAAGGAGATGGGGAAACTCCACTACAGGCCTTGCAGCTTCTTCAGAGGGAGACATCAAGAAAGATGGTGGTTGGGAGAGTAATTTGGGCAGTGAATAAAGAAGTACTTGCAAAGTCCCCTTGGGGAATAGGGAGAAAGGAAGAAATATTCTTCTCCATTTGGAGAACTTCTGATATTCTCACAAGCAGGTAGGGGACAACCAAATCAATATGACAAGCCCTCAATGAACCCCTATGAAACTTATTCCTTCAAAGGATAGGCTAAGCCTATTTATAATTATGCCCGTCATAATTATATGACAGTCACCCCAGAGAACCTCTTTTGTTGCTCCAATGTAGTCTCTCTCTCTAAGCCAATTCGGTAGGTGAACTCATTGCCCTTCCTATTATGTGGGACATGACTCCCAGGGGTGTAAATCTTCCTGGAAACGTGGGACAGAACTTTCGGGATGAGCTAGAACCTGGCATCATGGGACTGAAAAAGGTTCTTGACCAAAAGGGGGAAGAGAGAAATGAGACAAAATAAAGTTTCAGTGGCTGAGAGATTTCAAACACAGTCAAGAGGTTGCCCTGGAGGTTATTCTTATGCATTACATATAACTTTATATATGCATTATATATCCTTATGCATTGTATATTACTTTTACAGTGTGACTGTGTGATTGTGAAAACCTTGTGTCTGATGCTCCTTTTATCCACTGTATGGACTGATGAGTACAAAAATATGGATAAAAATAAGTAAATAAATAATAGGGGGATGAGGGGTAAAATAAATTGAGTAGATGGAAATACTAGTAGTCAATGAGAGGGAGAGGTAATGCGTAAGGGATGCATGAGTTTTTTCTTTTTTCTTTTTCTGGAGTGATGCAACTATTCCAAAAAATAATCATGGTTATGAATATACGACCATTTGATGATATTGTGAGCCGCTGATTATATGTCATGTATGAACTGTATGTGTGTGACGACATGTCAATAAAAATATTAAAAAAATAAAGAGAAAGAGAGAGAAGGTGGTTAGGAATGGCCTTTGGCCTATCCAACCAACAGTGTCTTCTCAGATATGTTCAACATATGGTGACAACTGACATAGAACCTTTCTTAGGTTGTCAGGGCTGCTGTGACAAATACTACATGATGAGTTGCCTTAAACACAGGAATTACCGTCTCAGTTTGGGAGGCTAGAAGTCTACCATCAAGGTATTGGTGGGGCTTGCTTTCTCCAGGAGTCCGTAGCATTCCAGCAATCCTTCATCACACAGCGATACTTCTCTTTCCCAGCATCTGCCCTCACTATTTGCTGACTTCTGGTTCCTTCTGACTTCTACTTCCATGTCCAATTTCCTTTGCTTATAAGAACTTCAGACATATGAATGAAGGCTCACTCTGATTCAATATGGCCTCATTTAAATAGAATCATCAAAGATCCTACTCACAACTGAATCCACACCTTAATTAAGAATGATGTCATCAAAGATCCTCTCTCCAAATGGGTTCACATCCGCAGGAATGCAGATTAGGACTTGAACATGTCTTTATGAGGGACATGATTCAATCTACAACAGAAAAGCCACATTTAAATTAGGAACAGGGGAGGGATTGACTTAGTCTCCTTTGGAGATTGCAAAAAAAAAATGTTATAGAGAAGGTAACTTTGGAGCAACATGGAAAAGAAACGTATTGGAGTGTATCAATTGGAGTAGGAAAGACAGGGCCTTCCAACCACAAGGAACAGCATACGCCAAGGCAGAGAGATGGGAAAGACTAATATACAAGAGAAGTGGTGAGATTAGTGGGAGGTGAGAAAACAGGGCTAGAGGTTGGAAAGAGATGTAGACAAACAGGTCAGGATCCAACTGTAATTTATCCCATCAAACAGTATTTTCCAAAATAAACTACTGTTTTTCAATGAATACAAGATGACTTTAGGAGGCAGAGGAACACAGCATTAAGAGACTTGAATCATGTGAGAAAGATAATCATTCCCTTGAAAATTATTATTTAAGTCTTGTTTTTGTATCAAAGAGAAAATCTTGGTTTGGTCTTGTTATATCTTTAACACCTCTCTAACTGTTATTAATCTTCCCTTTTAGCATAAAGAGAGCAAGCCTCAAGCAGAGACCCAACTAGAACTTAATAATGTCATTTTGTTTTGCATTGTTTTGTTTTCATTATATTTAAGCTTATGGTTACCTCTTATCAATGACAAATGACACTGTCTGTGCATTTGAGAGATATAATTTCCTTTATTGAAATGTATGTAAATTTTTTCAAGTGTGTTAATTTACAGAAAAATCTTGAGTAAATAATGGCATATTTGGTAGGCAATATGACAGAATTCATGATGATCGCCCACAGTGCTATCCATACCTTGTAGAAACAATGCAGGTGATATGCAAATGAGGGAAGTTGGGGAAATCTTGCTTGGGTATCTAGGGAGCCACTCATTTTTGCAGTAAGGGAGGGAAATGATCAGATCTGTTTGACAAAGACTTGCTGTGAAAAGTGAGTTGATGTCAAGAGCTTAGAATCATGCTTAACAAATAAAATAAATATTAAGTTTCAGAATGCTGTTTGTAATATTAGCATCAATTTCATTTCAGTGGCAAAGTGAGTCTGAGGGTGGGAGATTGGATTCAGCTGACTTAAGAGGGCGTTAGGTGGAAGCAAAATCTAGGGACCCAGTCATGGCAGCAGGGATGGTGAGAGAGACTGAGAGACATTTAGGAAGAACAATCTGCAGGTCACCATGATATATCTCCTCTTCCTGTGTTGGGGTTTGAAGTCTTCTGAGTTCCAGGCAGCTCACTGTATCATACTGCCAGGTCTTCCTTGCACAGACTTACTCAGACAAACGCTGTGCACATTCTGTCCTAAATGAGGTGCCTTGTCAGCTGTCAAACATAGCAAGAGTCCTCATCTGTTAAAATGAGAAATGAACAAGAAAAAAAAGAAGAAAAGGAAAAGAACCTGAACATAAAAAAAAGATACAAACCCTTAGTTCAAAGAGCACATCATCAGCCATAAAGCCCCTTCAATGAGGCAGCCTCCAGGAGCATAATCAAATATCACGCCAAAGCAGGAGGAAAGGGAAAGAAAAGGAGGAAAAGAGAAGAAACCTAATTCCACTAGACCAGGCATATCCCCCTTCCCCTCTCTCATAGGCTATTTGATTTGATCTGTAGAGAAGATGGAGGTAGAAAAATTAGGTAATGCAATGGTCTTACAGCTAGAAAGGCCACTCTTTACCTTCGGGCCAATATCTAAGGAAACCTGAAGATTGGACGCAAAGAGGGCTCAAAAACTATTAGAACCCTCTAGCATTATTTTTTACTTGACTATTTTGAAACCACTCAAGACATATCACTTCACTTTTCTGTTACATAATCACAATGTCCTTTAGTATTTTCAGTTAAGCGTTGGTAGTTTAGATAAGCAACAAGGTGTTGGAGTCAAGTTACACTGCATTAAATCCCAGAAGAGACTCCAATTCCATTTGTCTGGGGTGGGGCCCAGAAGGGATGTGGGATGTGCAGCCTAACCCACCATCACTCATCAGAGTTGTTGACGTGAGCCCCGCCCTATCTCTCATCAGTCTCTCTCCTTTCTTCCATCTCCTTAGCCACTGAATCAGTTCTGTTTCTCACCATTCCTTCCTTGATCCCCTGTGTCCTCACAAGTTCCTGTCACCAGTCCTTTCACCACTCCAGCTTCCACTTACCCTTTACAAATTTACCAGAGTGATCTTTATAAAGACAACTCTAATCATGTTACAGCCTGTGATTGAAACCTTCAGTCATTCCCCACTGCCCTCACGTGCCATGCCCAGACCTACATTGTCTGATGCTTGTCTAACAACCAAGCTTAATTTCTGGCTGTATTCCCTGGATCCTTTCTCGAGTCATGCATTAATTTATATCACCTTATTCTCTTAAGCCTCTGTGCCTTTTACGCATTGTTTTCACTGCCCAGAAGTCACATACACATGCACACATCACATATACATACACAAACACAAAGCGTGCCTCATCCATTTCTCCTTCCCTGATTGCATGTACCTCCTGGAAGGATCCCCACTAGCATACACTCTTATTATAACCCTGATCCCACTTCCTTGCTATTTTTGCTTTTCTGATCCGTCTCCCACATTGGACTGAGTCCAGGAGAATTATTTGCTAATTTTTACATCCCTACTGCCCAGGGTATGTAAAAGATGATCAATAAATGTTTGCTGATTGAATGCATGATTGACAAACATGATGAATTCTATGCTGGAGATAAATATGAAATGACATGGGAAGGAATATTCTTATCAACTTTTCACCAGAGACCTACAAGCTGCAGAATGTCACAATGTTACAGAAAACCCAAAAGGCCTCAGGACTACTTCCCTCCCCATAACTTCCCATTCTGCTTTTTGAGCTGCTTTTTGTTTCCCTTGCCTCATCCAAGATCAATGATTTATTGAAAGTGACTTCTTTGCCTAGAGCTGGGAACAACTTCATTTGCATAGCATGTTACTTCTACTTAGAGCAGGTTTAAACTAAGAAATGGTTCCAGTTAAACTAGGAATTGCCTTGCCTTCACAGAACAGAGCATTTAAAATGGGTGGACTCCAGCGCACTCCAAGGAAAATGTCTAGAATGACAGAGAAAGGAATGAACTGAGGTTCTTTAGGGTAGGAAAATTTGAGGGAAATTTGCTACTCTTTTCAAAACAGCAATATAGAATAATATTTGGACCCACCTGGCAGGTCTCAGAAGGTAAAACAAGGATAAAATGGGTAGAAGTTACCCTGGCTTTAAACCTGAAGCAATTCCTAACAGCTACTCTCTAAAGTGTAGAGAGGAGAGGCAAGGTGAAGGAAGCAGCTCCCTGGACATCAGTGAATGTGCTCAAGCGGAGATGGGCTGCCCACACTTCAACTTCAAGAATATCGTTGAGGAGGGTAGAGGACTTCTATCATTTTTGCCTGGTCAACACCCATTACCTCATTTCATAAATGTACCCACAATTTTCATTTGAGGAATTATCCTTTCTCCGTGATTGGTGTGGGTCTGGCACCCTTCCCAAGCTCCAGGAGAGGGTGTGTGACCTTGGCTGGACCTCGTATATACCACGTACCCTGGCCATAGTGATTAGTTCATTACTTCACATGTGACTCAAGGCTGGTCGATGAGATCTCTCCCCAGGCCTTTTCCTGGAGGAGGAGCTAATCTGGAAGAAGGCCAGTCCAGAGCCAAAGGTGTTCAACTTTGCCACAACATTTCCCACAATGTTGTAAGAGTGACCTCTTAAATGGGCAAATAATGCCATGTTGTTCCCTACTTAAAAATCACCAGTGACTTCCCATTACACTTAAAATCAAAACTCCTTATTATGGCCCACAATCCCTGTACCATTCTTTACATGCCTTGCTAACTTGTTCTCATATGACTTTCCTCTTTGGTCACCAGGCTCCAGCCATTCTGGCCTCCATTTAACTAATCATGCTCATCATGTTTATACCTTTTCATGTGCTATTCCTTCTGCTGGAATGCTCTTCCCTGCTTTAGCACATGGCAGCCTCCCTTCCCCCACATATCTGTCTTCTCAGATGTCATCAGATCAGAAATTTTCTGTGATTATTCTCTCTACTCTCACTCTATATCCCTATATCCTCTTTATTGTCTCCATATAACTATCTAAAAATTCAAGTGATAGATATTTTTCATTTTTCTACATATTCATTCTATCTCCCACCTTGGAAGTAAGTTCCATGAGATCAGGGACTTTGCTGTCCTGTTAGCTGCTGTATCCCCAGTACCTAAAATATGCCTTGCATGTAGCAGGTCTTCAGAAACATTTGACTGGATGACTGAATGGTTGAATAGGCAGACTTATTCTGAGAACCACTAAGTAAAATAAAATGACTGCCTGGATCAGGCTTTGGTGGGGAAGATCCCTTCCCAAGAAGGGCTTTTCCAGAAAACAAAAACAAGTGATCCATAGGGTTCTTCCAAGAAAACAGAACACATTCTACAGGGTCAATAATAACAAACAACTGGTGATAAAACTAGTTTAAGTGCAGTAGAGAGAGCTTAGAGAGCTTATAGAGGACAAGCATTCCATAAATAATCGGAGTATATAAGCTTCCCACTTTGTAGGACCCCAACATGGAAAATGGAAACTTCCTGTCAGCCAGTCAGGCCATTTCCTCACTCGCTTCTGCATTTGCCTACATGAGCTTCTCCTTTCCACTCCCCTGGTGGAGCTCCCTTCTGTTTTCTGAATGGTCTGCAACCCGATTGCTCAAAAAATACGTGAGATTCTAAACTGCATGAAAAGTTTTTTTTTTTATCACTTTTAGAGAGAGAACAGTATCCAAAGACAACTGCTGACATCTCTGGAGACAACGAGAAAGACAGATGAAGGTACCATCAACCCGTCAAATTTTCTGTCCTCCTTATCATCTCCAGGTCTTGGGTAAGTGCCTCTCACATCTGAGCTCCACTCTCTCTGTGTCAGAGCTTTCCAGTCTCACTAGCTTTTAGTCCAAAGGGTAGCAGGTCAGTCTTATTGATGGGAAGGCTTATATTTTGAGTATGAGTCCCTAGCCTTTGGTTCAGGCCATAGCAGTTTGCTACTGCTGGTTTCTTTGTCTTGCACACAAAGTAAAAGTGAAATGTTTAAGCTGGGATACTTAAACTCTAAAAAATTTGACTCTCCACTCTCTTGTACCTCAGAACACTACATTGTCAAAAACTATGGGGCTGGAAGCAGTGCCTGTCTAACCAAATAACAAAATCTCACCAAAGACAATGTAGGGTTGCAATGGTCATTATGGGGAGTGTTCCAATTACCCAAATTTACTCATCTCAGAGGTGCACTAAAAAAAAAAAAGGGTTCTCAAAAAGGGTGCATATTTAATGGGTACAGAGTCTACTAAAAAAACTGCAAGACTCTAAAATACCTTATATAAACTAGTGACTTTTATATTTTATGTTTTCTTCTTCATGTGTTTGAATACTTGATTCATGGATGAAAAAATTTAAATTGAAGCTATAAGCTCTCTATTGGTGTATGTCTATATGTTTGATGTATATTTTCCTATCTCTGGGTGGTATTACCAAATTAACTTCTAAAATTCTTTAAAAGAGCTCTACTCAAATTTGCTTAAAGATAAACAAGTGCTTATACATAAATTAATGTTCCAAAAGTCCTTGAAATTAAGGAAAACAAACTTCTAATATTTTCAATGAAAAAAGTATTCATAGAACTAAAACCAAATGTTTTTTAAAAATTCAGTTTCACATAATTCAGTTAAAAATAAATAGGACTAGTTTAATGTTGTTAGTTAAAAACATTTATGTCTTCTGAGATGTCAATGTTAAGTGCAATGCAAGCACAATTTTACTCTACTTGGGTATGTTCTTCCTAAATTTAAACAGCTTTACTGATAAAAGAAGCTAGCATTATACCTGCTAATCTTTCAGATGAAGAAAAATGTGAATTTGTGCTGAATAAAACTGAATTATTAGTCAGGCATTAGTAAGAATAATGCGTTTTGTAGGATTTCAGATTGAAGTTTCAAGATCTTTTTGCTAACTTAAGTATATAAAGTTTTCAGGGTGTGTTTTTGTTAAGGAAAGGGAAGTAATTTTGTCCTCACCTAAAATTTTTCATTGTTGCAAAATGGGAAAACAAGAATATGTAGGACAAAACCTGAATGGATATAGAAAATTGTAGAAGATTGGTGGAAAAGTTCTTTTACTTGTTCTGATTAAGATAGCTAAGATTTGATGATTCTAAGATTTTTAGGAGTTTTCTTATTGGACAGTATCTTCATGCCAGATTAGAATTTCATTTTCTCCCATTAAAATGACAAACTTTTTTTTTTTTGGATTACTGGTCTGCTATTAGTGAAAGGTTATGAAGGATTTTTCTTAACCATCTGAGTAATTTTCCCAGAGGACAGAGTCTATGTCTTATCAGAACAATATCCTTACTGATATTTATATTAACTTTATTATTCTTTATTGTTTTAGAAAACAGGTCTTCTCACTTTTAACAGAATTAAGTTCTGATTTTTATTTTGTTTCGGTTTTACAATCATGTTAACTCTTACTTATAAAATCTTTTATGGTAACTTCAGTTAAATAGTATGTCGGTTTGAAACTGCTGTGTACCCCAGAAAAACCATGTTCTTAAACCCTGATTCAGTATTGCCAAGTGGGATCTTTCTTATTGTTTCCATGGAGATGTGACCCACTTAACTGTGGATGAGAATTTTTGATTAGGCGATTTCAATGGAGATGTGCCTACACCCATTCAAAGTGGGGTTGCTTACTGGAGTCCTTTAAGAGGGAACTATTTTGGAAAAAGCTTGAGAGCCAACACAGCCAGAGACTTTTGCAGATACAGAAGGAAAACGCCCTTGGAGAATTCTTATGAAACAAGAAGCCATGAGAGAAAGTTAGCAGACATTGACATGTGCCTTCCCAGCTGTTAGAGGTGTCCAGAAGCTCAAGACCCCAGCAGATGCCAGCCACAAACCTTCCCAGCTGACAGAGGTGTTCCGATGGCATCAGCCTTTCCTGAGTGAAGGTAACCTCTTATTGGTGCCCTAATTTGGACATTTTCATGGCCTGAGAACCGTAAACTCGCAACTTAATTAATTCTCCTTTTAAACTATTCCATCTCTGGTATATTGCATTCTGGCAGCTACAACAAATTAAAACAAATTTTGGTACCAGAGAAGTGGGGTGCTGTGTTGGAATGACTTTTCAAATGGATTAAGGGCAAGATTCTGGAGGAGTTGTGAGGAGCTTGATAGAGAAGGATTTGAATGCTTTGAAGAGACTACTGGTAGAAATGTGGACTCTAAAGATACTTCTGATAAGGCCTTAGACATAAATGATATATGTGTTATTGCAAACTGGAAGGAAGATGATCCTTGTTTTAAAGTGGCAGAAAATTTAGCAAAATTGACTACTGGTTTTGGATAGAAGGCAGATTTTAAAAGCCATGAACTTGGATATTTAGCAGAGGAGATTTCCAAACTATATGTGTAAAATGAGGTCTGATTTCTCCTTGCAGCTTATATTGAAATGCCACTGGAGAGATAAGCTGAGAATTGAACTTGTGGTTATAAAGAAACTGGAAATTGATGGTCTGGAAAATTCTGGGCTTCCAGAAAGGGAGACCCCAGTGCCTCATGTGGAGATTTAATCAAACATGGAACCATTCAGCCATGTCAGAAAAAGCAAGGATTGGAGATGGAGTTATCCAGGAACAATTTGTGGAAAACCCTATTGTTAGATGGTTACAAGCCATGCCTACTATATAGAAAACCAACAAGAGTGTTGTAGGAACTGTATAAACAGAACCATTGCCAGTTTGGACTAAAAGGGACAAAAAAAGGGACAAATTGAAGGAAAACTAACTTCAAAGGCAGAACCATGGAAGTTAAGGTCTGAAGCCAAGAAACTTCTGGCCTGGAGAGTGGACCCACCTGTGTACTTGGAAAGGTTTAGTCTGCCCCAAAGGCAGGGACAGGAGTTTCAGTGCCCCAGGTCTTGGAGAAGGTGAAACACATTCCTTTGGGATTGAGGAGAGTCTTGCTGCTGCCCCACTGTTCTGAGGGAGTTGAGCATGTGCCCTAGAGATGGCAGAGAGCCCAGATGTGATCCTGATGCTTGGAAAGGGCAGAGCTGAGAAAAAGGTGGTCTCCCCAATGTCCCCCAAGTTTGCATTTGGAGAGAGTTGGGCCACTATGTATGCCCTTGGAGAGGGTGAGACTGATGCTTTCTAAAGCCCAAGGATAAATGACTCTTAGATGGAGTTTGCTCTACAGGTTTTTGGAACTATTTGGGCCCAGTGACCCTTGTGTTCCTTCCAATTTCTCCCTAGAGAAATGAGGATGTGTATCCTATGACTGTCCCTTCCTTGTACATTGGCAACAGATAACTTAGGTTCTGAGTTTTACAGGTCCAGAGCTACAGGAGAATTTTGCCATAGGACAGACCATGCCTGAAGCTGACTTTGATGAGATTTTGGACTGTTTTTGACTTTGTATTGTTACTGAAATGGTTTAAGGCCCTTTGATATTGTAATGGAATGAATGTATTTTGCATATGGAAAGAACATGTCTTTGGGGGGTCCAGAGGGTAGAATATGGCAGTTTGAAACTTGTAAACCACAGAAAAACATATTCTTTAACCCTGATTCAGTATCATTGGGTGGGAAGTGTTTCTTTGTTTCCATGGAGATGTGGCCCACCCACCTGTTGGTGGGAATTTTTGATTAGGTGGTTTCCATGGAGATGTGTCACCAAATGCAACCTTGGGGGACATTGGGGAGACCACCTTTTTCTCAGCTCTGCCCTTTCCAAGCATTAGGGCCACATCTGGGCTCTCTGCCATCTCTAGGGCACATGCTCAACTCCCTCAGAGCAGTGGGGCAGCAGCGAGGCTCTCCTCAATCCCAAAGGAATGTGCTTCACCTTCTCCAAGGCCTGGGGCACTGAAACTCCCGTTCCTGCCTTTGGGGCAGACTAACACTTTCCAAATACACAGGTGGGTCCACTCTCCAGGCCAGAAGTTTCTTGGCTCCATTCAAAGTGGAGTTGTTTACTGGAGCCCGTTAAGAGGGAACCATTTTGGAAAAAGCTTGAGAGATGAGAGATGCAGAAGGAAAACACCCTCAGAGAATCCTTATGCAGCAAGAAACCAGGAGAGAAAGCTAGCAGATGTCACCATGTGCCTTCCTAGCTGACAGAGGTGTTCAGAAGCCAAAGACCCCAGCAGATGCCAGCTATATGCCTTCCCAGCTGACAGAGGTGTTCCGGACAGCATCAGCCTTTCTTGAGTGAAGATAACCTCTTGTCAGTGCCCTACTTTGGACATTTTCAATGTCCAAATTTTCAATGCACTTTCAATGCAAGTCTTAGAACTGTAAACTTGCAACCTAATCAATTCCATTTTTAAAAGCCATTCCATTTCTGGTATATTGCGTTCCATCAGCTTTAACAAACTAAAACAAATAGGAACAAAATATTGTTTCCCAGTGACCCATTTTCCTTTAACAAAATGTGCAAATCAGACAGATTTTGACATTTTTCCTTCCCCAAATCAAACCCTAAATGACAATTTATTGATCTCAAACTATCTTTGGGATTTATTCTTTCACCTTGTAAAAAGAGAGGTACTAGAAATAATTATGTTCATTTGATATGTTATCAGTTGCATGGAAAGTGTTGTTGAATTAAACAGGATTTTCTAAACTTCTACTGGTTAAATTTGTATGAATAAAATCCTGTTAAGACAAATATTTCAGAAAAAGTATAATGTTCCTAAATATTTGTCAATATCTTCATTTTCCTAGTACTGATCTCCTGAAATTAGGCACAGTACAGTGTTTTTGCTCATAATTTCAGTTATTCTTTTAAAATGCTACATGTCACAGAAACAACCAAATTTCCTTCTCAGTTGCATTATTTTTGAATGAACTTTCATCAGAGCTTTTACTTTTGTAAAGTAAGTTATTCTGTAAAATAATTATCCATGACCATTTTAAGTCTTTTGCCATCCACAGACAATTTTTATTGTGATGCTTCCTTGAAAATATTTGCAGCTATTGACATGCCAGAGGGCTTTGTAGTCAACAAAAAGGACTGTCTCAGAGACCTTTGGAAGAAGGGACTATGCCAGGGTCTCTGGGACACAGGCTTTTAATGATATTGCTTTAATAAATTTAAGACCATACCACTGGACGAGTGAAGATTTCAGAATTTTAGAGAAGAAACTGATGGATTCATGAGATGGCTAACACAAAATTGAGCAGAACAACAACTAATTACCTAGGACCAAATGAACTGACAAAGAATGATTATGGTTTTGTTTGGATTATAGGTGTTTTAATCTTCTATTTTCTAGATACAAGGAATCTCTTTTTCCTTAAGCTATCAATAATTCATAAAACATCTTTTTCCCTCTGGGTCCTCAAGAATTTGAAAACTCTTATTGAATATTCTTATTTTTATGGCAAAATAATGATTCATATTCAGAATCTGTCCTCCTTGTTAACAGGACATAATTGGAGAGACAGATGATATAACCAAGGCTTTGGCTGGAATGTCATGTTTGAGAACAATGTTCATTCAATCAGATTTGACCAGACACTTTTAAGGAACTAAGTGTTTCTTATGGAGTCAATGCTTATAAAACCCTCTTGGAAAAACCAGCCTGATATCTGGCTCCAGGGCTCACAGCCTAAAGGTTAGTAAAGAAAGTTACTTTCAGCAAACAAAGGAACCGTATGATATTTAAGGACTTTAAGAAAGAGTAATTCACCCAAATCTCTATGTACAGGAGCTTTTAAAACCCCAACAGGCTTTTCCTTATGAAAACTACCAGCAAGTACTTATAGGGTAAATTGCCATTCTTGCTGCAAAATCAGGCCAAATCTAATGAAACCAGCTTCATTTTTGGGTTAAGAGTAATTTTTTAAGGCTATCTTTGATCAAAACAAGGGTGACTATACAGAAATTTTATGTTTTAATGAAAACTACAGTACTCCTGTGGGTTATCAGATTCTGCTCCTGTTCATTGCCTGAGATATTTTGTGTCCCCTTTATAAAATGCGGATAACTGCATAGGTTTTGTTTCCTAACTATAAATTGGTCTATGAATAGTCTACCCTAAATGCCAGTCAGAAAATTAACTTAGTATCCTTTGTACACCAGACCTCAAACTGACAAAAAGGGCTAAAATCCCCCAATCCCTTAACTTACTATAATACAGGGTTCACACACACCACACCTTCCCTAGGAACATATGATCTGGAGCAAGCAGCTATAAATATATCTAAGGTTATGAAACAGAGCTTTTATACCACCCTAAATGTTCTTCAGGCCCTCAAAACTGAAGTTGAAAGCTTAGTATGAGTGTTCTTGCAAAACAGATGGGCTCTAGATACCTTGACTGCCCATGAACAGTGTTGCAATTATGTTTACCAGTCTGGCATAGTGATAAATAACTTGAATGTTTTGAAGGACTAAGCTCAGAAGATTTGTCCATCAAACATTTTGATGGACAAATTTATTTCCTGACCTAGGTTCTTGGATTAATGAAACATGGAGACAAATGACTAGGCTTTGGATTTGTGCTTTTAATATGACTATCAGTCTATATGTTTTCATTTCTTATTGCACAAACTGTTTCATGGCTCTGTTCAAACTCCTTGTCACCCTCAAGACAGATGGTTTGACTTACGGTAGCTATTCAAATAGGAATATGAAATAGAAATAGGACTGTTTCTAGTGAATTGTGCTAGTTTGAAAGGATTTATGTACCCTAGAAAAGCCATGTTTTAATGCTAATCAATCTTGTGGGAGTAACCATTTCTCTTAATTCCAATTCAATAATGCAGGTTGGAAACTTACAAAGCCCCCAGGGGAGCTTCATGAAGCAAGAAGCCTGGAGAGGAAGCCAGCAGACATCGCCATATTTGCTATGTGTCTTTCCAGTTATAAGAGAAACCCTGAACTTCATTGGCCTTCTTGAACCAAGGTATCTTTCCCTGGATGCCTTAGATCAGACATTTTTATAGACTTGCTTTAATTTGGCATCTCCACAGCCTTAGAATGTAAACCTGTAACTTACTAAATTCCCCTTTTCAAAAGCCGTTCCATTTCTGGTATATTGCTTTCTGGTAGTTAGCACACTAAAACATGGATCTAGACAAAAAATAAGAATAGAAGTAAGAGCTGCCTTGACCCAGAGAGAGAGCTATGCCCTTAATCCACTCAGCTGAGTAATTAACTCCAAGGGTCTTAAATGAGGTTCAACAGTCACCCAGAAAACCTCATAGCAATCAACAAAGGAGGCAAATGAGAAAAAATAAAAAGGAAAAATGGAACAAAATGACTGATCAAGACTACTCAACAAGGAAGAAGGCAGTGATGACCACCAGAGTCACCAATGAGATCATCAGGAAAATGATGATAGGAGGGTATAGGCTGTTAAGTAAAATAAGATGGCAGCTGGCATTGGGCATTATTGGGAGTCGACCCCTTTCAGAGGACTTTTCCAGAGATCAAAAGCAATTTACCTACAGGGGTTTTCTGAGAAAATAGAACAATGTTATCTACAGGGTAGCTAATAAACAACAAAACTAGCTTAGGTCCAGTAGAGAGAGCTTATCAGAATGTACAGGCATATCATACTAATCAGTGTATATCTGCTCCTCATTTCGTAAGACCCCCCCTCCCCACTATGGAAAATGGGATCAATGCCAGCCAATCAGGCAGTTTCCCCACTTGCTTCTGCATTCACTCTATATGAGGTTCCCTATTCCACTCCCTCTGTGGCTCTCTCTTCTGCTTTTCTGAATGGGAAGTTATCTAATCCATGAATCACTCAATAAAGCTGTGAGATCCTAAATTGTGTGAAAAGTTTTTGTTTTATCAGAATGGAGCAAAAAAGAAAAAAAAGAAAAAAAAAAAGGAAAGTGGTTCTGAAAGATAAAGAAAGTATCCCCAAGCACATGATTTGGGCACATAGGTTCAGTCAAACCTGTCTTGTCCTTGCACTTTTCACTTAAATGGGCAAACAGATTCCTTTTGGTAGTTTAAGCTGGTTTGCACTGGGTTCCTGTCACCTGTCACCTCTCACCAAAGAACTCTGACTTATACCAAGGGGTTCATATATCCAGTGATGTTCCAACCCTGAGACCTCTCTCCTCCACTGCAACTCATATGCTTCCTAAACAGATTTAAACAAGCCTTTGTCACAAAGAATTAGGCCTCCATCCCTCTGTCACTCATTGTTGATTTAATCTGGAGTACTTCAGTGACTTTCACCTACAAGTAAGATGAGGTAAAATGAGACACAGAGGGGCTTACCTTGAGAATGGTGAAAGGAGGCTTGGCAGGGATTGGAACGTTTTAGGTGAGGCAAAACCAGGCCCTGCATCCTTCCATTGCCTGGGGCCCTTCCCATTTCTGCAGAGGCCTTTTGACCTATCCCCTGTCTCCCCATAAACCACAAATCCCATCCCAGGGATCAATTATAAGCCAAAAGAGAAGGAAGTAACGGTCCCTAGTCTCACATTCTATGTCTTCACACAAGTCATGCTTTTGAGTAGGTTAACCGGAACCTTCCTCTTGGGTTTTGGTCACTGAATATATGGCTTGTTCCCTAAGCCCGAGTCTTGGTAATCTTCCTAGTGATAATAATAATAGCAAATGCTAGCTTTTACTATCTGATGTTATTAGTTCATTGAACCTTCACAACAACCCAATAAGCAGGCACAATTATTATTCCCATTACATGGATGAGGAAGCCGAGGCACAGAGAGTTTAAATGATTTGACTACCTAGTAAGCCATGGAGTCAGGATATAAGCCCAGGCAGTCCAGCTCCAGAGCCTGTGCTACAATCACACAATGACAATTTAATAAGACTGTAAACACCTGTGGCAGATTGTATTTCTCAAAGATGGATACAATAATATCTTCCATCCCACACATTCTTCTTACAATGACTTTGACATGATTGAGGAGTGGGGCCTATGTCCCCTTCTCTGAAATTCAAGTATGTGATACAATGTGACTTCTGAGGCTAGGGGTATTAAAAATGCCATGCGTTTTCACCCTTGCTCTCAAGGGGCCCTCAGTCATGATATCTGGAGCTATGCTACAAGGAAGCTCAAAGGTGACCATGTGGGGAGACCACAGGAAAAAGCCACATGTAGGTGCTCTGCCTGACAGACCAGCTTAGGTCCCACCTGATAGCCACTATTATCACTAGACTTGTAGTGATGATGCTTCCAAATGATCCTAGCTTCTAGTCGTTGAATGACCCCAACCCTCTGAGTCTTCCCAGCTGAGGCCCCTGACATCATGGAACAGAGGCAAGTCCTTCCAAATTTTTTATGCCACTATTCTGCAGTGGTTTATGGCACAATGATGCAATGGTGGTAACTGGAATACCACCCCTCATCTGCAATCTTGTATATAACCAGTTGATAGAGCCCTGCCGTTTGAGTCCCTAATACCCAGTGACTGGCTCATCATTTTATGCCAGTCTGATATGTCACCTCATCATTCCTTGCTGGACTCCCTGAGTGCCAACAGCCAACTTCAGTTAACACTTCTTGTCTTTTGCCAGATCCTCGTGACACCTCAGTTAGGTTGCAGTTGTTTTCAATTTCTGAAGCTGCTTCTGAATCCTCAGAGCTTGTTTATGGATCTCAGTTTCTTACCCCATTCTAGGCTGAGCCCCTCCCAGTCATTCTCATCCATTTTCAGATGATCCAGACATGGTTCAGAATGGAACTGATCTAACTTCTTAATTTGAGAGCTCTGAAAATGGAGGCCAAGCAATATATATATATATATAGCAGCAGCCAACATCTACTGATTTCTTACTGCACATTACTGCATATAACTCTCGTCAGTTATTTCATATGATTAGTCATATTGTTGGCTCCATTATACAGATAAAGAACTTGAGACTCAGGGAGAGTAAGCCACTTTTGGAAATCCATACAATTCTGCTAAGTTTCCCCAGAGATGTCAGGTTTTGGAAGGTTGAAGACAAGATATCTATGGATCTTAACGATGGAAAAACCAGTGGATTTTTCTCTAAACAGAACCTGTCAAAATGTCCCAGTAAGCCAACAGTCCTTGCCCAGCTTTCCTCTTTCTTGAAAATTCATTTCATATCATCAACATGTCAAAGAAACAGAGACAGACCTTTCCCATGATTTGGTGGAGTAGTTGTGGCCTCCTCTATAATATAATCAAGAAGATTTATATTGGTTATATCCCTTCAATTTTTATTTCTCTCAGCGTCATAGATTTTTGTCTTTTCATACTCCCGAGAATTTCACTCTGTCAGGTCTTCTGGGTCCTTACCCTAGGAGCAAGTAACAGACAACACCTGGGAAGAATGTATAACACCTTCTCATGGAAGGTAATATAAAGTAGTGCAACAGCCCCTGGATTCAGGCAAAGGTAAAAATATGTACCCTACTGCTCACCACATTCTTTCTCTGACTTGGGGCAGTTTATGTAACCTTCCTGACCCTCCTTGCACCCCTCAGTACAGCGGGGATAGTAATAGTTCCCATCTCATAGGATTGTGTGAAGACTAAGCAAGATGATGCAGAGAGCTTGGAATATAATACAAGCTAAAATGTGATCATTATTATTCCACTACAAGGAAATAGAATAGATGTTTACCAAACAGAAATAAACAGAATCTCACAGCTTTTCTAGAAAAAACACCAAATTATCTCAAACTGTGGTATAAACAGCCCCTAAAAGCCCACTAAGTGGTAAGAATGCCAGTCCCCAATTCCCCTGTAAGTGTTCATTCATATGATTCCTGCCTCTTGTTGCTCCAAATTGCTATGAAACAGTTTGACATTAACTGTTTCCAGCAATCATAGGATGCTGATTTCTAAATTTCAACCTTTTCTGGAAAAGTGGTGTTAATGATCCAGGAGGCTAGAGAGTGTGCCCCAACTTTCTTTTCTCCAGCCTAAAAAAAATTAGACCAATGATAAGAGCAGAGTCCCATCCTTCTGGCAAAGAGGAGAGTCCATAAAAGCAAGCCAGAAAAGATTCTATTGTAATCCTACTAATGCATCTCCAGAAGAGCTGCTATCTGCTGCAGTACACTCCCCATTAAATAAATCAATTTAGCATTCAAGTTTTCCTCCTGTGGCGCATATTGAAGTGGGATCTGAGAAGGATGGAAAACAGATTTGTGTTAAATACTGCCAATAAAGCCTGTAGCTCAAGGTTACAGCAGTCAATGGAAATCCAGTGTCTTGGAAACCCTGATACCTTTATCCATCAGCTAGTGTCAGAAGCTTTGAAAGGAAGGAGGAGCTCTGGCTCAGGAATGGAGATGGTTCTCAAAATTGGGTATTTGGGACCATGGTAGCCTGAGATGGTGCTTTTGCATCAAGCCCTTGAAATAGATCTGAGCGGAAGGCACCCTGAGTATCTTATTAGGTTGTTTTTTGTTTGTTGTTATTTTGTTGCTTGCATTTCCAGAAGAGATCCCATCTTTTTCTACCAATAGCATCCATTTAACTGATTCTACCTCAGCTCAAAATATATGTAGGCATGTCATTCTAATCTTTCAGAACATAGCAAGCAGCACCCTGGCCTCAGTGAGAGCTCCAGGGGTGGGCATGTGACCCATGGAAGGTCAAACAGAGCCAATAAGACTAAATCTTGAAATTTACTATGATTGTTAAAAGAAGTCATCTCTCCACTGGGGTGGTTGAGAAGACAGGATGCAAGCCTGATGTTCCTGGCAGCCATCCTAGCATCATTAAGGGAAGAATGAAATCAGCCCCAAGAAAAACAGAGATAAGAGGTGGAGAGAGATCATCCAAAATATGATTGATTATTTGTGCTGCTAGATCAAGATGTGCCTGAAGACCATTTCCTGAGCTCTTCAGTTCCAAGATCCAGTAAGTTTTCCTTTTATTTGTTTTAAGCCTATTTGAGTTGGGTTTTTGTCATTGCAACTGAGAAGGATGTGGCCATTCCAATGGAGATGTATAACCCAAATAAGGCAGGTCTGCTTGGAGAGGGTCAGCACTCTGTGGAGCCCTATTTTAACTCCATACTCAGCAATTAGTCACATCTTCCAGTCAGATCCAACAATACTGGTTGCAGTAACAACAAATTGGAAATATTATTGAAGATTTCATGTGATGTATGAGAAAGTGACTGCACATACCAAATAACACTTAGCAGATGCTGGTGATGATCTTCCTATACTCCTCAGATCCCTTACCATTTCCATGCACACCATTCTGACTTCCAACAGTCAGAGGTGCTAATCTGTATGAAGGCTGCCTTCAGGCTGCAGAAACCTTTGCCTATGCCTGTGACAGGTCAGCAGTGCCTGGGAATTAATCTCTCCGTGGGAACAGCCCTTCACCAGTGACTAAGAAGCTGGGGGTTAAAAACTCCACCTCCCTGGACCCTTTGGCTAGGATTATTTTGAGTCATTTTTTTTTTTACCTTACTTGCCATAGTTTCCCCACAGAACTAAGCTTTGGGCACCTACTGTTTTAGCTAGCTCAGTAATACACCCTTTTATCAGCTGCCTTCCATTCCTGTATCACCTCTCTACTTCCTGGGGTGCCCCTGCACCTCCTAAATAAACTACATAGGCTCAATCATTGTGTCATTGTCTACTTCTGAATAGAGAACAGAAACGTCATCAAATTTCCCATCAGACATCTCTGTTAGTGCCCTACTGAAAGTTCCTCCCCTAAAAGCCACCTCATTGCTCCTTTTCTTCTTATGCCTTTTATAAATCTCCTTTAGGATCCTTAGAAATTCATCTCTCTCTTCAGCCTGTACATCCCACAAAGCAAAACAAAATCCTAGAAGTTCTCACATTCCTTCCACCCACCCCCAAAATCTTATCAATATATTCATGCAGCAAAAATAGATTTCTTCCAGATAAGAATGCTGCTGCCACCCATCCAAACATGACATAACTATGAATATAAATGCAGACTACCATCAGCAACACCATTTTGACGTCAAAGTGGAGGTTGCCTCCAGATCACGGCTGCTGGGGCTACAGGGCTGGCTGCAGCACACCTCTCCTATCTCACGGCTCACCCCTTCTGCCTCCTCTTTGGCATTTTCTGTGACTCCAGTCATACTGAATTAACTACACGCAGTTGTCTTAAAATAGACCATGCTGTCTTTTTCCTTCTTCCTTTTAAAATGCTGTTCCATCTGTTGGAAATATCATGTCTGCTCAGAGGTTCTTAAAGGAACTTGTTTCCTTCTCACCCACCAAAACTCATGTGTTCCAGGACTTCCTCAACCTCAAGAGAAAAAACTTGGAGCAGATTGTTTCAGAAGATTCTGAGCTTCCATCGGAACAAACGATGGAGCTGGGTCTGATGATAACTTACCCAGATGTTAGAGACGGGACTACAGATCCCAAGAATGACATGGTTGCCAAAGTTCAGAACAAAGCACAAGTATTATTTTGCGTGTTTTGTCAGGTAATTTTAGATGGCACACAAACACAGACGTAGATACTATTAAAATACAGAGTGAGAAAGTTACTTTAAAAATTTTCCTCATTCTTTCTGATTACATAAAAAGAGAGTCATTTTTGTTATTCCTATGCCTTTAGCACCACTCTAACATTTGCTAAGCTCTCCTTTTTTAAAGGCAAAAGAAACAATGTTGTCATAGTTTTCTTCTCATTGTTTTATTTCTACAATTCCCTTCTATTTATGGTAAATGACAACTTCTGTTTCTTTGGCATTTATATTAACAAAGTAAAGTTTGCCTTTAATAATTAATTTATTTAAGTGCAAAGATTCTAAATAAACAAAAAATATTAAGTAAATGTTTATGCACATATATATACTTTTATGTAATACATATATCATATTATTTATATTATATATATTAAACATAGGTGGTACTTGGATAGGATATGAAAAGATCTGTGAAGATGACATTCAAGTAAGTCAAGTTTGGGGAAAAAAACCTAGACAATGGGTTGGAGTAGTTAGCATTTAATATTCGTACTTCCCTGATACCCAGCCATTACACGAAGTCCTTGGTGGGCAGTGCCCTAATGCTCTGAAGATGTGGATAAAGAAACATTAGCTCAAGCTGTTCTTCATAACGGGCTTTAGCAACCAGGTACTAATTTGAACTTTTTTCCCTACCTCTTCAGGTGTCTATGTTAAGTGTTCACATTCCTAGATTATTTAAGAGTCAAAAAAAACCATTTTTTAGCTACATTCGTCTCCTCTAAAAGTACAAGCAAAAGATGTTCCCATCTTGTTGAATACCAGCTGTGATATAGGACAAAGACTTTTCTGTGTTTGATAAACAAATGAAGCTAAACATGAAAAGTGTTTTCTGGTCCTCATTTAAGAAGGCCACCCTAAAGCAAATCTACCAGACCTATCTAACCAGCATTTGACATCGAAGTTGAAAAGCAATGAGTGGAAAAGCTTGTCATTTTTATTTTCAAATGTGGCTTAGATATATGCAAGGTATGACTTTTCTTTCCTAATTTTTTGCTCCTTCTCACTCAACTAAATTCATTCAAATACTTATCAAGCAATTTTGTGAGCCAGACATTGCCCTGGGGATAAACACTGGGGACAGAGAAGAGGATAGACCTACAAAGTCGCTGCCCTCAAAAGTCAACATTCTAGATTTTCTAGAAAAGGAACATAGACAGTAAATGCTTAATCACATAATAAACTGTATTTCCATAGGAGGTAATGCTACTTAGAAAATAAGCAAAATTTATCAATAAACAAAAATAATCAAAATACTTAAGTGTGTGTGTGTGTGTGTGTGTGTGTGTGTGCACTTTCCAGTGCACACATGGGTGGATGGCAGGTGATCAGTAATGGCTACTTTACTACTTTCATCTGAACTTTAAATAATGAAAGAAGCTGGTCTTAGAGACCTGAAGGAAGGACATTCCTGGTAAAAGGAACAGCATGTGCAAAAAGAATGTGATAGTAATCCTTCAACTTAAGTCCTTTTTATTGATCTTCCTCAAGTCCTAAGCTTTCCCTATTTTTCCTCCACTTCTTTTTACACAGTTTAGAGATGTGGCTCTGAATTCAGTTTGATTCCAAATTCCATCACTAACTACCCACTAGGCAAATTAGTTAATCTCTTTGAGCCTCAGTTTTCCCATCTGTAAAATGGGGAAAAAATTAGAAGACTAATGCCTATTTCATAGGATGACTGAAAATAAGATGATGTTTGCAAAATGCTCAGCATACTTCCTAATTAAATACTCTAGAACAGTAACTCCTTGCTCTAATTTAACTGTTTTCCTTGGACAAATTCCAGAAGACACAGGTTCATATGGGCTAAGAAATGACAAGCCATGTGAGAAAGCCTATCTGAATTTGAATTCTGGATCCTTTTTGCTTTTTATGTTTGAATGAGTTTGTGATTGATTATTATGAAATAGAAGACACACACACACACACACACACACACACACACACACACACATGCATAGTTTCATTCCAGGTGTTCCCTGCTACCTTATTCAATAGTTAGACCATTCTATGCCTATTGTCCTCAGTGTAGGTTTTTTTTTCCAGCAGTAATCCAAATAGAGAGTAAGTCCTTGCTTGGCCTTTGAGGTCCAAAACAGGCCTTTGAAACTCAAGGCAGAGACTACAATCTAGAGCAAAAAGGCTTTTTGAGTTTCACAAGCCTATATCTTCTGAATTTCAAAAGAACAAAATTCTGGGCTAAACAACTAACATAGAAGAATATGCTCATTGATCTGTAAGAACGAGGTTTTTGTCTGCCACACACACACAAAAAAAAACAATCCCAGGCTGGGGAGACAGAGCAGAGAAGAAATATGAAGGTTTGAATCTGATGAGGGTATCTGGTGAAGACAAGTTCAGGTTCGGTTATATAAATAGAGGTCAAGAATAAAACCACAGATACAAGGATAGAAGGGGGAACTTATTCTTATTCCCGAGTGGAGACAAGTAAAATAGGCAAGGTCTGCATATTGTCCAGCAGCTTACTGGGGATCAGTTCAGTAGAGTAAAACTAACAGCCTGGTATTATGAGGAAAAGATGCTGCAGGCCCTGGATCTGAAGGCACTGTGTGGATAAAGACAGAAGTCAGTGTTTGTCTCCCACCATTCACGTGAACACTGAACACCACCATGCTAATTACTCTCCTTATGTGCATCTGGTAAGGACAGCAGCCAGCATGTCTCTTGGGGATTGGTCAACAAAAGAGAAACCTGTCTGTGCACCAAGATTTTGTTTAGCATCATCTGAATTACCCTGCATGGACAATGCCCCTTTAGGATGACTCAGAGGATTCATAAGCCTTCAAGGTAGAATGATGCCTCTGAAAAGCTAGATGTCAAGCCTCAGCAGTTCCCTTTGTAGGGGACAGAAAGGAGCCAGTTTGAGTTCTCCCTGGAGTACTAAAATATGCCTTCATTATACACTTGTAATCAAAAGAGATTTGCTGGAAAGACAACCCACCATCAATAAACTAATGGCCCAGAAAAAAAAAAAGTAGCTGAAAATTGCTTGACAAGAAGTTGGCATAGCCTTTTGTTTCACACCTCCCTCTCATGTTCACCTTCTCTCCTAAGACCGGAATGGAATTTCAAGATGATAAACTTCCTCAAAGTAGCGCTAAAATAGGGGCACTATTCCCCAGGATCTTCCATGCTCATTCCTTTCACATTCAGGATGCCACACTCCAGAAGGTTTTCCCAGGAACTCTAGCAAATAACTTGAAGGAAGGGAGAAGAAAATGTGAAAACTTCTCAAAGATATATTCAGTTTGGGATCTGTGTATTAGTCACAGGTTGCCCTCTGAGCTCTGTAGAAGATGGAGCACAGGCCACTAGCAATTAGCCTGCCTGAATTTACAATAACTCTGTTTACAAATAGAGCTACAAAAAAGGGAAACAGAAGAAAATTGCCTCAGTTTCTCCAAAGTGGCTCAGTTCTTGGGTTTCTAAAAGCAAAACAATTTGAACATACGAAAAACAAAATGATAAGAAGCTAAAGGTTATCCTTCTGCCTCGGCTCAGAAAGAAGGACTTTCCGTCAAGACTGAAACTAAAAATAACTGTTAGAGTCCAGCCTATAAATCAAAGGGAATTTTTTTATATATAAAATAAAGTGCATAGGGGACTTCCAGGGAAGATGGAGGAGTAGGGAGCTCCAGGACTCAGTCCTTCCACCAAAAATGATTAAATACCTGGGAAATGCCTGAAACACCTGTTTTGTTTTTTTTTTTTTTCACACGGGCAGGCACCAGGAATTGAACCAAGGTCTCCTGCATGGCAGGTGAGAATTCTGCCCACTGAGCCACCATTGCATGCATGGAGACAGCAATTTACAGTTCTTCATCGTAATTTATCTCCCTCGCCCTCCCACTCTTCCCTGGATGCTATATAGTGCTCATCTGGCCTCCAGAGTTTCAAAATAGGTGTTTCAGGGCAGTGTGATGGTTTCCATCCCCCATTCTCACAGCAGACTGCGTGGAGTCCAGCTCCTGGCTAGTTGCTGTTAACAGAAAAGGACACAAAAATCCTCTTCTTCATGACAGGGGACAGGCATGGCCAATCACTGATAATGGCTTTTGATGAGCAAATTTGGATTGCTGGGTCCTAGCTCTGAGGGAAGCTATTTTTTCAACCTGCCCCAGACAAAGTTGGCAGCAGCAGCCATTGTTTCAACCCTCCCCAAACAGAGGAAGAAGTGGTAGAGTTTTAAAGAAGTAGCACCTCCTCAGGGCTGGTGGGTACAGTAAGCTAAATGACTGCCTTTGCTCCAGAGTCCAAAAAAGCTCAGCTCTTAGCATCCTTGCTGACCTCTTCCCTATGGTACTTTGGAAATGGTCTGTGTTCCCTGAGTGGGTCCCTGCCCCTATTTTGCCTGGGAAAGATTGATTTAGGAAAGTCCTCTCTGGAGTAACCCTCCTCCCAGAATTCTCCCATGTAGTAAAAGCAGAGTGAGACAATGAATGGAGTGCAAAAAATTATAGAGGCCGACAGCTAGGGACAAAGGCCTGACAGGTTCAGACACCCAGGAGAGGGATATCTGTCTCCTGAGAAACAGAGAGGCCAACCAAATTCCTGCCAACAAGAGAACTCTAAAGCAATTAAAAGTAAAATCCCAGGATAAGACACAGGCCCAGAAAGACAGGGAAATCTCCAAACATCGCCTTTGCTTTGGAGAGATCTTCCAGATAGAAGGGGTGACGCTCAAGAAAATCTGTCTGAACACTAGCCGGTTACAAAACCAAGAAGCAGACATTCCAGAAAATAAACCCCAGAGATAATCTTTAAAATATTAAAATGTACAATGTGCAACAAAGAGTACAAGACAAACAAAGAAAAAGTGGTTTGCCCATTCAAAGGAAGAGATTAAAAATACAGAAAACATCAATGAAGATGACAAGAATGTGGACACAGAACAAAGCCTTTGCAAAAATAATCTTAAAAATGTTCAAGGAGATGAAGGAAAGAACAGAGAAAGAACTAAAGGATATCAGGGAAATAATGAATGAACAATATGGGAGTCCAAGTAAAGAGAGAGCACTTTTAAAAAGGAAAACAAACAGAACTACAGGAGCTGAACACAATAACTGAAATGAGAAATGCACAGGGGCATTTCAAGAGCAAATTGGAGCTGGCAGAATAAAAAGTCAGTGAACTTGAAGACAAGACACTTGAAATGAATTAAGCCAAAGAACAGAAAGAAAAAAAGAAATATTAAAATTGAAAATAGCCTAAGATAACTATGGGACACCATCAAGTACACCAATATATGTATTACTGTAATCCAGAAGGAGAGGAAAGAAAGGGGCAGAAGAATAGTCAAAGAAATAATGACACAGAACTTCCCAAATGCAGGCATATCCAAGAAGTTCAGAGAATACCAAGCAGGATAAACATGAAGAAAAATACAACCCATCATATATTGATAGCACTATCAAATACAAAGGGCATAAAAAAGAAAAAAAAGTATAAAAAACAATGCTAAAAGAAAAAATAAAAATAAATTGCATAGGGCACAGAGAGAGTTCTGAAAGCTGCAAGAGAAAAGCAATGTGTTTTGTACAAGGGAGTCCCAATTAGTACGAGTGGCAATTTCTCATCAGAAGCCATGGAGGCAAGAAGGCAGTGGGTTGAAATACTTAAAGTGCTGAAGGAAAACAACTGCCAGCCAGGAATCTTATGTCTGGTGAGACTTTCTTTCAAAAATGAGGTAGAGATTAACACATTCTCAGAAAGATAAAAGCTGAGGGAGTTCATTATCACTAGATTGGCTCAAAAAAACAATGCTAAAGTGAGTGCTTCAGAATGAAAGGAAAGAACATTAGCCAATGGTTCAAAAGAGCATAAAGAAATAAAAATCTGCAGTAAAGGTAACCATCTGGTAAATATAAATGCCAATATTACTATATAATATTGTTTGATATTTACTCCAGATGTTAAAATGTAAATGCATAATAAGTAATGATAAACCTATGGTTTGGAACATACACTGTGCAAAGATATAAGTAGTAGCAAGTACAAAAAAGGTGGCAGGACAGAGGGTTATAGAAAAAGTATATGTACATGCTATTAAAATTAATTGGTATCATCCTAATTATATTGTTATATATTTAGGATGTTAAATTTTACCCCCAATCACAACCACAGGAAAATAGTTAAAAATACATCAGACAGAAATGAGAAGGCACATAATATGGTAAACACAAAAAAAGCAAATAAATATAAACATAGGCATTAATGGAAATGAGAGACAAAAATGGTGTAAGGGTTATAAAAGCTAAATAGCAAAATGGCACAAGAAAGTCCTGTATTATCAGTAGTGACCTTAAATATAAATGGGTTAAATTCCCCAATCAAAAGGCAGAGATTGGCGGAACAGATTTAAAAACATGAACCAATTATATGCTGTCTGCAAGAGACTTACCTTAGAGTCAAAGCATACAAGTAGGTTGAAGGTGAAAGAATGGAAAAAAACATAATATGCAAATTGTAACCAAAGGAGAGCTCAGGTGGCTATACTAAATCAGATAAAACAGACTTTAGGTCAAAAATAGTTACAAGGGACAAAGATAGTTATTATATACTTGATAAAAGGGAAACTCAATAGTAAGAGGTAACAATTATAAATATATATGCACTGAACAGCAGAGGCCCTAAATATATGATTTAAGGAAGAAATTGACAATTCTACATTAATAGGAAATTTTAACATACCACTCTAATAATCAATACAACAGCTAATCAGAAGATCAATAAGGAAGTACAGGACTTTAATGATACACTAAACCGACTAGACTTAACAGACAAATATAGACCACTGCAACCAATGAAAAGAGAACACATTTTTCTTGAGGGCAGATGGATCATTCTCCAGGATAGTCCATATGTTGGGTCACAAAATGAGCATCAATAAATTAGAAAATATTGAAATCATGCACTGTGTATCTCTGACCACAACAGAATGTAGCTAGAAATCAATAACAGAGGGAGAAATGGAAGATTCAAAAATACGTGGAAAGAAAACAACATACCGTTAAATAACCAATGGGTTAAAGAGAAAATCAGAAGCAGAATTAGAAATATCTTAAGGCAGATGAAAATGAAAATACAGCATACCAAAACTTAAGGGATGCAGTGAAGGCATTGCTGAGCGGGACAACTGAATGTCAATAAATGAGATAAAATAGACAAATTCTTAGAAAACACAAACTACCTACATTAAGCCAAGAAGAAATAGAAGATCTCAACAAAACAATTAATAGTAAAGAGATTGAATCAGTAATCAAAAAACCGAGGACCACATAGCTTCATAGGGGAATTCTACCAAACGTTCCAAAAAGACAGCTTCAATTCTGCTCAAACTCTTTAAAAAAACTGAAGAGGAAGAAAAATCCCAAACACATTTTATGGGGTCAACATCACCCTCATACCAAAGTCAGATAAGAAAACACAAGAAAAGAAAACTAGAAGTCAATATCTCTTATGAATACAGATGCAAAAATCATCAGTGAAACGCTAGCAAACAGAATCCAGCAGCATATTAAAAGAATTATACACCACGAACAAGTGGGATTCCTCACTAGTATACAAGGTTGGTTAAACATAAGAAAATCAGTTATATAATATACCACATTAATAGAATGAAGGGGGAAAACACATGATCCTCTCAATTCATGCAGAAAAGGCATTTGGGAAAATATAGCACCTTTTCTTTTTAAAACACTTAGACCACTGGGAACAGGAGGAAATTTCCTCAACGTAATAAAGACATCTATAAAAATCCCACAGCTAACATCACTATTAATAGGGAAAGACTGAAAGCTTCCTTCTAAGATCAGAAACAGGACAAGGATTCCCACTGTCACCACTGCTATTCAACATTGTACTGAAAATTCTAGCTAGAGGAATTAAAAGAAAGAAATAAAAGGCATCAAAATTGGAAAGGAAGAAATAAAACATTCCATATTTGCAGATGATATGATCAGGAAATCCTGAAAAATCCACAGCAGAGCTCCTAGAGCAAACAAATGAATTCAGCAAAGGGCAGGTATAAAATCAACACCCCAAAATCAGTGGTGTTTCTACGCATAAGCAATGAACAATCAGAAGAAGAAATCAAGAAAAAAATTCTATTCATAATAGCAACTAAAATAATTAAATATCTAGGAATAAATCTAACCAAGGATGTAAAGGTCTTGTACACAGAAAACTACAAAACTTTACTAAATGAAATCAAAGTAGACAAACAAATGGAAGGGCATTCTGTGTTCATGGATTGGAAGCTCAATATCATTATGTTATCAATACTACCCAAAGCAATTTATGTAGTAAGTAAAATTCCAATAAAAACTCCAACAACATTCTCTGTGGGAATGGAAAAGACAATAATTAAATTTATATGAAAGGGTAAAGGGCCCCAAATATTTAAAGCCATTTTGAAAAAGAAGGATGAAGTTAAAGAACTCCATTTCCTGGCTTAAAACTTATTATATTACAAAGCTACCACAGTAATAAAAACAACATTGTACTGGCACAAGGACAGACATAGAGACCAAGGAATAGAACTGAGAGTTCAGAAATCAGTACTCACATTTACAGCTAACTGATTTTTGAAAAGGTGGCAAAGACCACTTAATTGAGAAAGAATAGTTTCTTTAAATGGTTTCAGGAAGAGTGGATCTCCATTTCCAAAAAAAAAAAAAGACCCCTACCTCATGACATATGCAAAAATCACCTCAAAACTAATCAAAGACCTTACTATAAGAGACAGAACTTTAAAAATGCTGAAAGAGAACATAGGGAAGCATCTTCAGGACCTTTTGTTAGGCAGTGGTTTCTTAGACTTTAGACCCAAACCACAAGTAACAAAAGAAAAAAAAAACAGATAAATGGGGCCTCAGAAAATTAAAAACTTTTGCTCCTCAGAGATGTTATCATGAAAGTAAAATGACAACTTACACAATGGGAGAAAATATTTGGAAACCACATACCTGATAAAGGATTAATATACAGAATTTATAAAGAAATCCTTCAACTTAACAACAAACCCACAAACAAACCAATGAAAAAATGGGCAAAAGACTAGAACTGATATCCCTCCAAAGATGATAATCAAAGAGCCAGAAAATACATGAAAAGATGCTCAATATCATCAGCCATTAGGGAAATGCAAACCAAAACCAAAATGAGGTACCATTTTACACCACTAGAATGGCTGCTATTTAAAAAACGGAAAATAACAAACGTTGGAGAGGGTGCAGAGAAAACGAACATTCATTCATTGCTGGTGGCAATATAAAATGATGCAGGCACTCTGAAAGATAATCTGGTGGTTTCTTAGGAAAGTAAATATAAAATTACCATATGACCCAGCAATCCCACTACTAGAATTCAGTACCCAAAATAAGTGAAAGCAGGGACTGGAACAGATATTTGCACATAGCAACATCATTCACAGTTGCCAAAAGATGGAAATTTACCCAAGTGTTTATCAATAAATGAATGGATGAATAAAATGTGGTATATATAGAGAGAGACAACGTAATACTATTCAGTTGTAGAAAGGAATGAAGTCCCGATACATGTGACAACATGGATGAACCTTGAAGAAATTATATTGAGTGAAATAAGCCAGACACAAAAGGACAAATGATGTATGATCTCACTGATTTGACAATTAAAATAAGCAACTCATAGAGTCAGAATCTGGACTATAAATTACCGGGGGACAGGGTGGTGATAGGGAATGGGAAGTTAAGGCTTAAAATGGACAGTGTTCTTATTTGGAAAGATGAAAATGTTTCAGTAATGGATGGTGATGATGGTAGCACAACATCGTGAACGTAATTAACAGCACTGAAATATATGCCTGCATAAGATTAAAAAGGGAAATGTTGTATGTATGGTAAAAGAATAAAAATTTACAAAACAGTCCATGGAACTACACTACAAAAACCGTGAACCCTATGTTAATGGACTTCATTAAATAGTATAATTATACAAATGGGCTATCACATTGTAACAAATGTTTCACACCAATGCAAGATGTTGGTGGGTTGCTGGTCGGGTGGTATATGGGAATCCTGTATTTTATGCATGATTGTTCTGTAAACTCACAACTTCTCTAATAAAGGCAGAAAATTACGATAGAAAGCAAAACCAGCAAATGAAAACACAAAAATAAAGTGCATAATCACTGTGACTTGTACTGGATTGGGTCCCTAAGTTTCCTTAAGTCTGAGTTCTCAGTTTTCCCTGCAAAGTTCTCATGTTGCAAGGAGCATGCGCCACTGCAATCCAAATGCAGGCTCGAGGTCTTGTTCCTTGGGAACAAGTCCCTCCCATTCTAGGAAATCTTGGCAGAATTTATGAAGCTCAACAATTCCACTTCTAGGAATGTAGCCTAAGGAAATAATCATGCATAAATGGAGGTTTAACTACAAAGATGTTCATCCTGGAATTAATTATAATAATGAAATCCATAAATAACTTAAATACCCGACAACTGAGAAATGATTAACTCAATTACGGGAGATCCATGGGATATTACATTGTTCTTAAAATGTTCTGATGTGAAGACTATTTAATAATGTGGGAAAATGCTTAGGGTGTTACAATTCCTAATTATATTACATTATCAATGTACATGCAGTGTAGACAACAAGATGTGCAAATATTAATGCATATAAAGCAGTTCACCAAATAAACGGCAACTCTCTTTGAATGGTGAGACTGTGGGTGATTTTAGATTTTTCTTTAAAACTCTTCCAGGTTTCCTATTATAAGCAATAAAAGTTATTAAAAACAAAATATTAAGCATCATCTTGCATTGCATAAACAGGGTATTTGTTTCTGAGTCTGACCCCAGAAGCCTCATTCCACTGTTATCACATGGACAATGGGCTTCTGTCTTCCTTTTGGGTTGCAACTTGAGTCCTCACCAGGGCTCTGAGCCTATTGCCACTTTATTACTCTGATTACTATTGTTATTATAGTACAATTTTAATAATATCAATTATTAATTATAGTAATCATTTCTATCATCTATTGATAAGTGACAGTGTTCCAGGTACTGGGCTAAACTTTTAATATATACAATCAAAAGTAATTTTAACTTAAAAAAAAACTTCTTAGATAGATGCTATTTTAGCTCCATTTCATGGATGAGAAAACTGAGAAACAGAGAAGTTAACCTTATTCTCCAAAATCTCACTAAAATCCATCTCACTCAAAGTGCTCCTGACTTCTCTGCTGTGCTGTCATCTTCTCCCTTGCAAGCACCATTCTTTGCTTTCTGCCCCCACCCCCTTTCCCACCAGTCCTATATCAACCCAGATGACCCCCTAGGAAGCCAATGAGAAAGCTTCCCTCACCCATAACAAAGTTTTCTGAGAAGCCCCTCACAGGCCCCTCAAGCCTTGCTGTCTAGATGCTGAACACCAAGGAGCAGCTCTCTGTCCATTTTATCCCAAAAAAACATTCACCTGGACCAAGATTACCCCTCAAAATTCATTCTCTGACATGTTAAGGGCTAAACAAAATAATAACAATTTGTCTAAGGGCAATTTCATCTTAATTTTACATGTCTAATAACATTGAGCAAATTTCAAGTAAGTTTGAGAATGTTCTGTATCCTTAGGGATTTCTTTTTCCGTTTGCCCTGGCCCTGGCCCCTTTCTTCCTACAGTCACATTTTAGTTAAGACCCTTTATTCAAAATATATTTTAATTTATATGAACATAAAAAATGTGCAAATGCTTAAGTTGGGGTTGCATTCCTTGCCTATTAATTCAAATGGCTTAGACTAATTCGGCTTTATCATGTGAGTTGGTCCTCTTCTTACCCTCTCGCTTCAACTCTTTCTGTTTTTCTTTTTTCTTCTAGAGCCGACCCAACATGACTCTCCAGCTGTTTGCAAACCATTGTCAAAAACAGCATTACCAGCCACTGTTTCACTCCTGCTCAAGAAACAAGCTGAATCTTCTTACTCACCTGCCTGATGGGTGAACAATCTGTACTCTTATCAGAGTATAAGAAGCTTAACCTCCCTTATCCCATAGGACTCGAGCCAGAGCTAAAAGAGACCACCCATCAAGCACAGCCACTATATCCTCCCAGAAAACCATTGAACTATTTTAAAGTCCATAAAAATCCATTCTTGCAATCCTAACTGGAGTCATAATCTTTATTTAAAAGACATACAAGCAAGCAAAACCTCTGTGTTGGGATGTCTTTATTCATTCTATATGTCTATTTCTATTTTCATTCTATCATTTCATTACTTAATTTAGCAACCCAAGCACTCCATGAGTTATTTAGCAATTACTGGAGGACACACAGGTCTAACATACTCTGGTGGAGGTGGGGGGCAGGTTGTGACAAATGCCCATTAGCACAAGACTCATTAATGGCCCCATAATGCTGCTTTGTACTTAGCCAGATGAAAGCAACTATATATTGTAAGGAATTTTAAAGGGTGTCACAAACCTTAATTAATTCTCAATGCTCTGGGAGGAAAGTATTTACTCCCATTTGGGGTTCTGAGGACTGATGTAAGGGGAGGGTTGCATGTCAGAATAAAATACCCAAGTCAAGTTCACCTTATTCTATAGGGAAGAGGCTGTTGTAAGCACGCTTGCACCTGGAACTGTCAGTTCACTTAAGAAATATTTATTGAGTGTTTACCATGTGCTGAGCACTGTGCTAGGCTCTAAGGGAACAAAGAAAGGTGAGCAAATGGACGTGGTCCTTAACCAATGTTTTCATGGATTAACCAGCCATTAATCAGACATATTCTATTAATCTAAGATCACATAAATCTACTGAGTTATATAAAGGAAAGTTGCTTGGTAATAACAAAGAAGTCTGAGCTAATGCAGTGTAGCAGACTGAACGAGGTACCCCAATACAGATGTATTCTTTTTTTTCCATGGGTAGGCACTGGGTATCGAACCTGGGTCTCTGGTATGGCAGGGAAGAACTCTGCCTGCTGAGCCATCGTGGCCTGCCTTTTTTTTTTTTTAATTTATTTTTCCAACACAGATGTATTCTTAATCTTAATCTCTGTTCCTGTGGATGTGAACCCATTGCAAATAGGAGTTCCTGAGGCTGGTATTTGTAGTTAAGGTGTAGCCCAATTGAATGAGAATGGATCTTAATCTGGATTACAGGAGATTTTACAAAGAGAACCTGGAAATTACTGTAGGTGGAAAAAAGAGGACACTATTGTGTAACAAGAGGCAGATATACAAACCAAACAGTGCTGGCAGCCAGCACCAGAACATACAAACTCTGGGAGAAATCAAATCTTGCCGATATCTTGATTTTGGACTCCTTCTAGCCTCAAAAATGTGAGCCATTATATCCTTGTTATTTAAGTCAATAAATCCCTGTTGTTTAAATCAACCCATTATGTTGTATTTGTGACATCAGCCTGGAAAACTAAGACACGTAGAATCTCAGGTGTGGATTTAAGTAATTGCATTACCAATTATTAGCCACCTTCTCTTAGACAACTTTCTTAGCTTTGACTTCTTCATCTGCCAAATAATGTCCACATCAAAATTCATTTGAAAAGATTAAGTGAGACTTAATTTTGCCTACCTCAAAGTAATAAGCATGAGCAATTAAAATGGTGGCTATTTTCTACAACATCCTAAATTATTGGTCCATTGCTCATCAAAAGACACATCAGTTAAAACTATAAGACATTCCAGAATTTCTAAAAAGCAGATGGATCTCTAAAGATCTGATGAGTGTGGTTGTGTCTAGAGGTAGCCCTTGGAAATTCAGCTTAGATTCTTAGGTCAGAGTCACCCTCATTTTTTCCTGGGCTGCCTGGGTTTTGTTTTATTTTTCTGAGAATATCCGTTGGGAGAGAGAGGCATTTCGAGGTGTTTCTTCCTGAATCAGAAGACAGGAACTCTCACAGTCCTTTGCAGAACCTGCCAAGGGGCAACCTCCCAAATACTGCCAGAGCAGTTTTCTTCTCTTCACCACATTAGCCAGGAGGGAGGGTGGTCTCAGCTTTTGGCCTGATATTTACTATTTTTAACCAGGACTTGATAAAAGGCTAATAAACATCTGCAGATGATACCAAGTTGGGATTTTATTTTGTAGGCAGTCTGCTACATAATGGAATCAGGATCCCAGAAGGATTCCTTCCACAGCTGGTGTGGAAGCCTGAATGATACAACAAGAAATTTAACAGAAATAAACAGAAGGTCCTGCCCTTGGGGTTCAATGCCACCTGGACAAGTCTGTAACAGGGAAGCAGGTGTGAATGCACCTGGTAGGATTTTGTTACCTACAAGTTTAGTACCACTCAACAGTGTCATGTGGCTTTAAAAATTGTGTAAGACAATTTTGGGTTGCATTACTTAAAGTAGAGTTTTAGAATAAGGGAGGTGATGTTTTTGTTCTGCTCTGCCTTTCACTTTTATAGTTTTGGGTATAGTTCTGATATATATCATCCTTGAGCATCATTGAATAAATTTAATCAGGGAAATTATGGGAACTTAAAATCACATCTTCTGTGGCTGAAGAAGTTGGGAATGATTAACAAAGAGAGGAAAAGGCTTGGAGTAACCTGATCATTATCTCCAAATTCTTAAGAAGCTCTAAAAATAGCAGTTTATAATGGAACAGGTAAAAGGCTGAACACTTTGCATGCATTAACGCACTCAGTAACCACAACTTCATTGTTACGCCCAGTTTAAGGTGAGAAACTGAGGCCGATGGGGGTTAAATGACTTGCCAAAGATCATAGCTACTGGAGGGATGGATGCAGGACTTGAGTTTAGATCTGTCTGACTCCAGATTCGGCAGTTTAACTACAATGCTACACACTATATGTAAAGAAGTCCCCATTACAGGGAGACACATCACAAAATAAGGCAAATGAATGGAATGCCTTTTTATCTATGTCTGCCTTTTCCACTGGACTGAACATTTCTGGCAGGTGGAAGCACTATCTCGGTCATCATCACAATGTACACAACACATGGTGAATATCTAATAAAATTTTCCGAAAGAATGAGCGAAATAAAGAACACAGGAAAGCTGCAGGGCTGCACAAATAAGAACTCCACATCAAGACTCATCACTGAACAGGATGAGCTATGTTAGGAGAAAGGCATGGCTCAACCCTGGAAATGATCAACCAGGGTTTTCAGAATTCAATTGTGAGGACTCAGGCCATACAAAGAAAGATCAATCTAGAATATTAGCCTTTCACTGAATAAACATTTATAAGGCCTACTGAATATGGCTGGGAGTTTCCAACATGAGTAAGACATAATTGTTCCCCTGGTGGTCTCCCAGTCTGGTGGGGGAAACAGACTGAAAAAGGAACAAACAAACTATGACAGAGAAGAACTAGGGCAGGATAACTAATGTGCCAGTGATAACTGGAGTTCTCCAGGCAGAAAAGTTAGGGCAAAAATCTGTTGTCCCCAGCCAAGGTTCTAAACTTTTTCCTTTTAGTAAACACATGAAAATTTACCTTGTCAGACCAGCCCTTCTCCATCCTCAGGACTGTGGAATGAATGGGATGTCCTCAGCCCCAGAGGTTTTAGGTCAGTCAGTATATCCAATTTCCCTGTCCAGTTAGAGCCCACAAGAGACAAATAGACAATTGCCAGAGATGTAGGAAAGAGAAGGTTGGATTCAGCTGCATTTGATCCTGTAAGAAAGTGAGACTTGCAGCTGCTGGAACCATCTTGCAATCCTAAGGGGACAGCCTGGAAGCTGCCAAGAACACTGTGCAGATCCTGGGAATGGAGCCATTCAGAAGAGGCACAGCCAAAGGCTGGCTCCTGTTAGCACTATGTTGTCCTGAATCAGGCCATACTGAAGCCAGACCTACCCAGAGACCCTTTATTATGCAAGTCAACAATGTATTTTATTTTGCTTATATGAGTGTGAGCTGGATTTCTTGGCACCTACAACCAAATGAATCCTAACTGATACAGCAGTACAGGTTGCAAAAAATGGCATACAAGACTTTACTGAGGTAAAAAGAATAGCGGATATTCTGGGAATGGTTAAGAATTCAATGTATTTGGTGAATGAGGATTGACTGAAGAGAATGATGGCAGTCTCAGTGGGAGGGAATTTAGGTCACGTTAAGGGGCTTGAGCTTCATTGTGGTGGTTATATATCCCTTCCGACTCCTTGACTTTGTGAAGAGATGGAACATTAGCCCAGGAGTAGTAGCCTTGCCTGAGTTACGTCTTAGGTCCTAATGCACATGCTGTCAGGCATTTTATTTGTACCCATCAATCTGCTGGGAAGCCTAGGATCCCTGGATATGCTGATCGTCCACCTGGCAATAACCCTTCAGACTTGCATGAATGATATCCCATTGCCTAGTCTCCCCATAACCAAGCACTTTAAATTCAGTAAAACTCAGGGCTGCCAGAAATGTCTACTTCTGGATTCTAGATAAACCACTATCTTACAGAGTTGAAGGCTGAGTCACGTCTTAAGGCACACATAGTCCCCAATGTTCATATTGGGCTTACAGCTGTGGGCAAGCAGGTGCATCTATGGACATGTAGAGTCAGCATGGGCATCCACTCTGGAGTGGGCACATTGGCTCCAACAGATTGCTCGGCCTTCTCATCAGTGCCACGGATGATTAATACCAGACAGAGGGGACAGTGTGTTCTCCCTCCTCAAACAGGCTAAGTAAGAGATGCAAGGCTTCCAAGCCACCACGTTCACATGCAGATATCCATGAAGATATCAATGATGGAGACAGGGGAACAGTTTCAGGTACAGCTGAAGCTATAGGAGAGTTTTCTGGTCTGTACTTGTCTTAGTTATTTGGTTGTTTGCCTGTTACTCCTCTGTTACTAATCTGGTCAGTGCTATCATTAACTCCTTTGTATTAGTCAGGGTTCTTCAGGGAATCTGAGCTGACAGGAGATTATCTATATATCACCTATCCGTCTATGTTAATATTACATGATTTATTATAGGAATTTTGTCTAACGTGACTATGAGGATGGGTAAGTCTTAATTCCTTAAGGCAGGAAGCAAGCTAGGAACTTCAATGAAGGTTTTTGATGAATTCCTCAGGAGAAGCTGGCTGGCTGAGGGAGAGATGGATATTTTTTCTGAGAGCTGCAATCATCAGCTCTCCTTTTAAAGCCTTCAGCTGACTGGATAAGACCTCTCTCATTGTGGAAGGCAATCCTCTTAGTTGACTGTAATTTTTCATAGATGCAATCAATTTCCTGATGATTTAAAAATCATGAAATATCCTCATAGGAATAATTAGACCACTGCTTGGCTGACCAAACAACCAGGCACCATAAACTAGCAAAGTTGACACATGAACTTAACCATCACACCCATCTTACAGAAAAGAAAGTTGAAGAAGACATTTTACTTATCTGTACAAGGTCACATAGCTAGTATATGCTGGAGTCATGAGTTGAACCCCAAATCAAATGCTCCAGAGTCAATGCTTCTTATTATTACTACTTGTTTTGTTCACTACTTGCTTGTACCCAGCACCTAAGAGTAGAAACTCAGTAAGTACTTGTTGAATCAATGTACCAGGCAAGACTAATGTATGCATAGGTAGATTTTAGAATGGCTGGCTGGAAGGTCGGATGGATGAATGAACTGATGATATATAAACTGGTGGATGGATGATTTGATGGATGGGTGAATGGCACAGCCTTTCGCTTCTAGAAATAGGAAGATGATAATCACAAATGGGAGAAAGACCTGCTGAATATCACAGATGAGCCACTGATGTATGAGACCATAGATCTGTATTCCTCAGGGTTTCCCCCTTGCATTTGATGGTAATTTGTCAATAGAATACATAAAGACTCCAGAGCAAGACACCTATCTCCATCCCTTTACCATCTGTGTGATCTGGAGCAAATCACTTAACCTCCCTGAACCTGTTTCTTCACTTATAAAATGAGAATAACCTCAGCTATTCACACAGTTGCTGTGGATTAAATGTTTTTTGTTATTGTTTGGAGCCTAGTTCAAATGTCATCTCTTTTTTGTGGCTTTCAATTCAATTCAATTCAACAAATGTTTATGAAATGTGTTCGATATTGCAGACACTGTGCTAGGGGTAGAGATATGACAGTAAATAAGACAAATATGGTCTGTGCACTCAAAGAAATTTTAGTTTGGCATAGCAGACAGGAAAAGGAAAAACAAATATGCAAAATAAATTTGACAAGAAGGAAATGTGGAAGCATGGGATTGTCTGACAAGGGTACAATTAGCTTCTCCTCCTTGGTGTTTCCCTGATGCTTTACTTGGGTTGGCTGCTATTGTATTCATTTATCTCCCCATCAACCATGGCTCTTAGAGAGGAATCCACACAACCTTAAAGAGGCTCCAGTTGCACAAAATGGATATAAAGGTGGATATAAGAATGGATAGGCAGTTGGAAGACAGATGAAACAATGTTCTATGTGGGAACAATCAGGACTCCACAAAACCAATTACATGGGGAAGGTCCAGTCCATTATGAACTTATGTCCATATATTTGAGAAAGAGATGACACAGGAGCATCAGGGGCAGAACTGGGGCACAGCTAGAAACTCCAACTGAGATGACACAAGGAAGTACAGAAACAGGGTCCAACGGTTGGAGATGCTGGTGACAAACAGAACTCTTTGAATGGGTGGATTCTGAGATCAGGTGTGGTATATTGCAAATGTGGCCACAGATGTCTCCCCCACAATTCATGAACCCCTTTACAATATGACTTTGTTGTTCCTTCCATCAAGGAGTAGAATTTATTTAGCTACTCTTGAATCCTGCCTTGCCCATTTGACTTACTGTGGCTAAGTGGTTAATGGGACATGGGCAAAGGTAAGGGAGGCAGAGACTGAAAACCACTTGAACTCTGCAGTTTGTTCTCTCATTTTGGGAATGCTGGGACCTCTGTCATGGGAAACAACCCAGGTTAGGCCAACTGGATGATGGGACACGGCTGAGTCATGCTTATTGCCCCAGTTGACACAGAGCCAGCTGCCAGACTCAGGTGGGGCCGTCCTAAAAGAGGGAGCCTCTGTCAAGTTGCCAGCTGACTGCAGAGATTAGCTGAAGCATACCCAAACCAGAAGGCCTACCCAACCAACCAACCATAGGACCATGAGAAATAATACAAGTTTGGGGTTAGTTTTGTATAATGCTCTGAAAGCCAACTAAAAAGATAGAACCACGAGCAGCTCAAAAACATGCCAGTAGATTGCGTGAACCAGCAGGTGTAGAGGAAGCTCTGCTCTCTATTTTCCAGTCATTGAGGAAGAGGGCACTTTCAACCAAAATACTTCTCATCAGTACTAACACATAAGCTGACCACTCCCTGGAATTTGAGAGATAGCTCACATGCATGCATGTATTCATTTGTTCAGTCACTTTTTAAATAATTTATTGGTAATTACTGATCAAGCACCAATGTGGGTTAAGCCCTGGTCTAGGTATTGCAAATAGAATAGAAGGGAAGATAGATACGGGCCCTGCCTATACATGGCTAAATAATCATATGTGGGGCTGGCATGGCGTTAGGTCCAGCTGCATCTATACCCAACCACTACCCACCATCACCATTACACTTAGAGTCCCTCAAAGATAGGGACCCTGACATTATGTCTCCATTCCCAACACACAGCAGAATGAATAATCATGCTTTATAGACATGGTCACTGGAGAGTTCTGAGCAGGAAGTGGCATCATGACAATTATCTGCCCTGATCCTATGCCTGTAGCTAAAAACTAAAATAAAATCCGCTAATCCAATGCTTGATCAGCACCCAGTAAAAAACAAACCAACTGTCTTATTTCTTGACATAGTAGTTAAGGGGACAGACTCTAGAGTTGCACTGCCTGAACTTGAATCCAGGACTCACTATTTGTGTGACCATTTCTTAACATAGTAGTTAAGAGGACAGACTCTGGAGTTGCACTGTCTGAACTTGAATCCAGGACTCACTATTTGTGTGACCTTCAGCCAAATACTTCATCTCTCTGTGCTTCAGTTTTCTTATTTGAAAATGGGAATAAAAATAATTGTCACTTCAGAGGGTGTAATAAGGATTAAATAAGATAATACAAATACATAGACATAACTGGCTCACTATAATAAGCACCATATAAGTTATTATTTCATTATCCTTCTTTCTCTAGTGCTGATATGTGGCCCTGACTTTTTGTAACCCAGTGGATCAATGTAGATGCAAGGTGGATTTGTCTTCCCCAATTTAGATTCTGGGCACCTACTTTGTGGCAGCCACAAAATATGTCTTCTGCAGTGGAGAGCACAATTGGTGGATAGCTCTAGGTTCAGGACTCCCCAACCACCTGGCTAAAATTTTATTAGCCTTGTGCTGCCATCTGCAACTCTTCCTACCTTGTCTCATTCCTTTGCACTGTCCTTTGCAGGAGTCAACCTGCATTGCAATCTGAAGCCTTCCATCTCTCCCCCTTTTCTTTCCTTCATAGGCATTCCCCCCAAATCTCCTGTGTGTCTCATCCTGTCTTAGCATCTCTTCTGCTTCTCAGAGCTATCAAACTAACACATTCTTACATACTGTGTTCTACCTGTCTTCTTCCTCTATTTATTGCTACCTCATGCACTATTCCCCCAACACAACCCAAGGTCTAGATCTGTCTTTCTTCTCTATGGGACAGGATAGATCGCAAGAGGAAGAGGCATCATCTCTCTCACACAACCCACTTTGAGTCCATCAGCTAATTCTGTTGCTTCTACCTTAAAATACATTTGGACTCTGCTTACCTCTCTCCACCTCTCCTGCTATCATGCTGGGCCAAGGTACTGGTCCTCCTTGCCTAGACTATTGCAGTAGCCTCCTAGCTGGTTTCTCTGTTTCTGTTCTAGCCCCTCTTCAGTCTCTTCTGTTAAAATTATGTGATCCTGTAAAAACTATGCAATCCTGTTAAAACTAAGTCAGATTATGTTGCATTTCTGCTTAATGTCTTACAAAGGATTAGCCTCTCTTTCAAGCAAAAGGCCAAAGTCTGGCGATGATATACATGGCCCTACCTGATCTGCCCCTACCCTATATCTTGCTCATTTCACAAAGTTTTCATTGGCATACTTTCTCTTCTTAAGCTTCTGCCCTGGGGCCTTTGCACTGGCTGTTCCCTCTGTCTGCACAACCTTCCTGAAGACAACAATTTTATTTGCTCCCTCACTTAAGTCTTTGATCAAATGCCACTGTCTTAGTGAGACCTTCACTGGCCACTCTATCTGAAATTTCACACTTTCCTTCCCAACCCTCCTTGAGTTCTTCTCAATTTTTAAATAACTAATCACTATATAACTTAGTTTAAAGTTTACTTATTTTATCGGGATTATTGTCCATCATTCCCCCATAAAATGTAGGTTCCATGTCAGCAGATTTTTTTCTGTTTTCTTCAGTACCTAGCCACAGTACCTAGAATGGTATCAACACATAGGTACTAGATGGATGGAAGAATAGATGGGTGGAGGGATGGATGGAGTGAGGGATGCATAAATGGAGGGAAGAAGGGAAGGACAGAGGTAGAACGAGGAGGGACCAGGCCAGAGGGTGGGAAGGCCAAGAGGCTCACCAGGGAGAAGAAAACTGATATCAACAAGAGCATAACTCACACCCATGGGTACTGAACCCATGGCTTTAACCTGAAAACCCCCTGTTCTAACTTAACTTAATTCATCTTCCAGAACCTGAGCTGATTGGGAAAACAAGGTTAGATGGGCTGTGATTTTCTACTGTGAATATCCTGAAGATGATGATGGATGCCCCAGGAAGACCTCAACCATTACGGTAAGACAGACAAAAATCTGGATCTTGGCCCTGTATAGCTTAGCTAAGTTTCTTAACCTCTCTAAGCTTTTCTTAAAATTCATCTTAAACTAAAATAACAGCATGCTTATATTAAGATAGCAACAGAGGTGTCCTGAGAATTATCTCAGATAACACACATTACATCTTGCACAGAGTCTAGAACTTAAGAAAAGGTGTGTGCCGTCACCTCTTTTACCTTTGAGAGAAAAAATTAAAAACTTGCACAGAGGCCCATAGTTTACATGTGGGAAACTGGTATTTGAGCCCAGGTCAGTGGAACTTCAATATACTTCTGCTTCCCAAACCCCTTGAAGGCACTATAACCATCCCCAAGTGTGGGCGGCTCCGGGGAGGGGGGTGGGGAATTGCCACCACATGTCACCTTCACTTGTTAAGACAGTGACATTGTTGCTCAAGGGGAAGCAGTGAACCCTTACAGCCAGGGCTGTTTCTCCATGGAGAGCAAATCACCAGCCTGGTTCCTTGGGCTGTGACTCAGTTGCAAGCCTCTTTTGCCACCCAGGAGCAGATGGTTGCCTCTGAGGCCATTTTTCATTCTACAACTTTCTGGTACACCAGGGAACCATCAGTAATCACTGCTATCATTCTCGCTTTAAATAAGAGTTAACAAAATAAGGATTAAAAAGGTATACAGGGCGGGCCATGGTGGCTCAGCAGGCAGAGTTCTCACCTGCCATGCCAGAGGACCTGGGTTTGATTCCCGGTGCCTGCCCATGTAAAAAAAAAGGTAAAAAGGTATACACAAATGTGTGCACATATACGCACATGTGTACACACATGCACACAAGCATGTATACACACAAACACACACAGTTAGATGCCACGGAGACTCTTAGAGGCTGTGACACACACAAAGAGACTCTCAGAGCATCCTCCCCACCAGTGAACCTGCCTACACAGAAATCTTTTAATTTGTTTTCTCTTTCAGGCAGATTTACTCTTAACAGGGCAGAGGGTGGGCAATGACTATGGTTTACAAGGACAATCTCTGTTCTTCTTGCTTCTTAACCCATTTTGAAAGTTGATCATCTGAATTACAACATTTGCTCCCTAAGGAAATTACTTACAAGCAGTTTAGCCTCCAAATGAAACTCTAGGTTTTTCTTCTGTTTGTTTGAATTGTAAACCTTTTCAAAGCAAGGGCTTGCCAAATGGTCTCTGTTTATGAAACATTTTTCTCTCCAACTTAAACAGTGGTTGCATTTCTTTCTCTTTTAAAAACGACCCTGAAATCTAGCAGGCTGTGGCTCTATGTCAAGGTGCTCCTGGGCATCTGCTGTGGGCTGGAGGAAAGGACATCTGTTCTCAGGGTCTTGGACTCCTACAGAGGGAAGGGGGGAAGGAGAAGAGAAGCAGGTTGTGATGCCTGCTGTTCCATCCGGATTTAGTATCTTACAATGAATCTTCAATTTTTAAAAATCAGCTTTTTGGCATACATGTCATCACAGCCGCCAAAGTTCCAAGTCTGTCCCACTGCCTTCACGGAATTCCAAAGAAAATGATTCGGTCCTGGCTTTTTCCATCTTAGCTGCACCCACCTTCCTTCAGGTGGGAGACAGGCAGAGGTGGAAGAAGCAAGAGACGAAGCAAGAAAACAAGGTGGGTATTGATTCTGACTTAGTAGACATGTGTACATCTAATATGAACCATCTTAGGATCTTTAACTTGCTTTATTTTACTAATGTCTCAAAAGAACATTGAGAGGAAGACACATACATATCTTTACTTTTGGCTGACGTGCCTATCTATCTATCTATCTACCTATTTATCCATCTATCTATCTATCTATCCATCTATCTATCCTATGTGTATTTTACAGCTGGGTAAACTGAAGCTGAACAAATACAGGCTCCTGCTACATGTCAGGCTTGGTGAGGGTCAACAATTTGCTTGTACATAGGTGGTGGAGATGAACTCAGTTTTCCTCATTTCACCTCCACTGTTCTTAATTAGGACCACTGATTTAGTAATTTCACGGTCTGGATTGTAAAAGATTTCACCATATTCAACCTACATTTATTGAGTATGTAATATATGCCAGTCCATAGGGCTAGTTAGAGACACTTAATAAATTCCAGGGATTGAGACCACCCTGTATGCACTGATCAATCATGCGTGAGCATTGTATATGGAAGGTGAAGATGCATCGTTTATTGAAGATGAAGATGGAGGGTGTGTAAATCGAAAGTAGAGCAATTGTACAGCATGTAGGATGTGTTTGGCTAGATTAAAGGAAAGCAGTCTTGGTAGCATGCTACGGAAGTCATGCATGCATGATGGGGGGTGCACTTTCCTCTTAAAGAGAGTTTCAAATTTAAGGGTTGATCTAAATTTTCCCCTTCCAGCTCTCCAAAATTAACAACACAAGAGATATTGCTGCATTTGCTTCTCCTTTCAGCGGCCTTGCTACTTTCCCTATTATTCTCCTCTTCTAAGCCCTTCTTTTCCCAGTATCCTCAATGAATCTTCCTTACGTCTTTGGGGAATTTCCTGAAAAGAGTGTCACTGCTCTGCAAACCAGGCCTTAGGATTCAGGGTGAACAAAAGTTAAGGGTTTGACAATTCTTCCTCCACCTCACCCGGTAGTAGGATTTTATTTGTTTTCATAGGTTGTTTTAATGCCATCAAATAAAAGATAGCCAGGCTGGATATGCTTTCTGTGACTCTAGTCTCAGAAGATTCTGTCCCACTCATCTCCTAAGTGAGTGCATGGATGAGCCTTCCAAGAGACCAGGAGTCCCTCTAATGCATAAGCAAATGAATATAAAACCAATAGAAGCCACAAAATAGAGATTTTGAGAGATTCCTTTGAAGGATTAAACCTTAGTGCTTTTTCAGTAATTAATGCTATTTTTTTTTAACATAGAAGAATAAGCCCTCTAAGCATGAGGTGTGTCTCTAGTTCTTCAGTTAGATACATGCATTTCTTAGAAGTACAAATGAGTTTACATCAATAAAACATATGTACAAAGGATTAGGTCATTAGCCAGCCAAAGATTGGACACCATGGGTAAAATGTGGTAGTATCACAGGAGAATTATATACCCAAGTCTATGTGCAGATGACCTTAAAGGACAAATATTTTAAGCTTTTAACTATCCAGATTAATACTTTCTTAATACAAAAATATGCCATATGACACCTCTCTATAAATCAAAATGATGTTTCATGTCAATGAATGAACTGATCTTTTTAAGTAAGAGTTAGTACTTTAAAAAATCCAATTATTCAAAAATATAAGGTTTTAGAGCTAATATAAGAAAGTATCTTCATGCCTTTCCAGCAGAGGAATATATCTTAAACAAGATCCAAAATGTTCTCTTTATAAAGGCAAAGAATAATAAATAATAATGTGATTATATTAAAATTAAGAAGTATTACTTACTATAAAACATCATTAAGAGAAAGAAGAGTCAAATCACAAAGGACACTTCAAACACATAAAATCAACAGCAAATTCACATCCAAGATATACACAGCAATACAAATAAAATATATAAATAGGAAAATGAGTAAAATATTAGATCACCTATAGACAAAAGAAAAAATCCAAAAGGTCAATATGTATGAAAAGGTACCTAATTCCACTAATAATTAGAGTAACACAAATAGCAACTGCAAGGAGCTACCACTACCCATCTTTGTCAAAGATGAAAACTCTAACAATGAAGAATACGCAAGAGGCTAGAGCAAAAAGAACTCTCATACCCTGCTGGTAGGAGTGCAAACTGGAAAAATCACTTTATGAAGAATTTTGAAATTATTCGTTGAAGTTGAAGATACCTTATGATCCCACATTTCTACTCCTAAATGAGTACGCAAACTCATGCACATGAGCATGACACAAGAATATTCATAACAATATCACTTGTCATTGTCACAGACTCTAAACAGCACAAATGTTGATCAGTAAATGCTATAGTTAAATAGAAGAACACTATACAACACTGAAAATAAACAAACTGCAGCTACTCACAAACATTAGTGTGTCGATAACATAATGCTGAGTGAAATAAGCAATAAATAAAATAATTGACATAGTACATTTCATTCATATTAATTTCAAAACCTGGCAAAACTAAATTGCATTGATGAGCAATTATACATGATAAGATTATAAAGGAAAGCAAGGAATTTATTGCTATAACTTCAGATGGTGGGTTTTTCTTTTAACTGAGGGAGAAGGAGCAAAGTGTGATCTTAAGGAGGCAAAGGGGAGTTTATGGGGTTCTAGCCAAGTTATCTTTCTGATCTGAGTAAGGGGACATGCCTGTCACTTTGTAATTGTTCACTGCATTATTCAGCGCACTCCTCCATATATGTTATTTTTACAAAAAAAAAAGGTTAAGAACAAAGTTTTCAAATACCAACAATTTATATCATAAAACATAAGCAAAAATAACCTTACTTTTATGAAATTTTGATTCACAGAAAATGGGATCTACTCTACTTTGTGTCAGCAGACCAGATTCACTATTGTACACAGCTCACAGATTCTTCAGGAACACAGAAGAAACAGAATCCAAGCCGAGCTCCCAAACAACACAACAAAACTGACTCACCAATGGAGCTGCTGCTCTGAGGAAATCTTCATTCAAAAGCTACCACTGTACTGCAGCCTCCAGAGCTTTGTAGTTTCTGCTCTGATCTATAGGAGAAAAATTGATGTCTTCCATTCAGTTCAAATGATGTCTTCCACAGATGTGTCTGATTAGCAACAGAGAAACCACATCTGCACCTAATGCAAGAGAGGCTGAGAAATGTAGGTTTGTTTAGTTTTGTTTTTCTACCTGGATAAGGCAAGATTTATTGTATGGAATGTTATTAAAATGTGATGCTCAAAAAATTATGAGCTCTCAAGTGCCTATCAAGAGATAAGTGGATAAACAAAATGTGGTATATATATATAGAATGAAAGGTTATTCAACTGTACAAAGGAACAACAAGCTGAGAGATCGTGTTGAGTGAAACAGGCCTGACACAAAACGACAAATATTGTGTAATATCACTTCCACAAAACATCTAGAAGATGTTACCAGGGGTCTGGGCCAGGTAGGGAGAAGAGAGAGTTATTGCTTACTGGTACAGTTTCTGTTTGAGGTGATGAGAAAGTTGGAGTAACAGATGTTGTTAATGCAAATTTTTAGTTGTATATATGTTACTACAGAAAAATTATGAATGGATATGATGGCAGATATTCACAATGAGGACCATGTAGTTCATTCTTGTTATTTTGCAAGTTGATGAAACACGCATAGATAAGTAAAATAACTTAGCTGGTTTAGAAGAAAGTACTCCACCCTAGGACAACAGAAAAACTAATTTTTAAACTGATTTTAAGTCCTAGCTCTGCACTTACTCAGTTAATCCCTTACCTTGCTGGGCTTTGTTTTTCTCAACTATAAAATAGATATTACATAGTTATGTCACCATATTGTACAGCTGTGAAAATTAAATAAGATAAATATGTGAACTAGCATGGTATAATATGATCTCATGAAATTTTCGTTTTCCATCCCTCTCTTTAGAGAGTTTTCAAGAAGCGCGTTGCACCTGTACTTTCTGTCTTGCCAAACATACTTTCCTTTAAATGGCTGGTCTATTAGAAACATGCATTAGAGAAGATTGGATTAAGATGTGATCTTAAAACAATTGTCTGCTTTTCCCTTCCAGAATTCCAAGAAATGACAGAAACTTTTTTTTAAAGAATAAATTTATAAAAGCCCAGGAAAATATGCCCGGTCTATGGAGGAAACAATGTTGGAGCAATCTCCACATGTTCCCAACATGACTGCTGCAGAGCAAAAAAAAAAGTTGATGAGTTCCAAACCAATAATAAACAAATACAAAAAGACTGTAGGTCCTTGAATATTCTCAGGTTGATAAATAAAGGAGTTACATTCAAAGCAGCTAGACAAAAAAAAAAACAGAGAGACACATGCACAATGCTTAAAAAAATGTATGGATGTGGGGGTGAATCTTTTTAATTATTGGAGAGCAATATGAAAAATTGATGCTATCAATTTTGAAAATCCACGCAAAACAACAGACTTTGGAAAATATAACTTACTGAAATTGACTCAAGAAGAGGTAGAAAATTCAAGTAGACCAATAACCACTGAAGATATTGGAAATGCTGTCAAAAAAAATTACACAAAAAAGTGGTGCCAGCAAAAGCAATTTGGATATAGCTATTACAATTAAAAACACATGTACCTTTCAGCTCAGAAATTCCACTCCTGGGAGTCTATCAAATAGAAACAAAAGCACCAGTACATAGGGGTATGTGTTAAGATTGTTAAGGAGATTCATTTGTAAAAGCAAAAATGCAGGAAACAAAGCAATTGCCCTACCATAGAAGATTGTGTAGCCATTAAAAAAATGAAATAGGTCTTTATCAGATGATATGGAATAATTTCTAGGACGTATTGATAATGAGAAAAGCAAGATACCCAAGTATAAAATAATCCCTTTCATGTATGTGTGATTGTATGTACATTTGTATAATTTTATGAGCATAGAGAAGACAATAGAAAGCGACACCCTGGCTGTAAACACTGGTTACAGCATACAAGTTGAGAAACGGGTTGGGAAGGAAAGTGAAGGAAGGGATGAAGCAAAAAAAGAAAAAATGAAAGACTATTCAAATGAAGGATTGCAATGCAAAATGTTTTTATGCTATTATCCCTTTTATGTAGAATTATTTATGTGTATGCCTGAGTGTGTATATATATTTGGGTATGTCTTCTTGCATATTCATGAGTACAAAAAGTAAAAGCAATAAATAAATTAATTAATTAATTAAATGAAAGAGACACCAGGCCCAGGCTTCTCACAGATACTCCTACAAAACCTTTAAGACACATCAAAAAGCACAAAAAGTAAAAAATGAAAAACTTTTAGGCTTATTCCAAGAATCCTAAGGGCAAAGTCATACAACATGATGATACACACACCAAAGAAACACTATAGTCTGGTCCCACTTATGGACAGAGAAGAAAATATGAGTCAATCATATCCAGCAGTGTATGAAAAAATAATATATTATGGACAAGCTGGTCCCAATCAGACAATGCTCGGAGACATCTAGTTTCAGTTTTGCCATGTAAAGGGCTTGAAAGTCACCACTCTCATCCTTACACAAAGAAATAGCTGATTCAATGAATTGTCTTAGACTTGTCAGAGGACTGAGGTCAAAAAGGCACCTGAAATCTGGAGACCCAAGTTAAATCCAAGGAGTCACAGTCTAGATCTAGTTACCTGGACCAGAAGCTGCTGAAACTATAGACTGACTGGTAGAAGACTTAAATGGTAATTTTGAGGAATTTCTGGAGGCTGAGTGTGGATTAGCATGACAATGACAAAATCCTGGGGGATACGGTCTTGTAGTGGTGGTGGGGGGGCACTTTGATGGATTTTAATCCTATAACTCTTTCCAGCTGCTCACACTGAAGACCTGAGAAAGATCCCCTGGAGATTCTGTCAGCAGAAGGGAACAGTAAACATTTCGGAATATATCCAAAGCATTCTCCATAATAAAAGGTCAACATCCAGGGGATAAGGCTTTACCACAGCTTTATTCCATCCCAGGGAAGGGCTTTCCTTGATTGGGCCCCCTTGAGCCTTCCTCTCTCATTTAAGAGTGGAGAGGATGAGGAGTGGGCGTGGGGAGAGGATGAGACAGCAAAGAAACACCAGTGAAGGTCACAACCCAGGGCCACAAGGCCACTAAAAGACTGAGATTCAGTCATAAGTCTACAGCGCTCTCCCCACCCCACCCCACACCCATACACTTTGCCACTACACCAACAAGGCTCCAGTATAACACCAGTAGATAAAACTGAAAGAGCTTGTACATATTATTGAGTTTAAGTTGTGTCAAAGCAAATGAGATTGTTATAGATTTAGGATGTTAAATTTAGCTCCATGGTAACTACAAAGAAAGTATCAGAAAATATGCATACTCATAGAGACAGAAATTAGAGTACAAATTGCAAGGACAGTGAGCAGAGGGAATGGGAGTTAATGTTTAATGGATGTAGGGTTTCTGTCTGGGGAGATGGGGAAATTTTAGTGATGGAATGTGATGAGAATACCATAATATTGTGGGTGTGACTACTCCCATTGAATGGCATGATTGAGAGTGGCTGAGATGGGAAAGTTTATGTTGAGCACATGTTTCCACAACTGTAAAAAGAAGAATAAAGAGCAATTAAAGAGACAATGGAAATTAAATGCAATATATGATCCTGGATGGGATCTAGCAAGGGAAGAGAAAACGTTCAATGGACATTGTTGTGACATATGAAAAGAATGGAATATAGACTGTAAACTTCATATCAATGTTGAATTTCTTGAATTTGGTAACTGCACCTAAGGTGGCTCTCTAAGTGAACATCCTTGTTCACAGGAAATGTACATGGAGCATGATATATACAACCTATTCTCAAGTTTTCCGAACATATATAGATAGATAGATAGGTAGATAGATAGAATAATAGGATGAATATGGCAAAGTGTTAAAATTGGTGGATCTGGGTGTCTGGGGAGGCTTGGGTCTGTTGGCGCTCCTTGTATAGAATTTGTATGATTTTTGTAACTGTTCTGTAAGCCTGAAAGTTTCAAAATAAAAAGTTTAAAAAAAAACTGAAAGAGCTAAGACACGGGTCTCTCTCCGAGGAGGAGCACTTAGGAAAGCCCAGGGTAAACAGAAGAGACAATGACAAGGACATTAGAGGAATCTGAAGCCTTGGGCATCTGCAGCAAACACTAAATAAAGCCCTAGATCCTAGCCAGAGAAACATAAAAGTTTACAAGTCAGGCCTATTTTCTTCAGTTTCTATTACCTGATACATCAGGTCTGACTTCCAACAAAACAATCAAAAGGCCTGTTTTTAACAGGCAAACAATGTAAAGGTTATTCAATTTGAGTGATTCTGTTGATATAATTCACTGCATTACAGATTAAGAACAAAATTATATGACTATCCAAATGGACAATGAAAAAGCGTTTCATAATTTCCAGCCCTCATATTTTATGAAAACTCTTTGAAAACTACTTCTGAATTTAAAAAAAAAAGGGTATCAAGCAAGACTCTAAGATAAATACCAACATAATAATATCCTCAATGAAGTCAGAAAAAGACAAAATTTCTAAGGGATGTTTACTATTATAACATTATTCTAGAATTTGAGGCAATGTGATAAGACATGAGGAGGAGATAAGTATTGGAAAAGAAAAAGTAAGAGTCTTTGTTAGCTGAAGATATGATTGGAAAACTGAAGAAAATCAACTGAAAAACCATGTAAACTAATAATACAAGATAGTTTAGTGATCAGATATTTTATAAATATACAATTTTTTGTTATTTCTATACATGAACAATAACAAATTAAAAGAATAAAAAGATGCACTCCCCTTCAGACAAATAAAATACACAGGGAAAAAATTAGCAAGTTTCTAAAAAAAATCTGAATAAATCAATTTATCCATGTTACCTATTGGGAAAACTCAAAATATGAATATTAAAAATCTCACCCTAAGAATATCTATAAATTCAATAATCTGCAAATTAAATTCTCCACAGTATTTTTATCAAAATTGGCAAACTATTTTTTAAGTAAACATGCAAGAAGAATCATAAATATTCTGTAGAAAATGCATGAGGGACATGTGCTCTATCTGTTATAAAAAATGTTACAAAACTAAAATAGTTTAATAAGTGTGTTTTCACCCAAGAACAGATAAAGAGATCAGCATGACAGAATAAAGCAGAGAAATAGAATCATGACAGTAAGGGAAATTTCTCATACCATAAAGATGGGTCTGAAAACCAGAGACGGCCATCAGAACTGACATCCCAAACTGGGGTTACCACAACTGACCGTGCATTTGGAAAATTTAAAATAACATAAGATCCGTATTTCCTATTACACACACAATATTAACCTGTAGATGTACTGAAGTCATGAACATTAAAAACTCAAAACAAAAGAGGACAATACGGGATACTACTTTTATAATTTTAGGATGGGGAAGTATTAAGCAAGACACAAAATGAACCAATTAAGAAAAAATCGATTGACCGGCCCTTGAAATTAACTGAAAACATCTGACAAAGGTTCTATAAAGAAAGTGGTAAGACATGATGTTTTGGAGAAATTGTTTGCATCCTACATGACAGGAATCGAAACCCAGAATATTTCAAGAGTGTTTACAACAGGTTTTCAAAAGAAAAATAAAGTGACTCATTTTTTTTTAAACGGGGGAAAACAGGAATAGGAAATACAGAAAAGAAGAATTATATATTGCCAATACATAATTGAAGATATTCAAGTTTACCAGTAATCAAATAAATGGATTTGAAGCTCCAGAAGGTAAAAGCAACAAAGCTGAGTCACTTCAACAGGACCCAAGAGCCTGGCAGCTAGTTTCTGTACCCAGGCCTCACAACTGGCCAGACTCCCATTCGTTCTGCTGCTTTTTAATTCAATATTATCTTGAATTCTATGAGCTATCCCATGTCTTTCCAATATATTCATCTTTATGTTTTTGAGGTAAATTTTTCTGTCAACTTACAACCTTAGTTGATATAAATTTTGTGCAATATTTAGCAGTTCAGAAAGCTGTATATTTACCGCTCAACAATAAAAAGGAATGAACTCGCAATGCACAAAACAACTTGGATGAATCTCAAAGACATTATGCTGAGTGAAAGAAAGCTATTCTCAAAAGGTTACATACCGTATGATTCCATTTACATGACATCCTCAAAAAGGCTGAACTACAGTGATGGAGAAAAGATCGATAGCTGCCAAGGAGCTGGGGTGGAGGTAGGGGTCACGGAGACACAACACAAGGGGTTTTATGAGGGAAGTTTTCTGAGGAGAGATTCCTGGGGGGAGTTTTTGGAACTGTTTCTATACCTTGATTGTGGTGGTGACAACATGAATAAAAACATGTTAAAATTCATAGAACTGTACACCAAAAGAAACAAAAAAGTTGTTTTTCTCTTTATGATAATTTTTATTGTGTAATGATTTAAGAAACAAACTTTTTAAAAACCACAAATGGGACACTGAGAATGTCCTCATGGGGCAAAGCTGTTGTGCAGAGGCTGATCCAAATATTTAGATTAAAATCATATCATGTGTTGTTTCTGCCGCATAAAATCAGCCCCAAGCAGAAATAAATGATTCTGACATATTCCCAGCTTTCTATGGATAGCTCTTAATTTGATATTTTTTCCCTCTACAGCGAACAGAAACATGATATTGTTTACCTATCATATACCCGTAAATAGACGATTATGAATCAACCCTACAAAACCATACAAGTTTAGAATAACTTTAGAATAAAAATCAGTGTGGTCTGAGCTATTTTGATGTAATTACTACAGCTCAGGGGTGGATTTGTAGAGTGTAGACAATTTGCAATGACCTGGCCCTTCCATTCCTCTAAGAATTACAGCCTTTAGTCAACATTTGTAAAATGCTCAACACATAAGAAGTAGTGTGTGTTTCTTGTTCATTCAGTGCCTGATGATGAGTAGAGATTTCTATTCAAAGCAAGGTGTAATTTATACAGATGGTAAGCAGGTCTGTTCTTGGTTCTCACCTTGTAGGATCCGAAAAACTGCAGCTGTTCAGTCACCAAAATTGATTGAGCACCAACAACGTGCCACCATATTAGCACAGACATCATAATAAGGTACACCTCAAATAGAGGTATTTATTTCTTGCTCACTTGATCCATTATGGGCTGGCTGGGGGATCTGTCCCATATCTCCTCTCTCCTGGACCCAATCTGGCAATTACCTTGGCAGTGACAAAGAGGAGAAACCCAAACACAAGTGAGGTCAAGTGGAATGTGACACGTTAAGGAGATTGGCTGCCAAAGGTGACCTCTGGACTCACACTGTCTGGGCTTGATTCTCTACTCCAATACTTACTAGCAATATGATCCTGAGAAAGTAATTTAACCTTTCTCTGTTTCCATTTCCTCATCTGTGTAATGTAGATAATAATAATAACTACTTCCTAGAATTGCAAAGATTCAATGAATCCATGTTCAGAGAATTAATGTGTTCCTTGTAATTGTTTCCTATTATCTTGAAAGTGATGGGAGGGCATTTAAGTCTTTTAAATAGAGAGTGACATCGCCTGCTTCAACTGTAAATAAAAATTAAAAACTCACTCTAGATTTGCTTTGGACAATGGGTTGGAGGGGGTACAGTAAATATCAGGTGGAGGCTGAATTTATTATCCTTTGTAATGTGTGAGTATATATTGGGATGGTGATGGAGTGTGAGGTATCTAGCATAAATTGTAAGTTTCTAACTTGATTCCATTAATCAAGATAGCTTTGCAAATATTGAACTGATGGTCAGTGTGTCATCCCAACAGGGGTTCCCAGCAAATATCTGGCACTATGGTTAGGGAAAAGTCTAAGCTGTGGATATCAGTATAGCAATAAATAAAGGTGAGCAGAGAAGTAGTCCTCCAGAGCTGGCAGAAAAAGAAATGAAGACCAGGGTTACAGGTACACCCACACTTAAGGCTTTCAAAGAAAAGGGAGTCAAAAAGGAGGTGGAAAAAGCGGATTCAGAGAAAACTAGTAAAACTAAGGGAGAATGAGAGTCTTTCAGGACCCACTGCTTTTCTCACCTGCAGTCATCTGGCATTAGGACGTTGGAGTTGGACAGATCTGACTTAAATCCCAGCTCTACCACCTAATAACCTGACCTTGGATGAGCCCCTTACCTTCCCTAAATGTCACCTTCTTCATTTATAAAACCAGATAATACAGAACCCATTTGATGCTACAGTCACTGATGATTGAATGAGAGAATTATAATGCACGGAGTAGGACACGTGCCACATGGTCCTTAACTATCCACTGCATTAATATATCAAAGTTAGACCCATTAACAACTCGCCTAAAGTGCTGACAGGCATTTCTCATTAAAAGATCATGCATCACTGTCAAAATTGAACAGCCAAATGACAACTTTTGGAGGTAGTGTCATCGTGTGATAATTTCTTGGTTTTTGCTGTGTCTACTACAGATATTTCAAAAGCACTAGCTCCTGGTATGGCTGTTCCTACCCCGCAGTTCTACCTGACCCCACTTCCCTCTATCTGGATGACAGAGGCTGTCTGTGGTCATCTGCTATACCATGGTTATCTTTCAGAGGAATGGGTTCTTCAGCTATCTCTAGTCACTGGAATGTACAGGGGCAAAACAGTCTCCAGAGTAACCACCAAAAGAGAACACTGAGGGGAATCAATTAGGAAGAAAGAGAAGGTCACATGGAGGCAGGAGTAGGCATGCACTGGGGATGGTGGAAGCTGGTTCTCTGTGGCAGGCTGCAAATGGGAGACTCTTTACACAAATAACCCACTCTGTAATATCATTTAAACGTTAATGCTTATAGAGATGGGAATGATGGAAAACCATGATGGCAGCCTTTAGCAACTTGCTCTCCTCCACATGGAATTAGGAACAGTGAGTAAATAATAATAATAATAAAAAATAACAACAACAAAATAAAACAACCTGCCAGGCAGCCACATGGAAAAGCAAGCCCATAACATAAACCCACAATGGAACTGAGAGCTAGTACTGTGTGGCACAGAAAAAAAAAGAAAAGAAAAAAATATGCTGCACTAATTATTACTGCAACAATTCTTGGTCAGACTTCAGTTCCCACAGCAAATGTTTCCTTGAGGAGTTTCTTCAAGTGGAGCTTCATTCTTTAGGATCACCAGCTAAGCTCCTGGAGTAAAGTGGGAAATTATTAATTGAAAGATCTAGGTTGTTCCCCAAAGATTTTCTGAGGGGCCAATACACTGAGTGTCTCCCTTTATGAGAAAAGAATGTTTCCACACGGAAATCTGTTTTTTTATCCTCATCTACCAACCCTCCCTACCCGACCACCTTTTTTTAAAATATTTTTTTGACAAATCTTCACACACAAAAATTCCATACATGGTATAAAATCAACGGCTCACAATGTCATCACATACTTGTGTATTCACCACAATGATCAGTTTTTAGAATATTTGCATCACTCCAGAAAAAGAAATAAAAATAGAAAAAACTCATACATCCCAAAACCCTTATCCCTCCTTCTCATTGACCACTAGTATTTCTATCTACCCAATTTATTTTACACTTTGTCCCCCTTATTATTTATTTATTTATTATCCATATTTTTTTACTCATCTGTCCATATCCTGGATAAAAGGAAGCATCAGACACAAGGTTTTCACAATCACTCAGTCACATTGTAAAAGTGATATCATTATTTAATTCTCTTAAGAATCAAGGCTACTGCAACACGGCTTAACAGTTGAGGTACTTCCCTCTAACCATACACCATAAACTAAAAGGGGTATCTATATAATCCACAAAAATGACCTCCAGGATAACCTCTTGACTCTGAAATCTCTCAGCCATGGAAACTTTATTTTGTCTCATTTCTCTCTTGCCCCATTTGGTCAAGAAGGCTTTTTTTCAATCCCTTTATGCTGGTCCTGGCTCATCCCAGGAGTTCTGTCTCATATTTCCAGGGAGATTTATACCCCTGGGAGTCATGTCCCATGTAGGGGGCAGGGCAGTGAATTAACCTGCTGAGGTGGCTTAGAGAGAGAGCCTGCCCTCTTCTTAATGCAAAATAGATTCCAGCTACATCTACCTCCTAGCACAGCTACAAATGGGAGTAGCAGTTCCTGCTTCTGTATGAAATATATTTCTCTGTCTTCACTTTGAAATACTTCCAGATTAATACTCTTAATACTCAGGAGAATCCAGTGTCTCTGTAGGGGTTATAGAACAAGAATAGCAATTATAATGGTTTTCTGGGGGGAGGGGGTTGGTGTTAGGAGCAGGGAAATTAAAGAAGCAGAGAAATATGAATTTTTTTCATGAATCCAGAAGAAAGTTACGTGAGCAGTTACTGACAATACAATGTGTTAAGAACTATAACTGAGATGTAATAAAGTAACTTAGAAATAGAGAAGAGAGATCCACTTATTTTGGGGGCTGAGAATTTCTGGAAAGTTTTCAATAGGAGATGATATATGAACTTCATCCTGAAGGCTGAGTAGAATTTGTGAAAGTCTAGATGTGGGTTTTTTTTTCAGTCCATGTAGGACTTTCAAATTTCTGATGCAAAAAATGGATGCTAAAAAATGCACCTCTAAGCTCATTACAAGGCATACTTTTAAAGAAAAGTAATCCAAAATAATTGAAAGTAAAGGTAAAGGGCAAAATGCCAGTGAAATGTGAAAAACAGAAAATGGGAATTAGTAATGTAAATATCAGGAAAAAAAATTAAAAGTGAGAGAAGTCATAATGGACAAAGGAGGATATTTTATCGATAAAAGATATGATCCATTAAGAAGCAAAAAAAGTCATGAAAAGTTACGCATCAAACAACAGAACTTCAAAATAAACACACCAAAAAATTCAGAATTTCAAAGAGAAAGTGGCATATTTCTTTCTTAGAGATTCACAGATCAAGAGGGAAATATAAAAGAATTTGAACGACAATGACGAATCTCATCAAACCCAAATATGTTCCACATGCATGCTTGCATGTGTGTAAATTTATGTGCTTGTATGTATTTATTGGTTACACATACAAATACATATACACACCTATGTAGATTTTATACCCAGATTACATACTACCAACAATGTCTGTTTTTATTAGGCCACAAGCAAAATCTCAATAGATTCAAAAAAGTCAAAATTTTAAAGGGCCTATAGAGGCATTAATGTAGCAACTTTAGAAATTATTAACAAATAGATGGCCACAAAAACCAAAGTAAATAACAAAGTCACAAAACTACCCATTCAGAGATTTAAAACAGTTTTCTAAATAATTCTTGGGCTAAAGAGAAATTCAAACCTGAAATTACAACCCATTTAGAAAAGAACAATGAAAACACTACATATCTAAATTATGGAACGTAGCAGTACTCTGAAGAAAATGTATAACTTCAAATGCTTGTGTTAGACAATGAGAAAGACTGAAGATAAATGAACTATACATTCAACTCAGGAAACTTAAAAACTAACAGAAAAATAACAATCAAAAGGAAGAAAATAAAAGGCAGGAATGAATAAAGATAAAAGTAGAAATAAATGAAGTGGAAAACAAAAGGAAAATAGGAGACTGCAGCAATAAAACCAAGAGCTAGTTCTGTCACAAAGACCAATAAAACAGACAAACTTCTTGCAAGAACAATCAAGGAATAAAGAGAACACAAATAACAATTCTTAAGAATGAAAAAGGGGACATAACTACAAATGTGGGAGAGCTTTATACTATACATAAATTTATACCAATAAATCTGAAAATTTAGATTAAATGTGCTATTATTAAGGATATTTAAGTTAACAAAGCAAATGCAAGAAGAGTTTAAAAAAAAACAAACAAGTAGAAATAAAAAGGAAAGAAATGAAAAGTTAGCAAAATATCTAACCTTCCCAAATTACAAGATCCAGATAATGTTATAGATGAGTTCTACCAACATTCTCAAGACAGGTAATCTATACTTTATTTTCATGCTTTTAGAACATTTGGAAAGGATGAAAGGATTTCCAAATTATTCTCAGAATCCAACATAAAACTGATTATAAAGCCAAACTTTATTTCCCCGGAAATAAAGACTCTCAAAGCAATAGACCAATTTAATACATACATGGATGACAAAATCATAACTAATAGATCAGTGATTTTAATCTAGCAGTGTCTTAACTCAATAACACAAACAGGAAAAAACAGGGTTTTCTCAGGAATGCTATTATGATACATCATTAGGATTTCTGAAAGCAATTGCTTTCATGAAATAAAAGAGAAACTTTAGAGGAGAAAATACAAATGGCCAAAAGGCACATGAAGAGATGCTCAATGTCCCTGGCCATTAGAGAAATGCAAATCAAAACCACAATGAGATATCATCTCACACCCACCAGAATGGCCATTATCAACAAAACAGAAAATGACAAGTGCTGGAGAGGATGCGGTGAAAGAGGCACACTTATCCACTGTTGGTGGGAATGTCAAATGGTGCAGCCACTGTGGAAGGCAGTTTGGCGGTTCCTCAAAAAGCTGAATATAGAATTGCCATACGACCCAGCAATACCATTGCTGGGAATCTACTCAAAGGAATTAAGGGCAAAAACTCAAACGGACATTTGCACACCAATGTTTATAGCAGCATTATTTACAATTGCAAAGAGATGGAAACAGCCAAAATGTCCATCAGCAGACGAGTGGCTAAACAAACTGTGGTATATACATACGATGGAATATTATGCAGCTTTAAGACAGGATAAACTTATGAAGCATGTAATAACATGGATGGACCTAGAGAACATTATGCTGAGTGAGTCTAGCCAAAAACTAAAAGACAAATACTGTATGGTCCCAATGATGTGAATCGACATTCGAGAATAAACTTGGAATATGTCATTGGTAACAGAGTTCAGCAGGAGTTAGAAACAGAGTAAGATAATGGGTAATTGGAGCTGATGGGATACAGACTGTGCAACAGGACTAGATAAAAAAACTCAAAAATGGACAGCACAATAATACCTAATTGTAAAGTAATCATGTTAAAACACTGAATGAAGCTGCATCTGAGCTATAGGTTTTTGTTTTGTTTTGTTTTGTTTTGTTTTGTTCTTACTATTATTACTTTTATTTTTTTCTCTATATTAACATTCTATATCTTTTTCGGTTGTGTTGCTAGTTCTTCTAAACCGATGCAAATGTACTAAGAAACGATGATCATGCATCTATGTGATGATGTTATGAATTACTGATTGCATATGTAGAATGGTATGATTTCTAAATGTTGGGTTAATTTCTTTTTTTCCGTTAATTAATAAAAAAAAAAAAGGGAAACTTTAGTGATCACCTCAATAGATGCTAAAAAAATAGATAAAAGTCTATATAAATTCCCAGGAAATCTTCACAGCAAACTAGAAATAGAAGATGTCATCTGATGACATTTAGCAGAATCATAAGACAAACTTCACACTTAAGATGAAACTTTCTAGTCATTCCAATTAAAATAAAGGATTAGGATAACAAATTGATTATCACTGTTGCTATTTAGCATTGTTCTAGATATTTCTAGACAATGATTGTTCTAGATATTCTAGAAGTAAAGAAAATAAATTGAGAGATGTTAAAACTATAAAGAAAGTGCACATTGACATTATTCACATGGCATATTTTTTATCTTAAAAAAACTGCTAAAGGCAATTTAATTTTTTAATTATAAGAAAGTTTATTAAGATAGCAAATTACAAACAAAAGCAACAGCTCTCCTAAACACCAAAAAGAATTTACAATGGGAAGAGATCCCAGTTATAACCATATCAGTTAATATAAAATACTTAGTTACAAATATATAAAAAACAAATAAGGTGAAAGAAAAACTATACGCGTTCACTGAAGTATGTTAGTATTTAAGATTTTAGTCTTAAATTAAAAGATATGCCCATGTGCCTTTATTGGAAGGTCATACATTAATCTATTATATTTCAAACAATCTTGTTAAAAATTCCAATAAGATGTTTTAATGAGACTTAATAAACTGCATGTAAAATTGATCTAGTGAAGCACAAGTGAAAGGATATGCAAAATATATTTTGCATAAAAAAGTATTTGTACATCCCAGATATTAGTATATACAATAAACTACAGAAATTACATGAATATGGTTCTGCTACAGAGATGGATGAGCAGAACAGAAGAGAAAATACTGAAACCAACCTAGCATATACGGAAAATTTGATTATGACAAAAGCAGCATTTCAAATCAATGCAGAAAATTTAATACACGATATTGAGAAAACTCATTATTCATTGGTTAATAAATGAAAATCATTTTCCCAAATTTGAACATGAAGAAAATTAAACTCCAGATTGATTAAATAAAGAAATATAAAATTCACAACTGCAAATATATATATATATGAAAACCAAAGTCATAAACAAATGTGGTAACAGAATTTACTACCTTCAAATGTAAATGCCTGCAAGATGAAAGACGTATAAAACTTAACATACAGATAGCAAACTGGGGAAAAAAACAGAACATAAATGACAAAGAAGGTGTTAATACCAAAATAGCAGGCACTGTTGATTAGTCAACCCAAAACTCCCTACCACCTTCTTTTTTTTTTTTTTTAACATGGGCAGGCACTGGGAATCAAGCCCGGGTCCTTGGGCATGGCAGGCAAGCATTCTTACCTGCTGAGCCACCGTGGCCCACCCTCCTACCAACTTCTTTTGACTCTTCATGCCTTTACTCCAAATACTATAAACTTCCTTGCAGATTCTGGGGAAGCTTTAGTCTTCTGTGATGGCTTAAAAAGATGTATGCCCCCTAGAAAAGCCATGTTTTAATCTAAATCCCATTTCATAAAGACAGAATAATCCCTATTCAATATTGTATTCTTGAAACCGCAATCAGGTTATCTCCCTGGAGTTGTGATTTAATCAAGAGAGGTTGTTAAACTAGATTAGATGACGACATGTCTCCACCCATTTGGGTAGATCTTGATTAGTTTCTGAAGTCCCATAAAAGAGGAAACATTTTGGAGAATGAGAGATTCAGAGAGAGCAGAGAAGAACGGCATAGCCATGAGAAGCAGAGAGTCCATCAGCCATCGCTTTGGAGAGGAGGAAGGAAAATGCCTCCTGGGGAGCTTCATGAAACAGGAAGCCAGGAGAGAAAACTAGCAGATGATACCATGCTCACCATGTGCCCTTCCAGATGAGAGAGAAACTGTGACTGTGTTCACTATAAGCCTTCTCACTTGAGACAGAAACCCTGAATTTCATTGACCTTCTTGAACCAAAGTATCTTTTCCCGGATGCCTTTGATTGGACATTTTTATTGACTTATTCTAATTGGGACATTTTCTCGGCTTTAGAACTGTAAACTAGCAACTTATTAAATTCCTCTTTTTAAAAGCCATTTCTTTGCTGGTATATTGCATTCCAGCAGCTAGCAAACTAGAACACCTTCTGATAAAAGGGGCAGGTGACACTGGCACTGCTTTTTTGTGACCAAGAGGAAGGAGCCAAGAGGCTTACAGAGAGCCCAGTGCTGAAATGACTGAGCCACGGAACCAATGCCAACAGCCTTCTACCTCTAAGCTTCTTGTTGTGTAAGAAAAATAAGCCCTTATTTGTTTGTCACTGTTAACCAAGTTTCCTGTACCTTGTGGGGATACTTCCACATACCATCATAATGTAAAAAGAGCACAACGGAAATCACTAAGTTAAAGAAAAACAAACCTAACAGAAAAATGGGCAAAGGTGAGAACAGTTAACTTCACAGAAATGAGGAACAAATCTGCATTAAAATTATAAGAAAGAGCAAATTAAAAGTGAGAGAGCATTTTTCAGACAGGAAGTAAGGAGGGAGGGAAGGAAAAAAGGAAGGAAGGAGGGAGGGAAGGAAGGAGGGAGGGAGGGAGGGAGGGAGGGAAGGAAGGAAGGAAGGAAGGAAGGAAGGAAGGAAGGAAGGAAGGAAGGAAGGAAGGAAGGAAGGAAGGAAGGAAGGAAGGAAGGAAGGAAGGAAGGAAAGAAGGAAGGTGTAGGGAATCATTATCATTATTACATGCAGTTCTTCAGTGCAGCAATTTGGCACCTCTAGTCAAAAATTTAAATGCCTTTCCCTTTGAACCAGCGTTTCCCAATTCTCAGATATGATCTTACAGAAAAAATGCTGTGTAGGAGTCCATTCATATATATTCAAGAAGAATTCCTGTTAGATTGCTTGCAATATCAAAGGAGTCAAAGCAGCTTATGCGAGCGTCATTAAAGGAATGGCTAAGTGAATAACTGTGCATTTCTACAATGTAATACTCATAAAACAATTTTAAAAATAAGGGCAACCATACTGATATAGAAGAGTGGCCAAGATGTGTCATTTTAAAACACAATAAAACTTAAGAAATACTGGTACTGAGTAAATATTTTTTGAATGAATAAAAATGAAATTTTAGTTGAATGAATGAATGATACCAATTTTGTTTAATAGACAATGATGTTGTAAATGTATCTTCGCAAATGCATAAAAAACAGTCTTGGAAGATAATATCACCAAGGTATTAAAAATGGATATATCTAGGAAGAATAATGTGGACCAGATTGGGGATAAGAGATGACTTGCTGATTTTACACATCTACTTTGTTTTATTTTTTAAATAAGCAGATATTGATTTTTAGATTTAAGAATATAGATGCAAAAAAAATCTGCCTTGCAGTTCAGCGCTTGAGAGTTATTACTTTAACTCATGTACAGATGAGTTCAGGAAGACCACTGTAAATCTTGCACTGGAGTAAACCACTGTCTACTCTTTCAAGAATCTAGGACACAAACTTAAGGAGGCTGGGGCACCTTGAAAGAAGATGCCATTCAAAATCCGTTACAATGAAGTTCGAGCAGTGTCACAGTGGATACCTTGAATGAATCCATCCTGACCCTTCAAATGATAATGAAGTCCAACTTTGCATGATAATCAGAGAATCTTGCATAGGATGCCACAGGCTGCTGCCATACATGTAACAGGATACATTAACAATCGTGACTTAAAGTTGATTACAGTTGTGAAATGTGGATAATCATTAGACAGATCCTCATCATGCTTATTTCCAAAGATTCTGCCAAAGGAGCTGAGCTCACTTTTTTGGAAGCTGGTCTCTGAACATGGGGCCACATCTCCCAATACCCACGCCTATAGTTCTCTCCTCTCAAATATTGGCAGGGATTTGCTTTTGGCTAATAGAATACTGTGGAAGTGATACTGCATAACTTCAAAGGTTAGGTCATAAAAAGCCCTGCAACTCCCACTGAGCATTTTGGAATATGGCTGCCCTGTGTAAAGGCAACTTCCCTGAAATCATGCTGTTGTGAAAATCCCAATCTGGAGAGGACTCATGCAGCAGCTCCAGTCAACAACTGTAGTTAAGCATCACAGCCAGATCAACCATCAGCAGCACAGGGAGCCCAAGCAAGCCTTCAGAAGACTCCAGAAATACCTGCCATCTAGTACTAGAACTGCTTTAGGGACCACAAATGAGAACAGTCCTGCTGAGCCAAATTAATCCAATTGTGCGGATAAATTCAAGAAATAATAATAAATTATTGCATTAATCCTCCACATTTGGGGGTGGCTTATGTGTAGCAGTAGATAACCTGAATAATCATTATTTTCCAGGAAGACAATGGTTCTATGGGAGAAATTAGTGAAAGTTATGCTACAAAAGTAAAGAGATGTGTCCACTCTTCTTGTCAAGATTGTGTAAATAGCTCACATTATTGTTTATACTGTTCATCTCTTCGTATGCTCTAGCTCATGAAATCCACTACCTCAGAGGCAGATGCTACTATTATCCCCACTTTATAGATGAAGAAACTGTGGCTTTAGAGAGTCAAAGTAACTTGCTCAAGATTATATGACGAGTAGTAGTGGAGCCTGTAGATTCACACAAACACTTATTCTCTCAGAAAATATTGACAGGGTACCCTTAGTACCCATTTAAAGGGTACTAAGTCCCTAGACTTCAAAACACCTACTTGAACCTGATTTCTAGGATTTTGGTGGTGGAATCATATTTCAATGACTTTCTAATAATGAGATTAAGTGCAAACTCAATGAAAGGTTTCAGGCTTAATTCAATTAATTTACTGATATCTAGCATGTCAGATGCTGGAATCTGGGAATAAAAAAGATGGAAAAGACAGTTTCTGCTTTCAAAGACTTCACAGTTCATGGGTGGAGACAGGCAGGAAACAGAAAAATCACAGCACAGGTGATACATACAATAATGGGAGTCTGTATGATATTTTAAGAGTAGATTGAAGAAAACTTACATTGTTTCCAAATATAAATTATCTGCATTTTTTAAACATGAATTCAGATCTCTCCATGTAAAACTGTTAGAATTCTATATCTATAAATGCAAGCATTTCACTCAATGCAAGAAGTGGTTCATAGTGCCATGGGTAATTTCAAAACTTAAGCCAAAGCTTCAAGATTCCTTGAGGTGACCTTTTCTTTAACAAAAGGCAACCTCACCGAGCCACTTTCCTGCCCACTGGAAAAGGGCATGCTTTACAGCTGGACTTGCCATATGATGAAGAGTCCAGAATGTCAAGGAGCCATTGACTTCCGTGTTTGTGCCAATGCATTGCAAATATGGTTTCCTGTAGTGGTGGAGCTGGGCTCAGCCCCAAAGTGCCAGATGGTAGTGAGTTCTCAAGAATCAAGCCATCTGCAGAACAAGTCCTTCTACGGCAGTTACAATTTGTACTGATTATAAGCCTCTATCAGAATGTCTTTAGGACTTTAACGATGGATAATCCTACCCCCTTCATTACAGCTCTGAGATTAGACTGTACTTTTGGCTCTAAGAATGGAAGAAAAAGATACTGAATGAATATTCCCAGAACTGCCCACTGGTGTAGGTCTTAATTTGTACTACACCACCTTCACTGGGAGGCCACAGACTAGAAGACAAGGCAGACCCACTCCTTACAAGTTAATCTAATGACACAAGGCTCTACATGAGATTGGCCCTGGTTTTGAATTAAGCATGAAGGCATAAAACATTAGAAGAATTTAACACTGGATTCCTTTTGGATAATTATAAGACTTGTCTGTCTTAGACAAAAAGCTTAATCGGCCATCAACAACCCATGGATTGGGTTTAGCGTCACAGGCCCACGTATGTGTAATATTTACATGGATGCTCCTTGCACCAATAGAATCTCTGCATTGCTTATGTGACCCAGGCTGTAAGGATGTGTAATATCTTAAAAGAGGATATTCCAAAGGTGATGAACTTCCTTTCCAAATCAATTTTTACCCCAGTAGGTGGAAACATTATTTCCTCACAGAGCTCAACGCGTTAAAGTACTCATAAAATGAGTTAATGACCCATTTAAAAATACTCTTATGGGAAAAATCACTTTTACATTCCGGGAAGCTGACATTACATTATCTTTACCATTATAATGTGATAGCATCTAAGAACTATTTACCTGGAAGCATAGGCTAGGCTAGAAGTTATATAATGACCAACAATATATATTTGCTATTGGAAGTAAAATACACTAGGAAAGTTATTTAATAAAACTTGCCAAAATGCTCTCCAGTGGAATGGTCAAGGCACCATACTGACTTCATCGATCATACTATGTAAGGAAACTTCTGGATTGTTGTACATTGCTTCTTAAAATGGGACAAAGGAATCCTAAAACCCATCTCAAATTTCTACTGCAATAATTAAACAACTCTGTTAGCTATTTGCAATAACAAGCTTCTTAGAAACATTTTTAGGACATTAGAGGAATCTAAGGGATTTTGGACAGGAACCTTATCTGAGCTATTGCACCCCATCAAGCTCCATACGGTATCAGGCCAAAAGAGATGTACAAATAATCAAAGATGCATTTTTTTGTCTGTATGAAGAGATCAACTAAAAAGACCACTCTGAGTTCCACTGGAACAACTCAACCATGACACTCTCAACTTAAACAATGTCTTAAAAGACATATTTCATAATGAAATTATTCCACATATAATTTCCTCCCTTCCTATACTTCCCTCCTTTAAGCCACTATTACTCTTTTTCTAGCAAAAGGACTAGACCTGCCTTATTACTGAGCCCATATGCCCAATGTCACATCAAGTTCCAAGTGCTGACTGGCTTTTGGGATCATTATTCTACCAATCCAAATTCAATGTTCTTCTAAGAAAGGCATGACGAGGGCAGAAAATCTTGTCTTATGCTGAACTCTGCAATCCCTTACTCTGCCGACTTAACACCGACAAAAAAAATGAGGAGTTACAGTTCACTGATCACTGCAGTTCATGAAGAAACACCTTTATTTTTAGAAATACGAGAATATAACATAATAACCCTTTGCTATAAAAATGATCATATCAAAAACTCATGCAGGAGTCTCCCATGTCAGAGATAACTGATGCAATGAATGCTTTGTGTGCGTGTGAAATGTTTTTACTTTCCTGATAATCCTTAATAATTACTGAGAAACCACTACTCATTTTCCTAAAGATAGAAAAATCTGGAAAGATTCTGAGAAATTGGGAAAGGGAGGATCAAGTGGGTAGATGGTAGCATCAATCTCACGTTTTATCTCTGAGTGTAACTTTACGGATCTCTTTGTCTTGCAAAGAGGAAGGTCTCCTCTAAGTTTCCTTTGTTTTCTAAATGATATCTTGATGCAACTAAATATTTCTTTCCAAACAGCTACATGAATAATAAAGCGATATACTCCCTACATTCCATAAATACATTATCTTTGTTCCAAGAAGTTATTCTTTAAAGATGTTTTAAAAGGATCAATACCAAAGAGGATATATAGAATATTGGATTTACATGTGTCAGATACTTTCACTTCAAAAGGATTTTGTGTACTGTCAGTTCTTGTACAGTAATTAGTCTTTAGGTGGCAGTGATGGTTACCTGACTACTTCAGGATGGGGTGATACCTAAACATGTCAGGTCCCCTTAATCAAAGGCCAAATTTCACAGTCCCAAGGCAGCACTGGTTCCATTTTATTTATGTAGAACAGTGACACCTAGTGGCTGGAAGGCAAATCACAAACGATAATTCTCTTGTGGCACCTCCCATTTCCCAATTTTATCACTGGAATTGGCAAAAAGAGTGACCCAAAAAGGGCTTAACTCCCTTTGTTGGCCGAGCATGAGCCTTCTCATGAAGAGGTCCAGTGGTTCATGACCACGGGCCATTTCAGTGAGCTGGGTCTATTCCAGCTTCTCTGAGTGGAACAGAAAAGATACGAAATATGGAATTCAAGGGTGGAAGAGTCTGTGCAAACACACAGAAGACCGGTGTTCTAAAGAAGGACCATGAGCAAAAGGGCACAACAGCTCTTATGTAGCCAACAGAGGACACTGGGAAATGACCTGGAGACACTGGAGCAAACTGCATGCTGAGGAAATTTTACCAGCAAACGGAGAATGGAAGAATGAATTGGAAATATGAATCACCATCAGAGACTCTGCTTCTGTGCGATTAGACCGAGTTCCCCGAGAGCTGAAATTATTTCCTTTTCCTCTTGTGAGAATAAGCTACATGTCTGACAAATGACAGGTACACAGTAAATGTTGAATAAAAGAGACAGAAAGAGAAAAAGGAGTGCATCAGGCCAGATAAGTACTTCTGAGAAGACAGTATAAGATAAGAAGCCTGAAACCTTTCTCTAAAGCTAAAGCAGCTTTTTAGCAATCTCGGCGTAGTGCACAATAGTAATAGTTTTATATCCACTAAGTATTTATACTACACTATTTAAACCTATGCCTCCATTAATATTTCCACTTAGCATGGAGGAATCCAGAGCTCACTTAGGCAGCTAAAGAGCTGTAGAGCTGGGATTCAAACCCAGGCAATCTGGCTTTGGAGACTCAGCTTTTAACTACTTGCCTCTCTCCAATGAACATGGTTTACACAGTTCCAAAAAGATAGTATTAAACTTACAACAGAACTTCCTTTAAAATATGATTTGTACATAGTTCTTCAACTTAATACAAGGAGACCTACCGTTCCACACAGCATTGAATGAGTTAACTTGGCCAGTATATTCATGTATCCTTTCTAATGGACAGAGACAGGTTTGAGCCCTCTCCTACCCTATAGACATTTGTTGTTTAAAAGTTTGACAGATTTCACATGAAATAGGCTCCATCTTCCCCTGCTTTCCCTCCTACCGCCCCAGTCTTTTTAGGAGCAAGATTCTAGGAATTTCTAGAAGATGTCAGGAGTGATTTCTTTCACAAATTCCTTACTCAGCAAGGAATATTTCTTTCTGCTTACTTACACAAACCCGGTTTGCCTTCCTAGGACCTTGGTCATTCAGAATGAGAGAAAAGCAGAATATGACATATGTACACATTCAGGGTCCGTATGGGTCTCATTTGAACATGAAAGAGCTGTATGTTATCCAGTGAGTTATCTGACCAACAACACTCTGCAGTGGAAACATCTTAGCTGGCCCTAGCCCCCAAAATAAGGTCAGCTATTTTACTCAAGAAGGGAATCTGGATATGACTGAAGCTCCATGTGAAATCACCCATAAACTGCAGATTTCAATTTCAAAATCAACTGTGATTAGCTTCAACCCATAATGGCATAAGACAGTCCGGGGGTAACAGGAGCCCCAAGAGTGGGGTAGGCATATAACTAAATAAATGCTCTTTCTCATTATAGCGACATTCAGTTTTACTGATGAAGAACAGCTGTTAACATTTTGGGGGCAACTGGAGACCAGGTCAAAAGTCTTGACGTTCCCTTTACTATAAATTGGGAAGGTTCACTTTAATCTGAATTCTTGCTACCTTGGGTTTTCTGTTCCTCATATCCTTTATTCAAGAATTATGCGAAGTTATATTCTGGGTCTATTGTAGTTTAGCATTTATAGTCCACAGTGCCTTGGGGACTAGATTACCTCCCTGCATGATATTGTTTTTCATTTCCGTGCTGACAAACACACCATTTCAACTGTCACTTGAACAGCCAGTTCAAGTACTACTGTTATTTTAGCTCCATATTGTCAAACAGGTGGATTTATAAATGTGTTACCTGAAGGAAACATTCCCCCAAATAGCCGAAGTGGAGACTTTATTTATTTATAATTATTTGTTAGATTTGCAAAAATGTTCCTGCTGCTAGAAAGCCTCTGGCTAAATACAAATTAAAACACTTTTGAATGTAGTAAAACCAGCAGAGGCATCGTTTTAATTACCCATTGGGGGATGTCAGCCAGCAAAGATGTATTTATTTATTTCTTTCCTTGTTTCATGTAACTGCCTGCTTGGGGATGTGAACTTTCTGTCTGCATATCTGTAACACTGACTACTTGGCCATCTCCTTCATCTTGGGTGATTCAGGCATCCGTTTGAACCCCTACATCTGGACTGAGAGCCAAAGAAGACAGAAGGCACAATGGATATTTAGCTTGTTACACTGTTGGTTCTCTAGCATCCATTTCCCCCTTTCCAATAGCATCCTATCATGGGGGTGGAAAGTAGGTGGGAAAGGAAGATAAAAGAGATTATTCCCCTCCATTTTGTAGGCTTGGTAGGAGAGTAATTCATGACAACTATCTCCTATCACAGAAGAGAAAGAAACTAGCTTCTCCTTGTTGGCTATGACTACAAAGTTTACTGCTCAGTCCTTCAGAATTCCCTTCATTTCTATCCATTTCTGAGCCTGGTCCTCCAGTCTTCATTTTCATTCTTTGATCCCCTTGATATTTTCCCACTAAATTCTCCTCTGCTTTAATAAGCCAGCATCAATTTCTGTTGTTTGCAATCAAGAAGCATGACTTACATAGAAGTTAAAAATAAAACCAAAATAACATTGTGGATCACCCTTTGGGATAAGAGAAAACATATAGATTCTGTTTCCAATTGCAATCAACCTTAGGCAAGTTATGGAACCAGCCACTAGTAAAAAGAGGTAGCAAAGAACAGTAATTAAACCAATGTTTTAGCCTCCATGCAGAGTGATTTTGACTGCTGACTCTTAAGTCCCTTAACCTCTCCATGCCTTAGTCTCTTCATCTGTCTAATACGGTCATTGATGACTACGTGAGAAAATGCATGTAAATATGGTACAGTACTCAGTAAATGTTAGCCAATGTTATTTTTTATTCATCATCTGTCAACTGAGGAATAATAATATCCACACTCACTCACCACATTATTTTCAGGATGAAATGTGTGAGACAATACTTTGAAATATATAAGAATCTACAAATATGAAACTAGAAAAAAGTAAGCTGTCCTCCAGCTCATGCAGAGAACTGAATTGGCTTATACTGCAAGGCAATGTTTGCCCAGTGATTTCTCTGGTATGGGATGTTTTGGTATTCAAATCCAGTTGGGACTTTTGGTATTCAAACAAAGATGGGGGGAGGAAAACTGCCCTGGAGACTAAAAGGCATATTTTAAGAAAGACTTTCTTTTTAAAATTAATTGATGATGATATGTTTTAGACATTTAAACAAGTATAAAGAATAATATAATGCAGACCAACATATGCATTACTCAGCTTAAGGAATAAAACATCGCTCATAGAGATGAAATCCTCTTGTGTAGCTCCTCCTATCACATTCCCTTTCCCTCTCCCCCAAATCTCTATATTTGTTTATGTCCATAAACAATATATAACATACATAAATTATTTTGCATATATTAGATTTCCATTTAAAAGGTAGCACACTGCATGTATTCGTATGCAACATGGTTTTGTTCCCTTAACATTATGTTTCTGAGATGCACCCACGATGATGTGTAGCTGTGTTTAGAGTTCAACAGCATGGCATCGTAGAAATATATCATAAGTATTCACCACCCTCCTGGTGAAGGTTTAGATCACTTCCAATTCCCACCATTCCAGGCCTTTGGCCCGTTTCCTTTGTGTCTCGATGCAACCGTTTCTCTATGGCAGTAATGCTCAAGCTTGAACTTGCATCAGGATCTCCTGGAGAGCCTGTTAAAACACAGGCATTTGGACCCCAATCCCAGAGCTTCTAATAAGTCTGAGGTGAGACCCAAGAATCTGCATTTTAATTACCAAGATTCCCAAGAATCTGCATTTTAATAAGTTCCCAGGTGACACTGATGTTACTGGTCCAGGGACCACACTTTGAGAATCAAGGCTCTGGGCTATATTTCAGAGGGGGAGTGCTGGGTCATGGAGTGTAAATATTTGCAACTGTATGAGAGTTGCCAAACCATTTTCTAAAGCAGTTGCTGGAAATGTAGGTAAAATGTACTTATATATATTTTTTCAAAACCACCAATTAGTCTTCTCCACCAGGCAGTAAGCTTTTCACGTCTTGTCAATTTCATCAGACCCAGCATGCAGCACACACGCTGTGCAAAGTATTTTATGAATGGCTTGTGGTGCACAGCTCCCAGGTTACCCTATAACAACCTTACCCTGGGGATGAAGAAGACCGATCTGAGAGGCAAGAACTAAAATTCCCTCCATGAACAGGATATACATAGACTTCTGCTTTTCCTTCCAATAAGCTTCTGTGCATAACAGAAACGCAGCTCATATTGGCCAACTCAACCATTGCCCCTGGGTACTCACACGACATGAGCATACAAGGATGTGACATCATGGGGAGGGGTAGGAAACCACATGGAATTTCTACAATTGCCAGGCACCTGATGATGTTTAATTTTCACAGAATTCTATGCTGTAGACATCATTATCTCCAATTCACATAAACAATAATGATAACAGCTAAAGTGGTTGAGTGCTTGCTGTATACCAGGCCCTGTCCTAATCTCCTTACAAGGATCAATTCCTTTAAACCTCACAATTATCCATGATACAAGTACTATAATTCTAATTATAGTATCTAAATAGAGTATAGAATCTAATTGTAGTATCCTGAGGATCCCGATCCCAAGCCCTTTAAAAGGAAATACATAAAGAATTATTTGAACAACCTATTTTTTCCCCAGAGAAACAGCCAGGTTCAGTGGACCAAAACTCCAACTGCAAAGCTGTTAAGGAGAGCTGAAAATAAACATGAAATTTAATTTGAAAATATATTTACCGATACCCCTCTGTCAATCAGATGTCCATTTGGCATATGCCCAGGTCTAATAGCTGTGAACTTCAGCTGAAGAGAGGCTTTATAGAACCAGTCAGGATTATTATACTGCAAACCATTCACATGCAGAAGCAGTTGCCTTTCCTGCATCTTGTTCTTTTGTTTTGGAAAATATTGAGAGCATCTTGGCTGCAAATTGTGCTATCAGACAAGATGAATGATCATCAAAATACAGTCAGCAAAATTTAAAAATATGGATAAAGGAAAGATATTAATATCCTTTCTAAGGTAATCAGTACTTTTTGTTTGACAAAGAAATTGCCCACTGTTTATGGTCTATGCAAATAGTATATGTTAATGTCAAGGCTGCATAGTATATAGCTTTGCATATAAGTATTTGTGGAAAATACATGCCAATACATTATAAACCTCTTCCTCATATAAACACAACAATTTCATAAATATACAGCACCTTGTTTTTAAAAACATTTATTATAATTTTATGCAAGGCAAATCACACTAGTATAAATTATTTTTTGCTAAAATGGCAAAGTCAGCAAAATTACAGGGAAATATAAGTTCCAGAAATTGTGTGTTTTTCAATTACATCAAAATGAGCTGTCACCCTCTCTAGGTAGCATTCTCTTGGATGCTTTCAGCCACTGGGATCCTGGTCTTTTATTCAGCACAGGGGCTCTCTGTGACTATGGAATTACGTCTTGTCTTTGCTGCCTGATACATTTGAGAATAAACTTGCTTTATTATGGATTAATGATGAGGACTTCCAGGTCTGAAAGCCAACCCTAATTACTAAGATGCAGGCTCCTGATGGAGGCTTTACTTAAAGGGATCAATAAGCAAGACCTAAGAGAAAGAGAAGATGTACAGTGAGGGTGACTATGATGTACAGTGAAGGTGTCTACTATATACGCTAAACATATATCCATTCATGTATTCACACCTTTACCCACACGTTCAACAAATACTTACTGAGCACCTATTATGTCTTGGATATGATTCCATCAACAGGGATAGAACAATGAGCATGATAGACAAGGCCCATGCCTCTATGGAATTAATATTCTAGAGGTGCATATATATCTTAAATATCTAAGCAAATAAGCACAATTATTTCAGGTAGTGATGAGTGAGGTGCATATCACAGATAATTTATAGGGCATACTTGTAAGGGGAGGTACCCTTAATGAGGTGGCAAAAGTTAAATGAAGAGACAGAGCCAAACATGTGAAGAGTAAACATGCTCAAGGCACAGCCGAAGCAATGGCCTGAAGTAGGAATGAGAATCAGAAAGGTCGGACTATCTTAAGTAGAGTGAACCAGAGAAGAGACGCAGAACGTAGAGTTGGAGGAGTTACAAACACCACCTTCGGTGGAATTTAGAGTTCATCCTAAATGCGGTGGGAAGCTATCAAGTACTTACACAGGACACTGAGGCATTCTGAAATGTTGCTGAAGGAAAAATAAATCGAAAAGTGAAAATGGGGAGACCAAAGGGAAAGCCACTGCAGTACCCAGGATGAGAAACGGCAGTGGGTTGTACTAGGATTTGGGGGCAGTGGACGGTATCTTATTTTGCCAGGCTGCTATGGCAAATATCACACAACGGGTTGGGTTACACAATAAGGATTTATTGGCTCATGACATTGAGGCTTAGAGAAGTCCAAAATCAAGGTGCAGCAAGGTGATGCCTTTTCCCCAAAGCGTCTAACATTCTGGTGCTGGCTGCCCATGATCTCTGGGGTTCCTTGGCTCTCCTGTCACATGGTGATATCCTCTCCTTTTGCTTCTGGGTTCCCATTGATTTCTGGCTTCTTCCAGTGGTCTTTTCTTATAAGGTCTCCAATAATTGGGATTAAGACCTACCTGCTACAGGTGGCCACACTTTTACTAAAAATAACATCTTCACAATGCCCCATTTACAATGGGTTCACACCCATAGGGATGTGGATTAGCATGAAGAATATGTCTAACTTGAGGATCACAATTTAATCGACCACAGTCTGTATTGATGTGGACCAATATGGGACATATTTGAGAGCTAGAATAGGTAGAACTCATTGATGGATAAAAGTGGAGGGAGGAGGGAAAGATGGAATCCAGACTAACTCATTATTGTTGGTTTTTTTTTTTTTATGAGCTGGTCAGAGAATGGGGTGACTCATTTCCTGAGAGAGAAACATGTTTGGGAAAATCAAGATGCCCGTTTTGAGAAGTTTATGAGGTCTCTGAGTGTAAAGGTCAAGTCAGTAGGTGGATGTTCATGTATGAACTCAGAGAGATCAGAGAGGACCAGAGACCTAAAACTTGGATATTAAGAAGGAGAACGAGTGATTGAGTCCCCTACCTGAGAAGGAGGGAAGCTGTTAACAGAAAACAGGAGCAAGACAGAGCTTATACTACTTACACTTTGTACTACAAACAAGGAATTTTCACTAAGGTGACAAAACTTGCACAAGCCAAGATCATGGAAGAGAATGGAGTGAGAACTGGAAAGAGATACAATTGTACCCATATAAACCCATCCTTAGACTTATAGCTGTTTTGGTTGTATTTTTAGCTAACATTTATTGAATGCCTACTGACACTGTAGGCAATATTACAGGTAACACTTCATCCCTCAACCCCCACCAGGATTATGCTTCCTTCCTTGTGGATGAGGTGCACTTAATGTAACACTCCTGCCTAATCTCCACCTATCTGTTCACTCTGCCCCAGGGGAAATGAAGGTAGTTTGCTGTTATTTAAGGAAAAGAAACTGAGCAGGCTCTGCTCTGTTCTGCTCTTTCTCTTCTAGGAATCAAGCTGTCCACAGGATTCAAGCACTTTCTCTCTGCTCCTTTATGCAGGAAAGTCTTAGACCCCCAAGAAAGGAAGCTTGTTGCAATTCAGTGTTATCTCAGCCTGGGTGGGTAGTGCAATCAAATTGAGATTCAGCCAACAGATCCATTTGTCTCATCTTAAGCTCTGCTCCCCAACTTACCCCTTATCAGTAAGAAAGGTACCATATTTCCTTTCCTCTCTCCACCCTTGCCCTTTGTTCAGAACTCAGGCAAAGAAAAAAAAAGAGGGATGCTATTTATGCCTTGCCCCACTTGAAGACCCTAAAGGACATTTTCAAATGCATTAAATTCTCACTTCAACCTTATACCATCAATTATATGGTCTACCTTTAAGATGAGAAAATCCAAGTTCACAAAGCTAACCAGTGGCAAGGCTACTGAGTCCTTATCTTCTGAACTCAAAACTTGATTTAACTACCAGCTCTGCTGATTGCTAGCTCTGTATCTTGCAAAATGTTTCCACATTTGTTAAAAGGAGAGTAATAATTTTAATATTGTGGAATATTAAGTGAGATAATGTACAAAAAACCCCAATTTAACACATAGTAGGAACTTGTTTCCTTTTGAAAGCGATCACATTTAATTTTAAGACTTTAAAATCATCTACTATAAGAAAGAAATCAGACTATGCTAAACATAATACCTTCATGATTTTTATTCTAAGAAGTCCTTTTTGGAAATTTACTTTCAACCAATTCCTTTTTTTAAATGAGTTCCAGCAAGACAGAAACAAAAAACCTTCTCTTTGTGAGAAACACATTTTTATGTTTGTTATATGTTATGCTGACAAAACACACACAGAAAAATTTTCACTGGGCTTTTGAGGACCATGATTTATTCCAGCCTACAAGTATAAATGTTGAAGCCACCCCTGTTCTACCTGGATGGTAGCTGCATTTTTCACAGATACCTATCTGTTTGGAATTGAACACAGATGTTAGTGGCTGTGCCAGTTTGAATCTGTGTCTACCCCAGAAAAGCCAAGTTCTCTAATCCTCATTCAATATTGCTAGGTGGGATCCTTTTGATTGTTTCCTTGAAGATGTGACCCATCCAATTGTGTGTGGTAACTTTTGATTAGATGATTTCCATGGAGATGTGTCTCTACCCATTCAGGGTGAGGTTGCTTACTAGAGCCTCTTAAGAGGGAACCATTTTGAAAGAAAGCTTTAGAACTGACAGAGCCCACACAGCCAAAGACCTCTAGAGATGCATAAAGAAAATGCCTCCAGAAGAAGCCTGGAGAGAAAGTTAGCAGACATTGTCATGTGACTTTCCAGCTGAGAGAGAAACTCTGAGTGCTATCAGCCTTCTTGAGCCAAGGTATCTTTCCCTGGGTGCCTTAGTTTGAACATTTTTATACCCTTGCCTTAATTTGGGCATTTTCATGGCCTTAGAACTGTATACTTGCAACTTGATAAATTCTCCTTTAAAAAGTCATTTCATTTCTGGTATACTGCATTCTGGCAGTTTTTAAAAACTTAAACAGTGGCTCCTGCTTATTCCTTGAATGGAGCAAATGCAAGCTCTGAAACTAATACAGTGCTGACCCTGCACTTGCATGGACAAGGAGAAAAACAGTCTGTAGGAAGAGAAGAATGTGGGTGATACTCAGAAAGAAACCAAGTAGGAAAGGACCAAAAGCTTCTAAGAAAGAGGCTGAGAGAGTGGCTACTTTGGGTACTAGTGGCTTTCTAATTCTTAATTTTGGTCCCTTGTTCCTGCTGAGTTTCCAATACCTGGTTCTAGCTTCTTGAATGGTCTAACTCTATTTCTTATTCTTAGTTTCCATTTTAAAACTTTGAACCCTTATAATAAATTTCCCTTTGATTTTTTTTCTTAATGTAGTTTGAATGATCTTCTGTTACTTGCAAATAAAGGCCCCTCAATGAAGACAGTTTTTCAGTAAGTTTAGCAGTAATATTGTGAATCATCAATGCCCTGAGGATCACACATTCTGGAAGGCTTGAAAAGGGCAAGGATGTTTGTGTTTTAAAAAGAGATAAACCCACTCATGAAAATAGTATGGCATGGAAGTTATTAAAAATCACCTCCAAAATCATCAATATAATCACCCTACTCTCAACTCATAACCTCTTAACCCTACAACTCATGTCCATACTCCTACTCCCTCCACAATTCTTTGACCTCACCAAGACGTTTTGTCATTGAATCCAGTAGTATCATAAAAACTTCACTTGTCTTTGACCAGGCTTCAAGGGGAGGCAACTTCTATATCCCTGGAATTTCCCATGATAGGAGTGATTTTTTGTTGTTGTTATTGATGGCCCAGAATCCTCCTCTGAGTGTTCATATGCAACAAGTTGTCAAACCACACCCACAGTCTGAGGGTAGAGGATGGCTCCAATGGAAAGACCAACCATGTGAAAGGAGTTGGAGCTTTGAGCTGTTTCATGTTAGCAAGACCTCTCCCACCTCTGAATCTGGAAAAAAAATGCATAACTAAGCAGAATGCTTTCAATATAAATTTACTGAAATTGGTAACCAACCCCAATAAGATCCTTGACACTGCCTAAGAATCCTGCTACAATTCTCTGGGCAACTTGCTTCTCCACTCTTCTTAATGACTATTTCTAATCTTTTCTAATCTCTTAAAATCTCCAAATATACCCACTTTATATCCCATACCTTTCAATGATGATCTTACACTTCAAACTCAAAGGCCATTAGAAACAAACTCCAACTTCCTATCCCTACACCTACCATCTTACCTGCAAGTGCTTCTCTCCATTACTCTCTCATTCAGGCTCCCATCCCCACCACCAGCACCACCGTTCTCAGAGATTTCTCTCCTCTGTTCCCTCTCAACCAGCTCACTCCCATCAGTATTTAAAAAGAGATGAAGTCTCTCCCAGTTTATCTCAGGTTTTCTTTATTGTAAAATGGACACAATCATAACTACCTAAAATGAGTGCTCTGTGAAAATATCCAGCAAATGCCCAGAACATCACAGACATATATGATCTTAATTAAATCTCAATCAGAATGCCTCTGATCAATATATATAGGAGAAGGGCACATCATAGATTTTGCAAATGAGACAGAAGAAAAATATATAGTGCTTTTCTCAGTAGGTATTTTAAAGGAGTTAAAAAGTTATCACTATCTCTAAACTCTGACACTGATGCAGGCTATACTTGGTGAGTTACCCTCCACCCCCACCCATCCAGAGAATAAACAAGTTTAGTGTCACATGAAAGTTAGAATGAATTGTTTAGCACAAAATTGTGAGGTTGCTGGTACTACTTCTAGTGATTTACATTCAGAGGCTTATGCATAAAGGACATTCTTCCTCTATTAAAATAGAGATTCCTTTCCAGACAAAGTGGAAGAATCACAAGAAGAAGGGAGAAGAAGAGGAGGCTTCTCTTTGGAGCTTGAGCATAAGCAAGAACTCCCATTATAACTACCTTTCTAGGAGGGAAGCACCATTCCTCCAGCCCAGATATCATAACCATGGAAGTAATCTCTGAACACGTAGCCATCATCATCATGAGAACCAAGGGCACCAGCCATATTATAGTGGCTGAGAAGTTTGAGGAACTTGTCATCCACTGTAGGTCTGACTGCTGGACTGGGGAGATGAGCTCATGTGAAGGCCCTTCAGCATCAAGCTCAGTGCCTGGAAGGACCACATGAGCAGCTGTCATAATGCTCTGTCACTGCAACATCAACGGCCCACCTCTCCTCAAGGTTGATTTTGAAGGAAAATATTGATTGCTTTCCCCAGTCCAAGTAGGAATGCTGGTTCATGGGGCATCAGGTTCATAAGAGCCACCTGGACACACATCTGGAGACTATACCATCACCACTGGGACTTCTAGAATCTGCAGAAGGTGAACACAGTCAGCATCCATGACAGCCTCGTGTGGCTGTGTGGCTGTTCTCCACACACAACATGCTCTTGAGTGGCTCCCTAACGACCCAAAGGTCTGGGACATAATGGCTCTCCCAAGCGTGAGTTTGTCTGACCCAGATCACAGCATCAGCAGGCCTCCATGCTTTTATGCCTGCCCTGTAGGAACAAGTAGGTCCAGCAGACTTAGCCAGGGCCCTCCCAGCCTCAAACTTGATGAACTGCACTCCATACTCAGCCCTGTTTCACCCAATGCTGCCAAGAAAACACTAAGCCACCTACACTCTAGTTGGCAAGTACCATACTTGCTCAGTCTGCTCTGCCCTCCTCCCCAAATGGACTGCAGATCTCTTAGCTCAAGTTTTCTACTGTTTTTTTAGACCATACATAAATTTGATTATTTTATGATTCAAATAAAAGCTAAAAGAAAAATAAACACCTAAAGAATAGAGACCTTCAAAAAGACATCCAAATGCCTCCTCCAAATGATGAAAGGAAAATTAAGATTAGGAGGAGTTGTATAATGACATACTGACCAAGACATTCTTAACTCACCTTTAGCTTGACTAAATTTTGGACAGGCATCTCCCTATCTCCAGGTCCTAGACCTCCCTCTCACTATGGCCCGTAAACAATCCAGTCACCTGAGGGGCTCCTAACTAGGTGGTCCCTTACCTTCTTCCTCCTTCCTGGTGCTTACAGACTCAGGTAGCCTAATAACCAAAAAAGGAAAACAATTCCAAACCAAGGGGTCCCAACTGCAACCTCAGTGATCAAATATCTCCCTCCCCTTTCTATTCTCCACCCAGCCCTTAAAAAACCAACTTACCCACCCCACTCCCACCCAGCCCTTAAAAAACTTGCTGACCGTCATTTCAACAGAGGTGTTGAGATCTACTCTCCTGCCATGGCAGCTATAAAGAAAGGAATCCTTGCCTGTTCCACACTGTCCAGTGTAATTTTTCTTTGACAATACCTGATTCTTGCATTTCTTTTAAGCTGTGGCCCTTCCTTCTCTTGGTCAGATAAGCAGCCATTGTCTTAGGAAAGGGGTGACAAAAACTGAGAGAGAATCAAGGAGTTTTTGTCTACAAAGTTTAGATCTTTGAATGCCATAAATCTCAGCCCTGAGGGAAATCAGGAAGCAGAAAACAAAGATGTGGAGCAACCCCTGAACAGAAAGAAATCCTTAGATTAAGGAAATCCACTCCCTGGAATGATGGAAATATAGCCATTTGGCATATATTTCTAGGAATTCTTCCTAAACCAAGCAAGGACAGGGCTTAATTTAATGAAGAAACCAGGGCCTGAATGGCAAGACCTTTCTTTGGAAAGCAGGATGCTGTTGTTAAGAGTAGAAAGTGAGAATCCTTGGGGAACACCCCCAGTTCCACCCCCCAATCCCCATTTAGAGGAACAAGTGCAGGAGATAAAGCCATACGAGAGGGATGGAAGGGTTCTCTCTACAACAGTGGTTCTCTACTGCAGGCCATATTGACCCCAGGGGACATATGGCAATGTTTGGAGTGATTTGGGTTGCTATAACTGGAGAGGGGGTGGTTTATCACTGGTGGGTAGACCCCAGGGATGCTGCAAAACATTCAGCAATGCTCAGAACAGCCCTCACAAAGTAACCAAGTAATTAGGATTTAAGGGATGATTATGATTACTAAGTCATATTCGTTTTTGCTTTCTGATATACTGGAAAAGACAGTGAAACACCTGAAATCCCTAACTACAATTCAGCTGCCCTGATATCTGAAATGATTGTAAAATGAATGTGCCTTTGTGACTGTAAGAGCTGTTACTCCCTTTATCTGGTCATTTTCTAGTGAATGAAATCAGCCATTAACTAGTTTCAGCCCTTACATTTGTAACTCGTATTGGCTAGATTCTGTTATTGAAAGATAGCTTGTTTCCCTTTCTTTCAGCTTACACCTTTAGTATTGAAATGAAAGGTCTGCCTCCCTTCCAATTAAGTTCTCCTATTGAAATGATAATGATAAGGACTGTGAACCTTGAATCTTGAACCTTGAAACCCCTAAAGAGATTCTGGGCCGCTAGGTCATCTGCTCTCCTTATTAGGCACCTAGTAATAAACTCTTTCTTTCTTTGAAACCCCAGGTCTTAGGAATTGGTTATAGAGCACAGGCAAAAGAATCCTCAGCCTTTGTCCAGGAGCAACAACCAAGAATTATCTGGCTCTAAATTTCAGTAACAACACTATTGGGCAGGACAAGCAGGGCGTGGTGCAAAATTAAAAAATGGGTCCAAATGTTCAAAAATGAGTAAGAATTTCAAGATGGCAACAGATTCAACTAAACACAGGATCATTCCATGAAACTTTACAGGCCACACACAGTGTGTCTTGAGGACACACTGCATTGGGAGCCTTTTGGTCATTTAAAAGCGAGAAGGTCATCCTAAAAAAAGAAAGTCTAGATATAGTTGGATTTCACCAGGTCAGTATGTCTCTAGTATGCAGAAGCTCCAAGGAAGAGACAGGATCCAGAGCTACAAGTATTACCAGGTAAAGTACTTTCATAAATCAATAAGAAGAAAATATATCAGAAAAATGGATTTTTTAGTGGATCTGCCACCCACACCACCAAATACAAATGTCATTAAATCAGATGTGTAATATAGATATAATATGACTAAGAAATCCAAAAGAGCAAATTTAATTATAAGAAAATACTTTAACCTATCATTTTTGCAGAGTACGAAAATAATTACAATCCTAGCTTTATCGAGGAAAAAGAAATTAGAACTTCTTTCCAGCTCTGCTGGTAGGTCTATATATTGAAAGAAGCTTTCTGAAGGGCAAAAAGAAAAAAAAGATATATATCAAAATCCTAAAATGAGTAAGCTGTTCTTTTAGCAATTCTACTCATTTGAATTGATCCTGAGTAAATTATCATGCACAAAATAAATATAAGAATTTTTAATCGCAGCATCATCTAAATAACAGCACATTCACTAATCTTTGCCTTCATAGAGCAGAGTTTAGCGGAAGAGAAAAATATTAGGCAAATGATATCCCAAATATGTAATTATAAACCACCATGACACAAAGGAAAACCTAAGTATCCATAAGGGGACATGTAAAATTCCCTGGTCACTATAATCTTTATTTGTTTAAAAAAAAAAGACTAGTAGAAAATAAAACACATTTCTTCATTATAGTCATCATTTTCCAAGTGAACATGCATTGCTTTTAGTAATGGTAATAATAATAGTAGTTATTTAGCTGTTAATGTCTGAGTTAATATTATAATTAAGTACCAACCATTGTACTAAGTATTCTGTAGTCATTTCATTTAATATTCCAAAACAATGCTATGATACCAGTGTTAACCCCAGGACACATAAACAAGAAACTGAGGGTCAAGGAAGTTTTGTTACTTGTAGCTGAGAAGGTGTTTGAATTCAGATCTGACTTCTTTAGACTCCCAATTCAGACACATCATAAACAAAAACAGATGAGACAGGAAGTTTGTCAACTGGTCAAACAGAGCCCTGAACATTAAGCTGACTTAATGAGGTAATGGTACATTTGTAGGCATCTGAACATTCTGGTCTAGGAGGAAGATACTCTAATTCCTACCTTCAGTGTCCAGGACTCCATGATCAGTATCAGACACTGCAATAGATGTGGAATCCCTTGGTGAGTTTGTTTTCTTGCAAGCAATCACCCCATGTGTGAATGAAAGACACTCCTCCGTTGTAAGAGTTTCTGTCTTATAAGTGACAAATCGCTTCCTTCCAGAACAGCCCACGGAGCACCTGGGACCTCAGCTCTGTGAGAGATGGCTGGATTCTGTGAATTGATGACCACAGAATAGTAATGTGTGTGTGTGTGTGTATATATATGTATATGTATATGTAAGCACAAACTGATGTTTTTTTGCAGGGAAAAGTAAGTCCAACCATCCCACTGGAGATAGGAAGGAATGGCCCTGAGACTTGCCAGGGGACATCTGTGATTTCTAGTGCATTTCATCTCTGGAAATACGTCCCTCTGCAGATCTTACACGAATCCATATAAATCGCACAGTGGTTTGATGGAACTGTGATCCTTTATGGTTGGAGATTTCTCCTAGGGGAAACTTGGCTTAAAGGATGAGAAAGAAGGCTCAGATTGCATTGGGTAGATGAAACCACAATCTTTGTGTGCTAACCTATTACACATGCCTGTGTATGTTTCTGTAAGCCCTTCTCAACATTGTAGGATTGCAGACTCAGGGGCCCTCATCAAACTGGATTAGACCTACCATGATTTTCAAGCCAAATTTTCCTGGGGAAAGGAGGGTGGTTCAATGAAAAAAACTGGAAATTATTTCTGTTGCCACAGACCTGAGACTTGGGTGACCCTAGGCAGATATTCCTGACTTCCTTTCTTCTGCCTCAGTTTCCTTACTTTCTTTACCAGGCCCTGGAGATTCTGGAGTGCATGGAACCCCAGTTTACATGCCTGGAAAGTCCATACAGAACTTCACAGCATCTTGAAGTTACTTTCTCACAGTATGTTTGTACTCTATCCTCTCTTTAAATCTATCACCTAATCAAACACCCCTAGATGCCAGTACAGGCCTGTGCTCAGGTATCACCACTACTGAGAATGTCTATGTATAGAAAAAAACAAAATGGGAATGATAACAGAAAGAAATTAAGATTTAGTTGAACAACCAGTTGTAATATTAGCTTTTACAATGTGACAACATGGTTACATGCATATACCCAGGTACCTTCTCTTATTTTTCACTTTTAATTTCTAACTTTCCCAATTCTTTATCTAAAATCTTCATAGCAGCATGTATTATTGTCTTTTGATATAAAACTGACATCTCTCATGAGAAATGGGCGCATTCTCTTCTTGGCCAGCAAGAGAATAAATGATATATGAAGCCGAGGATGATGTCCCCCAACATTATGACGTTTTAGATTTGTAGAGAATTTACTTTATAACTTCCAGAGTCTTTTACTACACACATTAGGTCATGTAGCCTTCTCACCACTCTGGATCAATGTTTTACTGGTGAGGAAACTGGCTGGGAGAAGTTGACTGACTTCCCCAAAACGGAAATGAGTGTCAAAACGAGGATTTTGATTTTGGTTTTATGACACCTCAGTTCCAGGCTTTAGGCTAAGCAAATCACACTAAATCCTGCTTTCATGGACCATACAATCTAGTGGGGGGAAAAGTATTAAGTAAATGAATATAAGTATATAATCATATTAAATGTAAGTATATAAATATAAACCACAATAAGCAAAACTGTATCTATATCTCCAGCAATAAATGAATGGATAAATAAGTAATGGTTCACATATAATGAATTACAAGTATAGGCAATAAAAATGAGACTCTATAAATACATTTATTTACCTAAAATATGTCCTCTATATGTTGATAAGTAAAAAGAAAACAAGTTTCAGAACAGATTGTAAAATATAATACTATGTTTATTAAAAGAAAAATAAGAGATTCATATATATATGTGTGTGTGTGTATATATATGTATATGTATTCCCAGGCTTTTAACTGCTATGTTATATTGCCTCTCTTCTGGAGACAGACCATCTTGTCACCACATCTTTCAGTGCAGGATGGGCAAACTACAGACCATGGGCCAAACCCGGCCCACTGCCTGCTTTGGTAAATGAAGCTTTATTGGAATATAGCCGTGCCCATTCATTTACATATTGCCTACATCTGCGTTCACGCTTCAACAACAGAGTCGAGTACTTGCGACAGAGACCATATTAGCGCAAAGCCTAAAATTTATTATTTGGCCCTTTACAGAAAAAGCTTGCCAACTCCTGTTCTAGTCTATCTGGGCATCTGGGAGTACTGATTTTCTGAAATCACAATTATCTTAAATAAAGCAAGTATTAGGTGCCCAGCCCTGTGTAAGCACTTTGCAACCATTTCTCATTTCTCAACAACCCTATGAGGTAGATAATATTATTAACTCCACTTTGCAGATGAGGAAACTAAGGCTTAGGGAAATCAGCTACCCTGACCAAGGCCAAACCTCTCGTAAAAGAAGGAACTGAGATTCAAATGGAAGCTCTGAAATGCAGTGACACATTCGCCTCTGAAATCCACATTTCAACTCTCACTTTCTCTTAGCCCTTTTTGTTCTAGTCTTCTGGTATCACAAATAGAGATGTTTCTAGAGAATGGCTTTGCCTTATCTCTGCAAGAAGTCCTACAATTCTCCCACTGCCTCTGTCTTTGGACATAAACAATGAATAATATTAATCATCTCAGACATCAGTAGGAACAGTGTGGTGCAGCCAGGGCAAACCGCGAGTCTGGATGGATGTCAGGGACACAGATGGCAGAGGTATTGATTGCCGCTGAAGCAGTTAGCTGTGAATGGAAGCATCTGGAAGGAGGTAGGTTCTGAAGAATTTTAGAAGACAGGTCAGCAGGGAAAAGGCAGTCCAGAGAGAGGGTATTGTATGTGAAAACCAGCATCCAAAACCGTCTGATGTAATGCTTCCCAACACTGAAGGCACTTTGCCCTATGGGGACATACTTGGACAACATTTATATTATGGTTGCATATTATTTTATTATAAATTACTTTCATTTTATCTCTTTTTTATATTACAATTGGGCCACTATATTGATTTGTTTTTCAATTATGCACATGGATTGGTTATATTATGTATGAATTTCATTTCAGGAGGGTCTACAAAAATATTTGTTTTTATGAAAAGGGAACACTGGGTCAAGCAAATGGTGAGAACCACCAGCCTAGTAAATTCAGGGAGCAGTGAGAAGCTCCATGAGTCTGGAACTGCTGGGCAGATGGTTCAGGATAGGAGCGAGGGGAGGAGATAAATTGAGCAAAGCAGGAAGGAAAGCAGATTATGTGAAAATCCTTGGGCACAAGGCAACTTTAACATGAAGCTAATGAAGCTGAAGCTTTAATTAGCCCCTCTCTTGTTTGCAGCCCCTCCAAGTCCTCAGGAGGGGTCTGAAAGCATGTTCACATGGCCATAAGTGTTTTTTTTTAATTTGAAAAATCTGATATTGTGTTTCTCTTTTGCTTAAAGAGAGTCTCCCAAATTGTATATGGAGGTCTTCACAAAATCTATCTTAATTGGGTAGAACTCATGCTTGGACAAAGGGAATTGCATGGGTGTATTTGAGCAGAGAAGTGACATAACCCCTTGTGCAGAAAAATCACTGAGCACAGCTTTCCTCAAGGGGAAACCCTTCCTGGTTTCTCATTTCTCATTCCATGGCAGTGAAACACACAATGAAGTTCAGGTTTGCTTTCTACACAGTCCATATATGGACCCAGACACAAAACTCAGTGGGCACCGTGGCCCCATCTCCCATCAGGTTCCATCAAGCAAATCCTGTCAGTCTAATTATTTTAGGCACATTTCACTCCCAGAACAAATGACCTATTTCTGGAGTAGCAGTGGCAGAACTATCTTGGAGAACTATCTCTTCCCTGATCCAACCCTAGCATGAGGATACACCTTCATCTTCCTGAGTTTCTGGTTCCATTACTTGGTTAAGGCACAACTATATCAGCACTCATTGCAAATGCTTCCATTCAATTGACAACCATTTAATGTATATGTATTGTATGCTAGAGCTTGTGGTAGATATTAGAAGGATATGATAACATGGTTAATACATAGCTTCTGAGGTCTTGTTCTACAGTTACTAGCTATGTGAACTTGTGCAAGCTATTTGACTTCCCTGAATCCAAATTTATTTCTTACCATAAAATAAGCAAAATGACAGCACTAGGCATCTTCTATTTCTTTCTGTCTTCTATTTCTGCCTGTCTTGTTTTATTTTCCACAATTACTTTTTATTGAAATTACTTTTCATACAGTAAAGTGCACATTTCTTAAGTGTATAACCATAATGAGTTTTGACAATTGTGTACATCTATGTAACCTCTACTGCAAAGAAGATGTAGATGCTTCCATCACCCCAGAAACCTCCTTCAAGTCCCTTTTCAGATCAATTTGCTGCCCTCCAGAATGAACTTCTACTGACTTCTATTACTAGATAAATGTTATCATATATAAGCATTTTGTCTGGGTCCATTTGCTCAGCATAACTCTTTTGAGCTTCATCCATGTTGCTTGAGGGTGAGCTTCTGTCTGTTTTGTTGTTGGTGTTAAGCAGTACTCCATTATATGACTATGTACCGCAATTTATTTGTCCACTCACTCAGTAGACATTTGTGTTTCTTCCATGTGTTAGCTATTTTGAATAAAGTGCTATAAGCACTGGCAGACAAGTCTTTTTATGAACACTTGATTCTGTTTGTTTTGGGTAAGTAGCCAGGAATCAAATTTCTGAATTTGAGAAAATAGACATTTGACTTTAAACAAGACAAAAAGGTTGACTTTAGAAGAAACTAAGGAACACTTCTTCAAAGTGCTTGTAACATTTGACAATCTCACCAACAATGTAAGAGGATTCCAGTCAGTTGCCAGTTGCTTCACATCCTAACTCATCCTTGTTTTGCCAGGCATTTTTGTTTTGTTTTGTTTACTGTTTTAGTAGATATATAATGGTATTCCATTATGGTTTTGATTTATATTTCCTTAATGACCAATAATGTTGGACATCTTATCATGTACTTATTAACTATTTGTATATCTTCTTTTATGAAATGCCTGTCCAAGCCTTTTGCACAATTTTTAATAGACTTGTTGATTAATATTATAGTTTTGGAGGAATTCCTTGCATTTTTTTGAACATGAATGAGTTCTATGAATATTGTTTTTCTAGTCTATGGGTTGAACTATATATAAATCCACACCCATACCCGAGGCTTTTTAGTTTCATAAACCCATACATTCCTTTAAATATATGTATAGATATATAAAAAACTGAGCCTCTAAACTGTCCTTACAAGTGGGAGTCCTGATTAATACATTAAGAAATATCTACCTCATAGGGTAGATCTGATGATTAAATGAGATTGAATGAGATGAGGCACAAAGTATCTAGCACTTAATAAGTTCTTTGTGTTGTTATCATTGCTACTATGAAAACAAAATGAAAAGCAGTCCTTGCTATACAAGAAAAATAATATCTCTTTAGGTGGGAGCAGCAAAAGAACCCCCAATGGTATGGAAATTTGGAGGAAGAACTCATAATTGAACATGGGACGTTATGTCACATAAATTTTCCAACAAAAAGACTGGAAGATTATTAGGCAATAGCAAAACATGGAAAGGAAGAGCACAGAGGGGAGCACTTCCTAGAAAGTGCGAAGGGCATGTAAAAGGTTCACTGGCATGCAAATGTCTGTGGCACTTAGGCCTGGCTGCAGAGTGCCATGTGGGTGGGGACATGTTGGGAGATAAGGCAAGGGATATAGGTGAAATCAGAGTATTGAGGGTCATTGCCACATAGAGTGTTTGTTCTTTTCCTGTAGACCTGGTCTGCTCAGCGCAGTCCTACTAGCAGCAATTACAGCATTGCCCCCAAACCTGTTAAATATGAAGAATCTTAAACCCTACCCCAGACCCACCAAATTAAATTCTAACAATACCTTCTGTGATTTGTATGTACCTCAATGACAGAAAAGCACTGCTGCAGACAATAGGAGCCATTGGAGGCTTTTGAGCAGGAAATTAATATGAACAAACTTACATGTCAGGAATTTCACCCTAGTAGCAATATGGAGGATGGTTTGGAGGAGGCTAGGCCACGGGCAGAAAGATGAGTTATGAGTCCATTGCAACTAGATTTCCCTCAGGAGTTAATGTCATGTTTGATAAAAATTTTATAAGCACTAATCTCCCCTGCAGGCAACCCTACAATTTCTAAGAACTTTCTGAAATTATTTAATAATATTACTGAACTCTCTTAATCATCATCATCATTATAGTATCAGGAGTTATTTAACATGTAATAATGCCAGGCACTGCAAAGGATTCCCTTTGTATATTATCTCCAAACCTCATAACAACCTTGGAAGATGGGCATTATAGTAGACATCGTTTTTCTGCCTCCTCTGCATCCATTTTCCACTTAGACCCTAAAGGTCCTATCCTCAGGCAAGTGGTTTGAGTGGGACTGATAGAATCTTTCACTCCATTTCACTAGACAGGTGATTGGTTCAGAGAAAGTCATGTGAGTCACTGAAAGCCAATTAGGAGCAAGGAAATGTTAGGAGTTATTGTGGGGAAGAAGTTTCTGTAGGAATTACCCAGAGAGATGGTGACTCTCTCCAGGTAAACTGTGGTGGGAAGGTGAAAAGACATAAGGTTTGGAACAATAAAAGCCATTTTTGCTATTTAAAGAGAAGCCACTTTGAAGGTAAAACTGGCATTGAGGGAAGAGCAAAATTAAAGAATCACAAAGAAATGGAGTTAGAATCCCTAATAACAAAACAAACCTCTGCACTGGAGCAAGCCATAAAATGAGTTAATTCTAAACCTTTTTATTAAATAAACCAATATTTTTGTTATTTAACCCAGCAGTTCTGTCACTTGCCAAAAACAGCCTCCTAACTGATAGAGTGCCATCATTCTCATTTTCTGAACTAAGAAGCTGAAAATTAGAGAGGCTAAATTATCTGTGTTTGGTCACACAGTTGATATTTAAAATCAAATCTGTTTCACTCGAAAGTCCATGCTTTTTTTTTTTTAATTTTTTTTCAGTCCATGCTTTTTAATACTGTTTTGCTCCTTCTCAAACTTAAAAATTATTAAATCAATACTAAAACACACAAATAAGGAACAAGTAAGATTTAATTGAAAATTATGTGATGCATAATTTATAAAACCACAGGGAAGAAACACAGCTTGAGAAAGTGAAACATTTCCTATCTTTCGCTATGTACTCATTTAGCTTTAACTTGCTATTTCATTCAAGAAATATTTACTAAGAGTCTGTATCATAAGAAATACCAAAATGAGTGAAAGAAGGAGCCTAAATACCAAGGAATAGAGTCTGAAAAGAAATGATACAAAAATTGATGGTATTGAAAGAAAAAATAGACAAATCCACAGCTAGAGTTGGGGACATCAACACAGTTCTTTCAGTACATGGCTGAGGAAAGATCTCAAATTAATAATAGAAGCTCCTACCTCAAGAAACTAAAAAGAAGAGCAAAATAAGTCCAAAGTAAGCAGAAAGAAAGGAACAATAATGATAAAAGCAGAAATCGATGAAATTGAAAATAGGAGAACACAAAGAAACAAAAATGTTTTCCTGATAAACTTCTAGCAAAAGTGATAGAAATAAAAAGAGACAAGACAAAAATCATCAATATTAGGAATGAAAACATAATGTCACACTACAGATCCTGCAGTGAAAACTTAGAAGAAATGGACCAATTTCCCAAAATCCACAAACTACCAAAGCCCAACTAAGATGAAATTGAAAATCTGCATAGTCCTGTAACCATCAAAGAAACTGAATTGATTACTGAAAAAATCCATACACACACACAGCCCACCCCACCCCACCCCCAAAAAATCTTCAGACCCAGATAGTTTTACTGGATAATTTTACCAAATATTTAAAGGAGAATTCACAGTGATAGTACAAAATCACTTCCAGAAAAAGAAAGGACCACTTCCCAACTGATTTCATGAAGCCAGTATTATCTTGATGCCAAAACCAGATATACACAGTACTAACAAGAGACAAATACAGAATAGTATCTCTCATGAGGAAAAAATCCTCAACAAAATATTAGGAAAGTCACAAATATACAAAAGGAATAATACATCATAAAAAAATAAGATGTATTCCAAGCATAAAAGGCCGATTCGAAATTTGAAAATAAATCAATGTAAATCACCTTTTAGCAATAAAGAAGAAATTGATGCAGAATAACCATGTGGCAAAATCCCAGGAAGTCAGGAATAGGGGAAATGACACTAAATTGAAAACTTCATTACAAAACAAACAAACAAACAAAAAACTACAGTCACTGTCAAAATAAATAGTGAAAAAGTACTTGCTTTCTCAGTATCATCAGAAACGAAGCAAGGATATCCACTTTCATCACTCATTCAACATATTACTGGAAGGTGTAGTCATTGTAACAATGCAAGATGAAGAGATAAAAGGCAAAAACAACCTGGACAGGATGATATAAAATTACCTCTATTTGCAGATGACATGATTGTCAAAAGAGAAAATCCTAAGGAATCTACCATAAAAACCTTTTGGAACTAATAAATGTTTTCAGCAAGGTCATAGGACATGAGGTCAACACAGAGAAATCAATCACATTTCTATATACTAACAATGAGCAATATAGAAATAAGTCTTAAAAACATAACATCTTTGATAACTGATCCCCACAAGAGACATTCATGAATTGGCAGACTCAACACATTAAAGATGCCAATTCTCCCCAAATTTATAGGTTTAAAAAATTCCTATCAAAATCCCCACAAGGACAAGCTTATTCTCAAATTATATGAAAAGGCACAGCCCTAGAATAGTTAAAACTATCTTGAAAAAAAAAAGTGAGTAGACTCACTTTACCTGATATGAAGGCTTATAATAAAGCTACTGTGATAAAGCAGTGCAGTGTTGACGACGGGATGTACATATAGGTCAATGGAATAGAACGGAGAACACAGAAATAGACTCACACACGTGAGCTGGGCATCTAGCTTATTTTTTAATAATGGTGCAAAGGAAGTAAGTAGATGAAGGTAGCCTTTTCCATAAATGGTGTTGGAGCAATTACATATCCACAGGCAAAAAAGTGAACACTGACCTAAATCTCACCCAAATATCATAGTAAAATTAACTCAAAATGGATCAAGACTTAAATGTAAAACATAAAACTGCAAAACTTTTAGGGAAAAAAAAAAAAGAAAATCCTCAGGTTCTAGGCTAGGCAAAGAATTCTTACACTTGACATCAAAAGCACAACCAATAAAAGCAAAATTTGATAAACTGCAATCTCATCAAAATGAAAGTTTTTTCTGTGAAAGATCTTGTTAGATGGATTAAAACACAAGCTACAGACTAGGAGAAAATACTTACTCATCACATATCCAAAAAAGGACAAATATCTAGATTATAAAGAGAACACATCTCGAAAGTCAAAGGTGAGGGAAAAAAAAAACACAACAATCCAATTAGTAAATGGTATTAGACATGTCACCCAAGTAGATATCCAGATGGCAAATAAGCACATGAAAAGGTATTCAACATCATTAGTTATTAGGGAAATGCAAATTAAAACCACAAAGAGGTATCACTACATGCCTATAAGAATAGCTTAAATTAAACATAGTGACAACACCAATGAGATGCAGAGAAACTTGAGCATTCATACATTGCCGGTGGGAATATAAAGTGGTACTGTCACTATGGAAAAAAGTTGACACTTTCTTATAAAATGAAATGTGCAACTACTACATGACTCTGCAATTGCACTCCTAGGCATGTATCCCAGAAACTTAAGTTCATACAAAATTTGTACCTGAAAGTACACAGCAGCTTTATTTGGAACAGCCAAAAACTGGAACCAACCCAGATATCCTTCAACAGATGAACGGTTAGACAAATCGTGGTACATTCATGCTGTGGAATACTACTCAGCAATCAAAAGAAAGGAATTACTGATTCACCCAAAAACTTGGATGAATCTCCAGGGAATTATGCTGAGTGAAAAAAAAGCCAGTCTCAAAAGTTTACATACGGAGTGGTTCTATTTCTACAACACTTTTCAAGTGACAAAATTATAAAAATGGAGAACAGATTCATAGCTGCCAGGGATTAGAGATAGGGCCAGGGGAGGCAGTGGGTGTGGATATCGAGGGAGACATGAAAGGTCTCTGTTGTGGTGAAACTGTTCTGTATCCTGGCAGTGAATTCACGAACTTTATGCATGCTATAAAATGGCACAAAACTAAATAAATGCACACACACAGATGAGTACAATAAAAACTGGGGGCACTCAATAAGATCAGTGGATTTTATCACTGATGTCAATATACTAGTTGTGCTTTCATCCTATAGTTTTGCAAGGTGTTGTCACAGGAGGAAAGTGTATAAAACATACATGAGATTTTTCTGTACTATATCTTGCTACTGTACACGAATCTACAATGATCTCAAAATAAAAGAATTAATTTTAAGAAATGAGTAAGTGTGGTTTCAACCCTGTGGAAGCTCATTGTCTGCTGGAAAAGACAAACATTTGAGGAAATAATTAAAATTGAATGTGAATCTATCATAGTAGAAACATAAAGGGTTCACTTGAGGACTTAGAGGATATAATTCCTAACTCCTCTGGAGTAAATGGGAAAGCATTTACTGAGAGAATGGCAAGTGAGCTGCCATTTTAATAATGAGTAGGGATCTCCTGGGGAAAAATAGAGGCATGCAGATTGGACCAATGTGCTGTCTCCATCTGGACACACACATACACACATATTCACAAACACAATGAACTGGCAAGAGAAAAGCTCAAATTGGGAGAAGTTTGCTCTAATGTTGAAACTAGAAAACAATGCTAGCTATTTGGCAATAATTTGAGGAATGTAAACTAATTACACTGAATACATAAGTACATATGAAGTAAATGACCACAGACAGCTTCCTTTCTGGAAAGTACTGGTAACAAGACGTAATTTGAGGGAAATCAAACAGAATCCCATAAGAAGCCTCTTAGAGAAATAAGGATAGGAGGCTGAAATAGGGCACAGCCCCAATTCAGGAGTCAGTAGCATAAAAAAAAAAAAAAAAGGGCCTGATTCAATCACCAAGAAGCCATGCAGCACAGGCACAGAAATCTTAACAAACACAGAGAAGGAGCAAAAGGCCTCGGTCAGAACCTGTGGCATCCCATCCTAGGCTGTGGTTGACTTGAAGTTGATGCCAACCGAGATCATCCTTCTCTTCAGCTTGAGATGATATTATAAATAATGATAACAGCAACTAACAATTATTAAGTGCTAACTAAGTGTTAGTCCATGTGTTAAGCTCATCAAACACTTTGCCTCCCTCTATCATGAAACAAGGTAAAAAGATTGAAGAGAAGTACCCCCATAGCATAAGGGCGAACAGAAAAAAGCTGCTGGGCAATTTGGGGGCAAATAAGCTAGAATATGGCTAACCATCCACTATTAAATTTAAAAGAGAACAAACATCACCTCCACCATCATAAGAGGCTTATAAAACAAACGTGTGACTTTGAAAAAGGATGTAAACATACCATCTAGAGCAGAGGAAGATCATATTTTCAAGAAAAATTGCTCAGGAAATTTTAGATACCATCTGCTTTTCACTCTCCAAGAAATCACAGAAAACAGACTCTGAAGAATAAGAGGAAATAATAAGCCAATTTACTGAGAAGAAAAGAAAGCTGAGAGAGTTAAAGAATTAATTCAGGGGAAGAAATAATGATCTATAGAAAGAAAACATGAATGATGACAAAAGATTAAATTGACGGTACAGGAAATTTCTCCACCTTATTGAGCAAAACAAATTTAAGAGCTCTTCCAGAATGCAAAAGAGAAAAGAAAAAAGATAAAACTAAGTAGAAGTCTCTTTTATAGTGATGGTGATGGAAAATGCAAATTTCAGACCATGAAGAAGAACACAGAACCAATGGAATAAAAAATGTTAACATTAATATGGCCACAACTAATATATACTGAACACAACTACTTTCTGTACAATGCTAAAATGGTGCACGTTTTCTCATATTTAATCCTCAGTTCAAATGGTAGTAGAATCTTACACTTATTCTACAGATGATGAAACTGAGTTCCAGAGAAGTCTGTAACTTGCTCAGCATTATTGAACCCACAAGGGGCCAGAACTAGGAGTCACATTCAGATGGTACCTTGCCTCTTTAGAGGAGGGAGAGAAAGAAAGAAAAAGTCAGAGAGATAACAGAGAAAAAGAGAATCTAAAAATACAAAATGGAAGGGCTCATTTGAAAATAAAGCAAAAACTAGATAAACCTTTGATATTTTTAGCTCTACCTGAGGAGCAGGGACCCTGGACATGTGCAAAAAAAGAGAAATTAAACTGTTTACAATCTCCTTTCCCTCAGCATTAGAGGACAAAAGCAATGAAACAAAGGAGGCAGTTTTGATGAAAAAGGTCTAACTCCAAAATTTTATATTTGGGCATGTTAAAACTATACTATGAAAGCAACTTGGAGGCAGAGCAGAACTAAAGAATTGAAGTTCACATTTACCCTTCATGAAAACATGTCTATATAAAATTCAGTAAAATAAGGTATGAATAATTTTAAAAAATTCATTGCACATTGTGAAAGCACCAAAGGACTAGTAGTAAGCACTGAGAACATGTAAACGTAATATTCTATAATGCACAGCTGAGAAAATATTAAGTGTTCAAGAAATGTTTGCTTCATCATATCTAATCATGATAAAATGGAAAAATTTCCACTATTGTCAAGGACAAGAAAAGGAAATTGTTTCACTTTTTATTTACTATTATTCTGGAAATTGCAGGCAATATGAAATATATAATGAAACAATATTTGTACAAGTATTGGAAAGGAAAAGATGTGTAAATTATTTGTGGATCACATTACACAACTTGGAAATCCAAAAAATTCCCTGAAAATTTACTAAAATTGCTCAGCCGGGAATCCAGGCACTAAATAAATGAATAAATGAACACATAAGTGAATAAATGAAGTATATAATGTGTGTATAAGTATATATATTTAAAAGGCAATAGCGTCCCTATATGGTAGTAATATACAGTTATAAAACATAATGCAAAGATTATCAGATTCCCAGTAGCAACAAAAATGTGAAACATCTTGAAATAACTTTAGGCAAGCAATGTAACCAACCCAAATAAAAAATATTTACGACACTTTGATGGTAATATAAATATAGCAGAACATATTTCTATACAAACCATGTCTTTAAGTGCAACAACTCAATACTGCATCAATTTTAAGTCCTTAAACATTAATCAACAAATTTAATATTATTAATAAAATTCCAAAGTCATTGGATGGCAACATGGATGACAAGATGATTCTAAAATTCATCTACAAGTATAAACAGATCAGAATAGCCCAAAAATAATAAAGAAGAATGATGAGGGGAAAATCAAAGTAATGGAAAATTAAATATAATTTAAAGGAACAATAAAAAAGTGTTCTAGGTCCATAACAGAGGTAAGCTTATGGAATACAATAAAACCAACAGAAAATGATCCAAATATACAAATGTTTAGTGTATTCTCAAGTTGATATTTCGGATATGTAGGAAAAGAACAGCATATTCAATAAATAAGTTAGGATAAATTATACAAAGATAGTTTGTAAATGAATTAGAAATTAACATTTAAAAAGGAAGAAAATCATAGTATACTATCATCCTTCCCTGATTCATTTTTCTCCATAACAGTCGCCAACTTCTAAAATACTTTATCAATTCCTTATTATTTTGTTTATTGTTTTGTTAATAGCAAAATGTTACCTTCAAAAGGGCAGGATTTTTTTTTATAATTTTTTTTTATTAATTAATGGAAAAAAAGAAATTAACCCAACATTTAGAAATCATACCATTCTACATATGCAATCAGTAATTCTTAACATCATCACATAGATGCATGATCATCGTTTCTTAGTACATTTGCATCGGTTTAGAAGAACTAGCAACACAACAGAAAAAGATATAGAATGTTAATATAGAGAAAAAAAATAAAAGTAATAATAATAGTAAAAAAAAACCAAAAAAAACCTATAGCTCAGATGCAGCTTCATTAAGTGTTTTAACATGATTACTATACAATTAGGTATTATTGTGCTGTCCATTTTTGAGTTTTTTTTATCTAGTCCTGTTGCACAGTCTTTATCCCTTCAGCTCCAATTACCCATTATCTTACCCTGTTTCTAACTCCTGCTGGACTCTGTTACCAATGACATATTCCAAATTTATTCTCGAATGTCGGTTCACATCAGTGGGACCATACAGTATTTGTCCTTTAGTTTTTGGCTAGACTCACTCAGCATAATGTTCTCTAGGTCCATCCATGTTATTACATGCTTCATAAGTTTATCCTGTCTTAAAGCTGCATAATATTCCATCGTATGTATATACCACAGTTTGTTTAGCCACTCGTCTGTTGATGGACATTTTGGCTGTTTCCATCTCTTTGCAATTGTAAATAACACTGCTATAAACATTGGTGTGCAAATGTCCGTTTGTGTCTTTGCCCTTAAGTCCTTTGAGTAGATACCCAGCAATGGTATTGCTGGGTCGTATGGCAATTCTATATTCAGCTTTTTGAGGAACCGCCAAACTGCCTTCCACAGTGGTTGCACCATTTGACATTCCCACCAACAGTGGATAAGTGTGCCTCTTTCTCCGCATCCTCTCCAGCACTTGTCATTTTCTGTTTTGTTGATAATGGCCATTCTGGTGGGTGTGAGGTGATATCTCATTGTGGTTTTGATTTGCATTTCTCTAATGGCCAGGGACATTGAGCATCTCTTCATGTGCCTTTTGGCCATTTGTATTTCCTCTTCTGATAGGTGTCTGTTCAAGTCTTTTTCCCATTTTGTAATTGGGTTGGCTGTCTTTTTGTTGTTGTTGAGTTGAACAATCTCTTTATAAATTCTGGATACTAGACCTTTATCTGATATGTCATTTCCAAATATTGTCTCCCATTGTGTAGGCTGTCTTTCTACTTTCTTGATGAAGTTCTTTGATGCACAAAAGTGTTTAATTTTGAGGAGCTCCCATTTATTTATTTCTTTCTTCCATGCTCTTGCTTTAGGTTTAAGGTCCATAAAACCGCCTCCAATTGTAAAGTTTCATAAGATATCTCCCTACATTTTCCTCTAACTGTTTTATGGTCTTAGACCTAATGTTTAGATCTTTGATCCATTTTGAGTTAACTTTTGTATAGGGTGTGAGATATGGGTCTTCTTTCATTCTTTTGCATATGGATATCCAGTTCTCTAGGTACCATTTATTGAAGAGACTGTTCTGTCCCAGGTGAGTTGACTTGACTGCCTTATCAAAGATCAAATGTCCATAGATGAGAGAGTCTATATCTGAGCACTCTATTCGATTCCATTGGTCGGTATATCTATCTTTATGCCAATACCATTTTGTTTTGACCACTGTGGCTTCATAATATGCCTTAAAGTCTGGCAGCGCGAGACCTCCAGCTTCGTTTTTTTCCTCAAGATGTTTTTAGCAATTCAGGGCACCCTGAAAAGGGCAGGATTTTTAACTGTTTATCCCCAGTGCCTTGGAAAGCTTCTAGCATATAGTACTAGATACATACATAACATAGAGCATGATTTAAAATTTACTCTACATTAAAAAAAAGCAATCAAAATGATATGCTAGATCAGGAAAGTATTTGTGACTTATATTATAAAATCTATGATTAAATAAATGGTCTTTATAAAACAAAAAGAATGGAAAATGGGAAAGGCAATGTCCAAAAGAGAAAAACTTAATGGTCAATAAATGCTTAAAATGTGTAGCATCACAGAAAAAAGTTAAAGCAAGAGAAAATATAATTCTTCTCCCCAGTGACTGGCAAGGTCTGTTGCTCACAAGAGTGTGAGGAAACAGAGATTCCTACACTCAATAAGCAGAAATAAATTTTAGAATAATCTTTCTGGAAAGCAATGAAATGAATCAAATTTTTATATGCATATGCCCATGTACCAGCAATTCCACTTCTACAAAATTGCCCTTCAGAAAAATCTGCACAAGTCTGTACACCAACAGACATGAACAATTATTTTTGATGCATTGCTATTGTAATAATGGAAAACCGCTTGATGGTTCTATAAGATCAACTAAATTAGGGAACTTTAACACAATTATATGCACTATGTTGCATACTAGGATGAGTAAGAACTACAAGCAATAATAGCAATGACAAAGTAAGCAAAGACAGCTAGTTACAGAGCAGTATATTTATCTTGTGTGTGCATATACTGGAGGTTCTCAAAACGTGGTCCCTCAACCAGTAGCATCAGCATTACTTGGGAACTTGTCAGAAAAGTAAATTTCAGCCCTCACCTAGGTATGGGATCCAGCCATGTGTGCTTTAAAACGTTCCAAGAGATTAGCACATTAAAGTTTGAGAACTATTGACACTCTTGAAAGATAGAAGCTAAACTGTTCATAATAGTTGTCTCAGTGCATAGTTTCAGGAGGAATTTCATTTTCTACTTTACATAATTCTTTATTATTTTCCAAGTAACATGGATTTTTTTAGATTAGGAAAAATATTTTAAATTTCAAATTTTAAACCTTTTAAATGAGGAAAAAAGTAGATATTTTTCAATCAGAGACAGAAAGAGGAAGACAAAGACTGGAGAGAGAGAGGAAAGAAAGAAAATATGAATATCCAATAGAATAATGGACAAGAGTTAAGTAGATAATGGTCCCCCCACAAAAAGGCTGAAAATGTCTAGTAAAAGCAAATTTTAAACACTGAATTTGAATAGAATTAAAATAATGTATATTAAAAGTTTCCACTTATCAAATAAACAGCATTTAAAAAAATTAAGAAAACAAAGAGGAGTCAAAGGTGTAGGAGACTATCCAAGACTTGACAAACATTGCAAAAGAATGCTGGAAATATATAGCGAAAGTTGTAAAACTGGGTATATATTTACCCACTAATCTGAATTCTAAGTGTTTCCTACTTGAGGGTGTGTTTTCTTACCAATTGATATGAAAAATGGAAAGCATCCTGAATATAGATTTACATTATAAAATATTAATGTAATAAATTCATTAAAAATGATGGCATGAATGTAGATTTATTACTATAGAAAAATAATACGCTATTAAGGAAAATATAGCTTTCAATATTAAGCACTTTATATGTGTCAGGCAAAATTTCAAGAACTTTGTTAAAAACAATTCACTTAATTCTAAAAACCATATGAGAAAAGTGAAGTTACCATTTTGCATTGAGGAAACACATTGGGAGACTTGCCCAAGATTTCCAAGTTACTGAGTAGTGAGGCCAGGTTGTGATTTCTGGCAAATTGTCTCTAGAACCCACATTTGTAATCACTGTGCTACAAACAGCAAGCACAATACAATATCATTTAAATCGCTGGTGATGCTTTGCAGAAAAAAGTCTACAAGGTTAGATGCAAAAGCATTATTTCTGGGTCATGGAATTAAGAGTAACTTAAATTTTGTTTTATCTTGGTTTATCTTTGTAATTTTATTTTGTCTCTAAAGATTACATATTGCTTATGCTATGTAAGTAAGAAATGCAAATTGTGAACATATTTTTAGTTATATTAACAAAAGTGAATGTATAAAAGCTCATTGGGAAGAGAAGCCCTGTGGAATCCAACCAACAGAGAAAGAACCTGTGAAAAGAAATGGTACTTCCAGGTAACAGTGAGAATTTGTGTATGGGTGGCACAGAAAGCATGCATACACCCATCAATCCACTTTAAGGTTACACTTACAAAAAATATATAAAGAAAGCTGAGGGAAATTTTAGACTGTAGTGCCAATCTGCTCCATGAAATCAAAGTACATGTTTTTCTCATTGAAGAGACTCCTAATAATTGGCATATTCAAACAACAAGGTCCTACCTGCCTCATACACATCTACAGCAGCATTGAACTTAGCTTCTTTGAGGAAGTCCTTACTCGATCATTAGAGAAATCACATGTGGAATACTTGTAATATCCTATCCATAATCCTACCACAATGCCCAGGAAAGTGCTGGAAGGACATGAACATGGCTAGAGTAGGCAGATGGGCATTCATGACAAGAAAAGTCTCCAAATGAGAATGTCATAATGGCAGTGCAGGATGTAGGACAGAAGAACTAGAGACAAGCATCTGGAGAATCACGGTACTGTGAAGTCCCATACAGGTTGGTGTTTCTCAACTGCCAATACTTACAATAATCTGCAAATTCGGTATTTTCTCTAATCATGCCTATCCTAGGGCATCCAGTCCCTTTCTTTGGGGATGAACTTATTTGTCTCTGTGGTAGATTACAGTACTGTTCAAAACATTCTCTGCCTCTCCCTGTGGAGAGACTATTTTTCTCCATCCCACTGACATCAAGATTGTCCATGTGACTTGCTTAGGCCAATGAAATACAGTGAAAGTTTCCTGTAAATACTTCTAAGCAGAAGGTTTGAGACCTATTATATGGTTTCAGTATTCAGCTATGATCTCTTTTCTCTCTGCTATAAAATCATTAACATACTAAATAGAGGCACTCAGCCTGGGTCTCAGAGTAAAGAAGATGTAGCATAATAATAACTAGCCTAAAATGGATATACTATGTGAATGAGAAATAAACCTTTGTGACTGAAAGCAGAGATTTGGAGTGATTTATTACTGCAATGTATCTTAGCATAAACTGACTGATATACTACTGTGTACCTCTTTTCATATTTGGAGACCTACCTTATACCAAGAATTACTGCTTCCTGGAAACTCTGTGACCACTCTGCATTTTCATAGATGGAAAAGCTCATCTGAGTCCATCTGTCCATTGGAATTAAGGGATTTTTTTACTCCCATTTGGTTTTGATGATTTAAGTCACTGGAATGGAGCTCCAGGCTGGTTCCCTTGCCCCTTTCCGCATCACAAACTCACCATATACTTATATCAAAAATCCCCTTTTTCCAGCATGCCACATGGCCTCAGCCACTCCTATGTGACAAGACATAAAAAGTAATGGATAGTTTCACTAGTATAGAATGAAGTAGCCCTTCAGAAAGCAGCCAAAAAGTGACAAAAAAGGAAATCTCAATTCTAGACAATATCCTCAAGGGCTCTTGGTTTCTCAAGAATTCCATAAACTTAGTTTAAGTAACACTGTCTTCAAAGTATCCAAGATTCTGGCTCTTATTAATCATTCTAGCCATTGGCAAAACAAACAAACCATAATTGTCACTAGCAAAAAAATGCAAGCTTCTGTTTTCTAAATGGTTTATGAGCAGTACTTTTGGACCTCTACAAACCTATCACTTAGTTATTAGTGGGAAGACTTGGGTGGAAATGAAAAGAGAGGGAAGATTGGGAATGGTCAGGAGGCATCAGTGACAACAACAATATTATTTATTATTATTACTAATAATAAATATAATAGCAAAAAATAGCCTTGATCGATGACAGCAGTGTTCTAAGCACCTCAAATTTATTAATCATTCTGTCATTCCTATCTAACCCATGAATAAGGTACTATTATTATTCAAACTTTTATAATAAGAAAATAGAAGATTTTAAGTGTAACCTGCAAAGGGCCCTATCATAGTTAAGTGGAAGATTTTGACTTTAAGCCAGGTTTTTTAATTTCAGAGTCCAAGCAACTGGTCACCATATTAAACTAACTGATCATAAGTGTACAAATAATAAAAATATTCAGGAATTCTTCCATATGTAGAATCTTCTTTCAAGAGAAGTAATGTTGATAAAGAACAAAGATTTTCTTTCTGGATGGTTTGTGTTGAGCCCAAACAATGGCATTTTTTTTGACAATGTGATCTTAAATAACTCATTCAACCACTCTTGAAATGATAATGATTCTCATTTTATAGGGTTGACCTGAAGACAAAAATAGTAGCAGGTGTAAATAAAAACTACAAACCCTAAAATGCTAAAGAAGTGTAATTTAGAATCGTTTATTTTTTGCAATGCCACAATCAGTTCAGTGGCAATAATGAGATGGTGACTGACAAGCACTATTAGATTAGAAGGCAGGAAACCTGAGTATAATATCAAATCATGAACACACAGTTTCTTCTAAAATGGAGCAACTTATAGAAGACCTCCATGCCACTAAGGAGGAGCAAAGACTAGAGACAAAGGAAGAGAGAAGTGAGATCAACACTGAGCATCAGTTTTTCAAAAGACTGAAAAGCCAGGCAAAAGGGGTTGAAAAGAAGGCAGAGTTTTGATAATTTCAGTGTTGGAGAGCTAAAAATCTGACTTTAAAACTTGACGAGGAGAAGAAGTCTGAGAAAGGTGACAGGCTCTCAGGATACGTAAGGGGGTGATATCCTTTTATTGGGGATAAAGAAAAAATAGACTAAGCTTTACAAATAATGCAGCCTGCTGTCAAGTCAGCTCTATATGCAATGGCATTAAGGTGATCTGTCCCCCGGCTGCCTGCCTGAAAAGTCAGGGGACTTGCGGGGTAGATGGTGGATTAGGGGGTTCCAGGACTCATTCCTCCCACCAAAACAACTATTCAAAGGCAAGAACTGTCTGAAATAAGTATTTTGAAAATGCAGAAGCCAGAAGAACACCGTACAGCAGCCAGGGAGGAGTGGGACAAAGAGACTGTTAAATTATGGTAAAGAACAATACACTGCTCTCTCGGTGCAGTGGCTTCCAGCACCCATCCCCTACTTGTGTAGCAAGCTGCCATGGGGCCCAGTCCATAGTGAGCTGCTGGTGACAGAAAGGACACAAAAATCCACTTCCCCAAAAACAGGGGTAGACATGGTCAATCGATGATCACGGTTTTTGATTCCCAAATTCAGATCACAGGGTCCCAGTTCTAGGGGTAGCTATTCCTCCAAACCACACCAAACATGGGTGGCAGTGACTAGACAGGGATGGAGGCAGTGGGGATGTAAAGATGCAGTGCTTCCTCAAGGCTATGGGGAACAGTTAGCAGAAAGGCTCATTTGCTGGGCAGTCCAGATAATCTCAGTTTCAGGGACCCATCAGAGAAGCCTTTGGAGCCCTTCCTGATCCCTTTCCCAGGGCACTTTGGACCCAGGTCTTTGGATTGGTTTTGGCTGGAAAGGATTGACTTCTGAAACTTCTCTCTGGGGTGACCCACCTCCCAGAATTTGCCCTCCAGGAAAAAGCATGAGACAACAAAAGAAGTGTAAAAAACTATAGAGGCAGATAGTTTGGGACAAAAGCCTGCTGGCATCAGCTATCCAGGAGAAGGAGGTCTGTTTCCTGAGAAACAGAGGAGACAACCAAACACCTGTAAAAAGGGGGAACTCTAAAACAATGAACAAGCAAACGTCCAGGAGAGGACACAGACCCAGAAAGACAGGGAAATCCTTTCATACTGCATTCGCCTAAGCAAACCTTCCTGATAAAAGGGTTGAAGCTCAAGACAATCTCTATCGTTTTACTAGCTCATTACAAAACCAAGAAACAGATATCCTAGGAAGTAAATCCCAGAGTTAACACTTTTAATTATTAAAATATATAATATGCAATAAAAGAATACAAGACAAAGAAACAGGAAATGAGCACCCATCCAAAGGAAGAAGATAAAAATAAAGAAAACACCAATGAAAAAGATGAGAATATAGATATACTGAGCAAAACCTTTTAAAATACGATCTTAAAAATGCTCAAGGAGGGTGCACGGGTGGTTCAGTGGTAGAATGCTCACCTTCCAAGCAGGGGACTGGTTTTAATTTCCAGGTCATGCACCCCAAAAAAAAGCGCTCAAGAAGATGAAGGAATGTACAGAGAGAGAGAGAGAGAGAGAGAGTGCGCACTAAAAGATATCAGGAAAATAATGATTGCCCAATACAAGAATCTAAGCAAAGAGAGAGAAATTTTAAAAAGAAACAAAATAGAAGCACTGGAATTGAAAGCCATACTAACTGAAATGAAAAATGCCCAAAGGCTCAAGAGCAGATTAGATCTGGCAGAAGAAAGACTCAGTGAACTTGAAAACAAGATGCTTAAAATATGTAAAATATGTCAGGCTGAGGAGCAGGAAGAAGAAAATATTATTAAAAGAGAAAATAGCTTAAGACACTTATGGGACATCAAGTACATCAATATGCACGTTACTGGAGTCCCAGAGGGAGAAGAGAGAGAGAAAATGGCAGAAGGAATAGTCAAAGAAATAATGACACACAACCTCCCAAATGTAGCAAAAGAAGTGATTACGTACACCCAAGAAGCTCAGAGAACACCTAACAGGATACGCATGAAGCATTATATATTGGTAACACTACCAAATGCAAAGTATAAGGAGAGAGTTCTGAAAGCTGTAAGGAAAAAACAAAGTATTTTGTACAAAGGAGTCCCAATTAGATTGAGTGCCAATTTCTCATCAGAAACCATGGAGACAGCAGTGGGTTGAAACACTTAAAGTACTAAAAGAAAACAACTTCCAGACAAGAACTTTATATCCAGTCAGACTCTCTTTCAAAAATGACAGAGATTAGGTCATTCTCAGATAAACAAAAGCTGAAGGAGTTCTTCACCAGAAGAATGGAAAGCAAAGCAACACTAAAAGGAGTTCTTCAGACTACAAGGAAAGGGCACCAGAGAGTGATTCAAAGCATATAAAGAAAAAAGACTCATGGTAAAGTGTTAGCTCCTCTTATGTTTATATGATGATTGCCACATTTCCAGCCATCACCTGAAGAAATGACCACTTCCAAAGAAAGAAGAGGGACACATCAATTCCAGCATGTCTTTTTTTCCATTGAAGAAACTTTTACAAGAGTTTTTACCCCAAAGAATTCTTTTTAAGTCTCACTGACCTGCATCAAAACACATGACTATTACTAAACCGATTACTGCCACTACATATGGAATAATCATAACTGACTTATAGTTATCAGAATATAAATTATGAGGGTGAAGTGAATGACCAAACCAACTCAAAGGAAAATTGAGTTGGGTATGCAATCAAGAGTGTCTGTAACTCAGAGGTTTTGGGTGACTATTAAATGAAATAATATTATGATTATGGAATATACACAATATATGGCTGTTAAGTTTACACTTTTGCTCTAATCACATCTTGTCTGTGTATATATATATATATATATATATCAACTTATTCACCAAGATTCCCAAGGATCTGGTTCTTTGAAAACCAACAAAAACTGGACAAATGATGTTCACATGTTTAGCTTGATTCATTTTTCAAACCGTTTTAAAACTTGAACAAAATATAATGCAAGTGCTTTTGGAAGCAAAAAAGGTAAGGATGAATAATTACTGAAGAGCAATCACATCATTCGGACTTTCTACCATTTGACATATGTTCAACAATTGACTGGAGATTATTAGGCATATTAAAAAAGTGAATCAAGAAAAATAATCAAGAGACCCATAAGTGGCTCAGTTATTGGAGTTATGAGATTCTGATTTTAAACTTTGATTAAAATGTTCAAGAAAATATGTTTACATTAAAGAATTGTACCAGATAACTGGAATATAATAGGAAAGAATAAAATGTAAATTCTATAACTGAAAGTTACAATAATTGAAATTAAGAACTCATCAGATAGTTTTACAAGCAGAAAAGAGAAAAGAGCTGTAAGATGTACAGATAGAAATACCCAGATTGAAAACCCGAAAATTAAAACAGATTAAAAGGGCAGAAAAGACTATTAATGAGATATATATAGACCTGAAAAAGGTTTTAAATACAGGGAATTTGAGTTCCAGAAGGGAAGAATAGAGAAAATAGGTCCAGATAATAAATGAATACCTAATAGCTTAAAATTTTCTAAAACTAGTGAAAGACATCAAGGTATGGGTTCAAGAAATGATACAAACTCCAAGAAAGATAAATAAACTGAGTTACTTCACAGTTAAATTAATGAAAAAGAAAGGATGGAGAACATTTTCAGTGTCCAGGAAAATAAAAGAAGTGTATCACCAACGGAGTAAAAATTAGACAGCTGACTTTCCAATAAAATAATGGAAACCAGAACATAGTGGAATGACATCTCTAAAGGGGAGAAGGAAAATAACCGCTATGCTAGAATTCTATACTTAGAGAAAGCATTCTTCATTAGTGAAGGTGAAGCAAAAACCTTTCCAAGCAGAGAAAACTTGAGAGAATTCATCTCCTACAGATCTGTGCTGAGGAAATACTACAGGGAAATTGGTTAGAAAGGAGCAAAATGATTATGATTCCAGAGAGAAAAAATGACATGCAGAAAGGAAAATGAGTAATAGAAATATTAAATATTAAAGTGAATATAATGGAATATTAACTGTACAAACAAAAAAGTATAATCTTTTTCAGTGTGTAAAGTATAAGTAAAATTAAAATGCATGACAACAAGAACACAAAAGGCTGGAAGGGATAAGTGAAAATGTTCTAAGTTCCTAGCATTATCTGGGAACTAGTTAATATAAGTCTGTACTAAGTCAAAGATTCATGTTTTAATCCCTAGGATAACCCTAAAAGAACATCTACAAGCTAATAGATGGGGAAAATAGAATAATGACACTGTTTTGCTAACCTAAAAGAAAGGAAAAACAAGAGAAATGGTAGAAAAGGATGAAGGAGGGTGGAGAGAGAAGAATATAGTACAGAAAGAAAATTAAAATGATATAAACATTCCAATATTTCAAAAATTACATTAAATATAAATTGTATCAATACATCAATTCAAAAACCAACTATATGTTAGTCTTATAAGAGACATGCCCAAAATAGAAGAGCACATGAAGGTTGAAAGTAAAGGGGTTGATAAAGCCATACTTTTCAAACACTAACCAAAAGAAAGTGAATATAGCTATATACTTACAAATTAAGGTAGAATTTAAGGCAGGAAACATAACTAAATATAAAGAAGAGCATTTAATAGTAATAAAATGATAAATTACCCTGGGTGATATAAAAGTGGTAAATGTATCTACCACTAATAATATCATATTAAACATATAAAGCAAAAAGTGACTGTATTAGTTAAGGTTCTCTAGAGAAACAGAATCAACAGGGAACACTTGCAAATATAAAATATATAAAAGTGTCTCACGTGACCGCAGGAATGCAGAGTCCAAATCCAAAGGGTAGGCTGTGAAACCGACGACTCGGATGGAGGGTCTGGATGAACTCCACAGGAGAGGCTCACCAGCCAAAGCAGGCATCGGACCTCTCTCCTCTGAGTCCTCCTTAAAAGGCTTCCCATGACTAGATTTCACTAATTGTAGAAGACACTCCCCTTTGGCTGATTACAAATGGAATCAGCTGTGGATGCAGCTGATGTGATCATGACCTAATTCTATGAAATGTCCTCATTGCAACAGACAGGCCAGCCTTGCCCAATCAGATAAGCAGGTACCACAACTTGGCCAAGTTGGCACATGTGCCTAACCATGACAGTGACATACCTAAAAGAAGAAATAAACAAATGCACAAAAATAGTAGAAGACTTTAACAAACTCTAAAAGTTAACTGGTAAAGCAATTAATCAAAATATATTTTAAAACATTAACAAAATATTGATTAACAAAGATCCATATTGAATATATGAAATGCTCCAGTTAATAATGACATAAACCAAGATTTTCAAGGGTACCCAAATGTTTACTAAAACTTTTAGTAAAACGTTGGGATCATAAACAAATCCCAACAACCAAGGACTGAAATAATTCAGAGTATATTATTTGAATACATTAGAATTAAGCTGCACATCACGAAAGAAATTCTAGGAAAAACTAGAAATGCAAAATACTTGGAAATGGCAATACAGCTCAAAATAACCATGGGTGAAAGAATAAACAACTATGGAAATTAGAAAATGGTTTTCATCTGAATATTAATAACAATATAATTTGTGAACTGTAGCTAAAGTTGCAGTTAGAGGGAAATATATCACCTTAAATGCACCTATTAAAAAAGAGGAGAAATGGGAAGCAATTATCTATTAATCTAGCTCAATAAATTAGAAAAATATCCAAATAAACAATAACAACAATAAAAAAGGACAGAAGTAATAAAGGTAAGGGCGGAATTTATTAAGAAAACAGATAAAACTAAAGAAGTAAAAGTTGATTCTTTGAAAAGACAAGGTGCCTAGTAAGGTTGGTCAGTAAAAAAACGGCATAAGTCAAAATATCAGGAAAGGAGTAACATCATTATAAATCTTACAGATATTTAAAAGATAACGTAAGAATTTTAAGAACAACTTTACGAATACATGACTTACTAAACTAATATATGAAAAAATGGTCAATGTAAGTAATTCTATGTGTGTAAAGGAAATAAAGCATGTAAATGAAAGCTGAATTCTTCCAAATATTTAAATTATAATTAATACCAGACTTATACAAACCTTCCTGGGTGTAATTCCCAACTTGGTTGGCAAGGCCAACGTTACTATAAAGCCAAAATCTGACAATATTACTACACGAAAGGAAAGTTACAGACCAATCTATCTCATAAACATGCATGTGAAAATTCTAAATAGAAAGTAGCAAATTAGTTTAATATGTCAATATTCATCTGTGTAACTCACTATAATAACTGAAAAGGAGGAAATAGTCATAACAATATATTCTGAAAAATCATTTGACAAAATGCAATATCCATTTATGATAATATTTAAAATGAATATTGATAAAATGGGATTTCCTTAATCTGATAAGAACCGAGAGCAATCATCAAAAGTGACATTGAAATAGTGAAAGTTTCTCCTCCAAAATTAGGAATAAGACAGGTTGCACGCTATCCCCACTGCTATCTAACAATATATTGGAGATACAGTGCCATAAACCAAAAAAGATTAAGAAGATAAAGTTTTCTGCTTAAACTACAAAATGTTGAACTAAATTAAGAGATACCTCAATAAATAGAAGGATATACCATGTCCGTGGGCTAAAAGATTAATTTAAAAAATGCCAACTCTTTCCCAAGTAAGGCTATAGATCCAGTGTAATCCCAATCAAAATTCAGTAAATTATTTCTGTGAAAATTGATAGGATGATTCTAAAATGAATGCAGAAACACAGAGGGCCATGAATAAACAAGATAATCTTGAAGAAAAAAAACATGCCTACATGTCTGAGACTTCCAGACATCGACACTATAAAGCTAAAGGAACTAAAATGGTATGAAATTTGCTGAAATATAGACATACAAACCAGCAAAACAAAATGGAAATTAGAAAGAGACCCACAAATACAGGACCACCTGATTTATGGTGAAAGTGACATTATATTGTAATAGGAGAAAAGTGGCCTTTTCAATAGATGGTCCTGGGTCATTTGTATACTCATATTGGAAGGGTGAAAAATCTTACCTTCTCCTTCATACCTTACAAAACACATCAGTAACATATGGACTGTATATCTAAGTTTGAAAACTATAATATGAAAGCACGAAGACAACGACACAGGAGAACATCTCTAGAGAAATAAAGTTTCTTTCTAAAAGAATGTAAAAAAGCAATAACAATAAAGAGATATTGACAAATTCAGTTATATAAAAATTAAGGATTGTTCACAAAGACAAAATGAAGAGAGTACAAAAATGTGTCACAGACTGGTTGAAGATATTTTCAATGTATATTCACCACAGGACTTTCCCCCAGAATACGTAAAGAACACCTTTATATCAATATGGAAAAAGAAGGCAAACCAATAAAAAAAAATCGACAAAAGATCTGAAGGCACACCTCACAAAAGACTATAGTCAAATTTTCAAATAGTCATGTGAAAAAGTACCCAATCTCAGTGCATTAAGGAAATACAAATTTCAACCACAATGAGACACACCAGAAAAAAACTAAACATTAAAACAATTGAAAATACAAAGGCATGTAAAGAGATGGAACATATGGAACTCTCAAACACTGCTGGTGGGAAGATAGTTGGTTAGAAACAAAGTTCAGATAACTGTAGTAATAACTAAATTTGAAGATAGCTATACTTTATGACCAAGAGTCTACTATACAGCAGGAATATGGATTTATGCCCCTAAAGACATGTTCAGGAATAGTCATAACAGTACGAGTTATTGTAACCCAAACCCATAAGCATTCTAAATGTTCATCAATAATAGAATGGATAACTAATTGTGAGTATACAATGGAACATTGCATAGCAATGACATATGGATGGATCTCACACCAATGCAGAGTTAATGAAACCAGACACAAAAACTATCTACACTATGATTCTACATATGTAAAGTTCCTACAGTCACAACAAATCTGTGGTTATAGAAGTCAGGGATAGTCACGGTGACCATAGCATAATGAATGGGAGGGACACAACGGGGAGTCCTTTTGGATAATGTTCTATTTCAGAATCTGGGTTGTGGTTACAAGGGTACATTCACTTTATGTCAATCTATCATGCGTTTAGGATCTGCACATGTTTCTGTTAATTTATGGGTTAAATTTCAATTAAAAATTACTTTTAAAACATTCAGTTCTTCTGGGTATCATCTTTCATGAGAGAAGCAAAATCTCTTTGGATTTCGGTTATTCTACCTGAAAAGAGAAATTGGAAGTCAATAAGATCTTTTGTATCTATAGCTTTACCTTTTGTCTGGCAACGCCCTTTTCCCACTCTCAGACCAGTAAGTTCAAGTAGAATTAACCCCCAACTTGACCCAGTTCTGGCCAGAGTATTCCATCTCCTGACCACATCATTGATTGATTAAGAAATGAGCTGTAACCCAAACAGGCCCAATTTAACTTGATTTAGGATTGATTTTTTTAATGATATTATCTGGCAAGAACAGCAAACTTTGCCATTGAGATTGACAACTAACTGAACATTGTCTTTGCATAGCTGTAACACTGAGAGATCCTGCCTGCAAATGAAGCCAAAATAGAGAAAAGCAGAGATGATATGATGATTGTGATGATGATGACAACAATAATGATAAGTAGATAAATAGGTAGGCAGGAAAGTCAACAGATAGACAGACAGACAGAGAGAGCCAGCCAGACAGGCAGGCAGATGATAGATACTATATTGATAGGCAGACAATAGATAAATGATATAATGATAGATCCATATATAGACTATATCCACATATTGCATTATAGGTGATAGGTAGATAGATGATAGATAGATGATACATACATACATATATACATACATACATACTACATAGGTATATTATACATAGACATATCTGAGTTATTATGACATCTTTTGGGAACCTCAATATAATCTCATCTAATCTTAGGTTTTTCAGTTTTGTGAGCCAGCAATTCCTTCCTTTGCTTAAAACATTTGGATATATTTCACTTGCAACCAAAAGTCCTGACTTAAAATTTCCAAGGCCCCTTTCATCTTTCACCTTCTATGACTCAGGCAAGGCGTTCCAAACCTTCCCGACCAATCACCCCTAATAGGTAAAGACATGAACAAAACATTCAGGAATGCAGCCACTCCATCAGTAAGCTGGATGTTTCTTTGAAGTCTCGTATCTGATCATAAAGCATAGAGGGTGAATGTTTAACCTGCTCCATAATATTGTGTGTCTTAATATGAAAATGTTTCCTCCAAATTGTCCCATAAAATTAACACTTAAGGAGAGGTACTACATAATTCTGAAGTTACTCATGTACAGTGTGCACTACTATGAACTCCTAGGGGCAACATACTCATGTTTTAAAATAACAGACTTAGGGAAGATGTTACAATCTCAAGTTCCTACAGGGATCAAGTAGATGAGGGGAAGTAGTCCAGCGGTGACACCACGGGGTAAAGGAGAGAGTGTGCACAAGCCCAGTCAAAGGTGGGCAGTTGCTATTCAGCTCTACTCAATTGTAGCCACACAGGAATTCTTTAAAACCCCCACGCACACCAAACATATCTGCAATCTGAATAAAGTTTGGATGCAACCACTCCCCAATGTCTTATTTTGCATATGCATTCTTCTATTTTCCATCTAAGACACAGGCAATATTTATACTGTTGCCAACATCCTTTCTCCAAATACCCAGTATTTTTCTTCTTATGAAAGATATTTCTTTCAAATAGAGATAAGGCACAGAAGCTTTGGCATATATTTATTTAGCAAAACTACATTATACTTTTTGATAAGCCAGATAGCTTTACCTATGCAATCTCTAGAAGGAAAATTACCCTTTTCCAATACTCACACTCACATTTTATGTGATATTTTTAACAGCCTTGAAGTTTCAGCCTCAACAGCGCCGTTTGAAATACTATTAATTTAGCAAGTATGGAAAGAGAATAATTTGGAAGCTACTTCTTTATACATGTCAGAGGCAGGGATGCTCCTATAAGAAGCTGTTGCTCATATAAGTAATTTTTTTCCATTCATGCTGTCGAGACCCACGCTCCTCACACAGCAGAGTCACTCTAGAGGCAGAAACCATTCCTGATAGTGAAAGAGTGTTTTTCAATTTTTATAACAATATAATCAAGAATTTGATCTGAACTATTCAATAAAGGGAAAGGTTCATTTTTAAAATGACACCAGTAACCTTTACAACATGTGTTGTAGCAACATGCATTTAAAGGCTACTGTCCTCCTGATTTACATGTAATCAAATGTTTTTAACAGAAAACAAGATCACATTGTTCAAGGGAGTCCATTACTCAGACAAGAAGGTCTACTTGAAACAAAGAATTATCCACTCTGTTGTCCAGGGATCTTTTATAAGCAAATCATCTTAGAATAATAACAATAGTCGTAACGAATTAGCCAACACGAGTGAGTATTCACTTTCTGCAGAAAATTGGACTAACTAATCTACGGACATTTTAAATTTATTCCTCTCAATTCTATAAGGCAGGTACTAATAATATCTCTTTCACAGAAGAGGATATGGAGGTTCCGAGAAGTGACTGGAAGTTGCTGCATATTTCATAGCATGACATCAGCCCATGTCTGATGCCAGAAATTATGTTCTGAACCACACAACTATTAACTGCTAACAAAGTTGGAAGACCCTTCAGGGATCAGCTACTACTCCAACCTTCTACCCAGTACAGTAACTGTCGAGTTCCTGATCTTCACCCCAAACCTGGTCATTTTCTAATCTTCCCCAACTCAGTGAATGTTACAATGTCCCCATCTTCCACTGGGCTGCTTGAGACAGACATCAGGAGGCATCACTGATTCATATTCCCCTACCCCATGCTTCCAAATTCAAGATATCTTGATTCTGTTTCTTAAACAGAAATCAAACTAATTCACTTCTCTACATTTCCACCACTAGCCTTGTACAAGTCACCGTCATTTATTCAAATATGGCAATAACCTCCAAACTTCTACTCTGGTTCATACCCAATCTGTTCTCAGTAAGTCTGAGTGATCTTTTAGAACTGTCAACATCACTACTGCTGCTCAAAATAATTTGATGGCATTCTATATGCTTAGAATAAAGACAAGCATCCATAATATTGTAAAACAGGTCCTGGCCTTACTCACCCTGGACTCCACCTCTCCCTGCTTATCTCACCCACTTCCCCTCTTCCTCTCTGTTCTTCAGCCACACTGAACTTTTAAGATTCTTGAAATCTGTACTGCCTTTGGTCACAAAACTTTTGCACACATGCAGTTCACTCTGCCCAGAATTCTCTTCCTTTCCTTGTTGCCTGGTTAACTCCTATTAATCCTTCCAATTTCAGCTCCTCATCATTTCCTTGGGGAAATAGAGAGGAAGGAAGTTCAGACCATACCAAAACCCACTCATAAATTAAATTATATATTCTCTGAAACACCATAATTGAAACTTTATATTTATGTGTGACTACATGATTGATGGGTCATTTATTTGAACTAACTAAAGAGGCAAAGATTTTCTAAAATACTGAAATTTCTGAATTAAACAACAGCCGGAGACAGTACGGTGATATGGTTATTGCATATGCTTCAAGGTCAGGCACCTGAGTTTGACTCCTGACTATGCTTACCAGCTGTGCGTCCTCAGACAAAACACATATCCTCTGTGATTCTCAGTTTTCTTATACATAAAATGAGGATGATGCCAACACCCCTGTACTCCCAGGGTTGATGTTAAGTTTAAATGAAGCAGAATAGGAAAAAAAAACTAGCTCTTAAATCCTGCAAAATAGTAAGCACTGAAAATTATATATAACACTATGGATGGGTTTCTGTGCTAGATTCGATTATGTACCCTGACTTAGATTTATTCTTAACCTTAATCCATATCCCTGTGGGTGTGAACCCATTGTGAACAGGACCTTTCAACTACGTCATTTTTAGTTAAGGTGTGGGAAACTGAATCAGGGTGGTCCCTGAACCAGATTGCTGGAAGCCTTAAAAACAGAAAGCCACAGGGAGGAACCAGAAGCAGGAAGTCAAAGGAAACCAAGAAAAGAAAGACGTCACCCCATGATAGGAAATCCAAGGAAACCCAAGGATTCCTGAAACCAACCCAGGGAGGAAGCAAATCTTCTAGCTTCCAAAACTAATAATTTCCCATTGTGTAACCCAACCCATATCATGCTATTTGTCATAGCAGCTCAGGTAAACTAAGCCAATTTCCAAGAAATATTGCTAAGCTCAAAAACAAATTACTCAGTGATACATACAATATGATACAATCTATGTAAAACACCCATGAGACAGTATTAGTGGCTGCATATTTATTACATATAAAGACTAGAAGGATATATCCCACACAGGGTTTTGGGAAGGAGGCTGGAATGGAGATCAGGAATGCAGAGGTAAGGAGACTCTGGCCTTATATACTGTGTATTGTGTTTATCTAAAAAGGAGAATGAATTCATATAATATTTGTGTAATGAAAAATAGTTACATAAGATGTGTACATCACTCCAGCCAACCTACTAGGCTGTAACCATCATGTCTTTCTAGTTATCACAACAGTCTACAGTGCTTAGAACTATATATGATTAGCATAAACACTCATTAAAAGTCATCGAACGGATGAATGAACAAATGAGAAATGTTTCTTAAAGACAGAAAAAGAAATATATCAATTATACATATGGTGCTTTAAAACTGTTTTACAAATTTAGTCACCCAAGTAGTTCAAAACCTCTAATCTAAAATCTATATCAAAAATGTCCATAAATCTTTCTTTTGAGTATTAAAGAAAGTAGTTAACCTCAGTGTCTGTCTGAATTACCACAAATTCTGAATTAATCATTTTTTCTTTCACCTTGCCTTATCCTTTCATACAAAATATTTCTCTCCAAGAGTAGTTTCAAAATGGCTAAAGTGTCTAGAAAGCAGAAATTGTCATTACACCACAGGCAGAAAGAAGCTAGAATTGGCTTGAATTGGCTTGATTACCAAAGCTCTGGTGGAAAGCAGAAATGTGATTTTTAGTGACAACTGACATCCAGGGAACGGAGCTGATGTTCAAACATAGGGCAGAGAAGCCAAACCCCTATGGTTCTAACTACAAAATTAAGTGATATGAGAAATCAGCAGTAGATTTAAAAAATGAGAGCATTCTGGAAAGTATTAGAAGGGTGGAGGAGGAACCACAATCTATAAATAAAAGCATCAGTGAGTTGAAGGGCTAATTAGATTGGTGAAAGAAACATAGTGGAAAATTGAAAAGAAAACTTTCACCGACAATGACATCTTCAAACTATATTTGCAATCTACCAAATATAAAGGGAAAAAAGAAGAATGAGATTCTTCTGATATGAGAAATTGGAGCAAGGCAGATTGACTAAATAGCTCCCAATCCTCTTTTTTTTTTTTTTCAAAGAAAGGAGCAAAATGAAGGATGGATTAGGTTTTCTTTGTGTTAAATGAGGGAAGAAACTGCTGATTACAATAAAAGCATGTGACAACAGACTCAATACCATTGAAAGAGACAAGCTATTACCACAAGAGGACTAAATCTATGAAATGTATTTTTAAACTATTAAGCCAATAAAATTAGTAGTTTGATTTTTCTATATCCATGCTTAAAAAATGTAGAAATCAATTTCATTTTAACTTATTTGGATTTTTTTATTTAATAAAATTTCCTTGACTTTTAGATGTCAGAAAAATTAACAAAAACAAGCTTGTCTTTGAGTTGTTTGCATCGGATTAAAGAAAAATGGGCTATTCAAGCAACTTCAAGGGGCATCCTACTTTGACTTATCTAGTGCTGCCTTAATCAAGTCTACTTTGAAATAATGACAGTAGGGGTATCAGGAAACATATGCAGAGGGTGTATGCTGTACAGTGTAATCTGTTCAAGGATACTACATTTTTCCTATAAATTGAATTCAAGAACTAAATGGTTAATTCTAGAAGTGACTCGAAAATCTAGCTGTGAGTTAGAATTGGTGTAAAACACACAGAAAAGGCAGGAGGCAAGGAAGGCAGATAACTCTTCGGAAGGGGATTGAACACCTTGAGTCCACAGAGTCAAGTTCCAAGCTTAACAAATGGGCTTCAACAAAAGTCAGTGAGCATTTCTATTTGGCGGCCCAGTTGGTTTTTGCCGTTCTGTATCATTGTATGTTTTGGAGGGAGAAGCAGTAAGGGAGATAACGCTAAGTAAAGATGACTGGAAAGTTTTCTGTCCTATACAACACTGAAAGACAGAAAATTGTCTGTAATCATTAAGCACCTTTTCTAAGGAAGTAAAGGAAAACAAAAATGCTATACTTTGACTTGAGCAGTGTACTGTGGCAGTTAAAACTTTGGGCTCTGGGATCAGACGAACTGAATTAAGCTACCAACTTCATCACTTGCTAGCTCTGTGATCTTGGATGAGTTATATATACACTCGGGGTCACAGTTTCTAGTTCTGTAAAATGTTGATAATGATGGCTTCCATCACAGAAGGGCAGTTGCATGTTAAACGAGTTTGTAGGGAAGTTCATATTTCCATGGACCTCGTGTGGGCCAGGTGTGTGAGAGAGGGTTCTGACCAAGAGGAAAGGAAGGAAAATTGAAGCTCAATAGAAAGATGATGCAAGTGAAATCCTGCTTTCTTAAGCACAAAGAGAGAACCCATTATGTGACAATCAGAAAGAGAGATGGAATTATCATCATCCAAAGAATGGTGGGTGAGAGATCTCCGGCAACTGGTTATGTGGGTATGTGTGAGAATCTCCAAGAAAACCCCCAAAGCAACCATGAGAGAAGGAGCCTGCTTTAAACATCTGCCAATTCCAGAGAGGACTGATATCCGCTTATAACAGTTAAGTAAAGGCTTTCATACCCTCTCATCTTCTCCTCCCTGGCCCCTCTACAACCCTGGAGAGCAAAAACTAAGATTAGTAAAATGAAGGAAGAAATAGAAAAAAGTCACACAAACAGAGGAGTTTGTGGTCACATCCCTTTCACGACCACAAGTTACTCTGTTTGTGGCAAACCCCAGGAGAGGAGATCTGGATAAGCCTCAACATTAAAGCACAAGTTCAAAGTTTTGGTGATTACACTGGATTGGATATTTTAATTATTGATGTACAACTGAGTTTTGCAACTCATAGGGTCTGTAAAGACTTTCTATTACTGAATAGGTAGCAGAAAGTCATTAGGGCCTTCCAGGGTTTTCCTCCAGAGGCACCCAAAGATCCAGACCCATTGAGCAAATCTAAAGGGACAATGGAGGGAAAAAATGACTTTAGGATTACATCACAAATCATGCTCATTTAATACAGTAGTTAAGCATTTCACAGTTCATAGTAATAGTTAAAAACACCTATGTCCACTGGGCAGTGCTGTGTGCCAGGTGCTGTGCTCAATGCTTTTCATGCAACATGCCATTTAATCTTCACAACAGCCTGGCGAGGTGGTCACTGGTATCATTTCCATTTTAAGGGTGACAGAAAATAACTTGCCGAAGGCCATCCTGGGAATGACATGGTTGGGATTTCAAACTACTATATCAATTCTTTGCTACCCCTCCTTCTTGGAGATGACTTAAATAATACTAAAAAAGTAATAATTCTCATTTACTTAGGGCTTACCCTGTGTTTTACATGGATTAGTTCAAATACGTCTCCTAGGAGACCCCTATCATCACCCATTCTGGAGAATCTGTTCTGGAATTTGAACCCAGGTAGTTTGATTCTTGTCTTAGCTTCCTGGCTGCTATGACAAATACCTCACAATGGGTTGGCTTAAACAACGGGAATTTATTGTCTTCTGGTTTTGGAGGCTGGAAAATTTGTTTCCTCCTAGGTCAGTAGCATTCTAGAAGGTTGGCTGTCTTTGGGTTCCCTAGTTTTTCTGTCACATGGCGAGATCCTCTTTCTCTACAGGGATTAGGATTAGGAACATGTTTTTTTTTTCCCGGAGTACATAACTCAATCTACCATAGTTTCAAAGACTTCATTTCTTAACTGGGATGAGATACCACCCGTCAGAAAGTGCCTTATAAGTGGTAAAGGGTTACACAGATATTAAATGGGACTGCTATTTTATGACTTGGGCATAAGGGAAGGGCAGAGATTGGACTGAACTAAAATAATAAGAAGGGCATGCCAGAAAAGAGAAGAACAGAGCCTGAACAGGCGATCTGTAGGAGCACGCCCAGGAATTGCTCTCACAGAGGAGCTCATTCACTGGGCAGCCAGGAAAGTGAATCAAGTCGAGAATAAACAATAAATCCATGAAACAACTGTTCACGCTCGTTCACGCTTGCCTCCTAGGACACTCTCATCACTCAAGTTAAGAAGAAATGGAGCAATAACCAACCCAGGGACCTCAGAATGAAATCAGTGGAAACCGACTCCTCCTTTGGCGATGCTGGAGCCATAAATTCACAGCTCGCCAAGATGCCAAGCCATCTGGCACTCAGGTGCCATACGTCTTCCTCTGACCCATTAGAATCTTCCCTCTTGTAAACAGGAGCGGGAGTTGTTATTGGTGTTATTGTTTTTACCCTTCTTGTCTCTATGCCTATCTTGATGTAACGAATTGAAAAAGTTGGCTTTGCAGAAAAAGAATCTGTATTCATCTCTGAATACCAATCAGGATTTGAATATACCTGTTCTGAGAAGCTCACGGAAAGTGGATTTTATTCAGAATATCTGAAAAATGGTCTGCAGCACAGGAAATATTTTCTCTTGTAAGGAATGTTTTTAAAGTCAGATGGTTTAGATTTCTCAGGGTCCAGCACAGCTCATGCCTGTCAATAGTGGGCAAGAAGTATATGTTAGTTTATGTTGTTTGGTGGGTTGATGAAAAATGGTTGAATGAATGAATGAATGAATAAAATGTTTGGTACAGGAGAAAGACCGCTGACTTTGAGATCAGACACACTTAAGTTTGGATCCTGTTCAACCATCAACTCTTGTTTGACTTTGGCCAAGCCACTTAACCTCTCTAAACCTCTTAAATACTTTATAAAAGGGGACAATAATAGCCACCACAATAGACTTCTGCTTGCTGGTTTGTTTTATTTTGTTCTGTTCCTTCCCAGCATCCATTTATTTTCTTTCTGTAACAATCTGATTTGGTTGTGGCAATGCACCCCTTTCTCATACTCAGACCCACAGGTGTTTGGGCAGATCCAACCCCTCTCAAAGCCCCAGGAATAAACATAGAACTTCAGCCTAGCAATCTGGTGTGTTAGATTTGATGGAGAAAGTGACTGTGTCATGTAATTCTGCATCAAATATATATTGTACATGATTACATATAAATTATATATTTATGATGTATTTATATATGTAATTATATGAGCAAGTATCTGTAAAGCCGAGAAAAGCTAATTCTTTTCTAAAGAAGTGAAATTGCATAGGAAACTTGGTCATCCATTCGTAGAAAGTTTAATTAGAATCAGGATTAAAGGGTGCAGCATTTTTGCTACAATTTTACTAAATTAAAATCATCAGGAATGATTATTTCCTGATGGTTCCATGGAATAGTATTTTTGGGGTAAATCCCAGAGACCTAGGTTGTATTTCTTATTCTGCCTTTTACTGGTGGTGCCTTAACCACCTAAAGTCTTAGTTATCTCATCTGTAAAATGGAGATGCTATATCCTTCTCAAGGCCATGTGAGGATTAAATGTGGAAATGTAGGTCAAGAGGGTAACTCGATGTCATCAGTTCAAGATCTGTCCCTTCCTACAATCCATTACATCTCCTTCAAGGGCTCTTATTCTAGGAATGTACACTTGTTTAGCTCACACAGCTGAATAAGAGGTGGCAAAGTCAAGAATAGATTTTTATTCACTTTTTTCTACAATGCTGAGAAATGTTGAGTACAGATGTTTATGTTTCCGTGAACATAATGTGTGCAATGTGTCATGCCCTCCAATCTTGCCTGCTATGTCCCAAGCACTGTGCTGGTCCCAGGGAACTCACAATGATTAGGCCCTCAAAGATTTATAAATTAAGTAAGACAAGTACAAGAAGAAAACCACTGATTACTATAATAAGTGATAATTGCTCCTATAGGAGTTTACTCAAAGTGTGATGAGAGCACAGAAAAGGAGACCCATACAACCACTCATTGTAGCTGGTGACAGAGTTACAAAAAAAGAAGTCACCTGGCCTAGATTTTATAGTAGAAAGCATATGGCGAATTGGTGATGGGAGAGAATATGGTGTCTTCATTAACTTTGGAACACCATTATCCAAGCCTCCATACTCACTCATGGATTATTGTAGCAATCTCCTAACTGGTTTCTCTGCTTCTATCCTTGGTCCCTAAGTCAGTTCTTAATAAAATAGCCAGAAGCTGCTAAAACATAAAGTGAGTCATGATCCTTCACTCAGAACCCTCCAAAGTCTTCCCACATCACTCAGAATAAAATTCCAAGATCTTACAATGGTCTTCTATTCCCTACATGATCTACTACCCTGAAGTTCCTCAAATTCATTAGAAACTCTTCCACCTCAGGGCCTTTGCACTTGCTGTGTCTTCTTTCTATACTGCTCTTCCCCCAAATATCTGCAAGGTATCCTTTCTCCTTATTTTTTTCCTTAGTACTTGCACTTTCCATCATATTATTTAATTTACTTATACATTAAATGTTTCAGCTCCATTAGAGCTTATATTCTGTTGTGTTTCTGCTGTATCCAAAATGCCTAGAGCTGTGCTTGACACAGACAGCACACAATAAATATTTGCTGGATAAATTAGTACATTATTGAATCCTGGCAAGCTATAGAGGTGTGAAGGATATTGGCAGATGGAGAGAAAATGAGAAGATGAGGTAAACAAACAAAAAAGATAAAGCAAGAAGTGTTAGTCCTACGTTTCTGTTGACTGCAACATGAATTCATTCACCTAGGTGGGGATTTGAATTCCAGGGGAGCACTGGAGGCATCTGATGCTTTTTAGGAAAGGAAGTCATGACAGTAAGGGATGTGGGGTGGTATTGATAAGGAAGAAAGATATTAAAAACAAGGAGAAATCATTGGCTAAGTAACACACATTGACAAATGTACCTTGTAATGAGGGCACACATATTTGGGAATTGTTTATTGTTATATTTGTTGGAAAAATAGAGTATGTTGAATCAGTAGCACTAGACAAACATGACTTTATCAGCAAAAACATGTCTTGATGACCAAGACATTTAGAGACTTAAGAATGATAAAGAGGAAGAGATTAGAGTTGTGATATTATTGTAACTATGAAAGAAAAATGGAGCAAAGAAGAGTTGAAGACAATGAGATCATGTGGGCAAGGACTTCAGCTGCACATAAAAGGGACTGTGTTGGAGTCTGAGACTACATTGAATATAATACCTAACCATTTTTCTTCTATGGAATGATTGCAGCCAACAGAACTTCCCATTTGAGGATGCATGTTTTAACTTTTGCCCCATGTCCTTACATCCACTGTGTAAAAGAAACCCAACCAGGAGCAGGATAGACAAGTCAATAGGAGATACTGCCATTCTTACAAGGGTTGGAATTCAACCAAAGACCAGACCTCAGGGCTGAGAGGAGGGGGCTATCTTTCTCAGCATACAAGGATGAGACTCACCAAGTAGGAATGACCCTGCAGAAACCAGACTTCAAGCTAGGACTCTAACTCATTTTTCATTCTTATAATATATATGGGGTGAGGACAGAGCCAGGAGTTCAAAGATAAATGAAGGAATATGGTGTAGTAGAGAGACATAACAGAAAGTAAGAGATTCATTGTCATATCTGAGAAGAGAATGGTAGGAGAAGACAGACTAGAGGGTAAGCAATTCCATTTAGGGTTATTGCCGAAGGGTTCCAAAAAGGAATGTTATCTGAGCTGGGTTTTGAAGGATGAGTAGAAGTTTCCCTTTGGAGGAAAGGAAGAAGAGGATTCCCAGCTCAAGAGGGAGCATATGCAAAAGCAAAAAACTGTGAAGGAGCATAAACTAAATGAGGACCAGTTAAGAAATTCAGTAAGGAGAGAGCACGAGGTACATGTATGTACAAGTATTTGCGTGTATGTCCACAGATGTCCCCTAGGACATACATAGAGATAGGGCTGTAGAGATGATAAAGGCTGTGAATGCCATAATAAGGAGTTTGGAGTGGACTCTGCACATTTACAGATCCCAGTAGAGTTCTGCATATAAGCAGGTGAATCTTTCAGATTGGAGTAGGAAGGGCTTTTTACACAAAACCACATAACAAGACTTGGTCTTTTTTTTAATGACAGAATCAGTGCCCCTTCAGCCACAGAACATTCTGCAGCCATGCACTGCCTTCTTTTTTGGAAGGGCAAGAGGCAGGCAACAGCTGCTCATCCTGCAGCACATGCCAATAACCATCATTGCCCAGATCCATTCTCTAGAATACTCAGTACTGAAGTCCTGCAAGTTGGGGGTCTGTAACAAACCATCCTCCAGCATATCCAACAGACAGCACAGCCAAGGTCTTCATAGAATAACAGAATGAAATGTGCTTCTGCTAATGGAACTCTTGACAGATCAATCTGCCAGTTCACAAACTATACATAAACATGGTGAGCGAGACAGAGGCTCATTCACCAAGGCTCCTGCATAAATAATGCCCTATTTAGTCGATGCTAAAAGAGAAATCCCTGGGATGCATAATGTTGTAGTAGAAAAAATAATAAATGCCACTAGGAACTATGGCATTATGCAGCAAAGGTCTCCAAGATCCTTGAAATTCAGTGCTGCCTGATAAAGGGATAGAGGGAGAAGAGTATATTGCAGTATGCAAACTGACTTTGCTGTCAGCCAACTGTTCCATCAAGAAAACGGATTCAAAGCTACACAACTACTATATTAAATGGGTAGTGTGTGCAGAAGAGGAGGCCTGATGCGATAGTAATGAACGTTTGCATAGTGCTCGCTGCATGTCAGACACTGTTCTTAGCACTTTATACATATTATATCATTTAATCTTCACAAGGAGGTAGAAGCTGTGATCACCTTCACTTTATAGATGAGGAAACCGAGGCACAGAGAGATGGTCTAAGCTCACAAAACTCTTAAGTCATAGAGCGGAGACTGAAACTGGTAGTCTGGCTTTCAGAGTTCATAATCTAAACCTTCACTATCATAGAGAAGAAAGAGGCTATGTCTTGAAAGCAGAATTCCTGTGTTTGAATCTTAGTTGCTACAGTTCTCTAAGTCTTTGAGACAGTTGTTTGATCTTTTGAACGTCAGCTTTCCCATATATAAAATGGAAATAACAATAGTGTGAATCTATTCATAGAGGATCTGAACCAATTAAATGAGTACGTGATGCAGAATAGGCAGGCAATACAGGTTTGCTAAATCCCAAACTGTGAAGTCACCCAGAGGGTCCTCACTGTGTATGCGTACTCTTAAATAATAGCTCATATTTATAAAATATTAATTGCTTTATACAAATTGCCTCATTGGATCCATTCATCCCTGCCCTCCAATCATACTACAAATGAATCAAGCTGTTTACTTATCAAACTGCATTGTCACGGACTGGCTCTCAGTCTCAAAACTTTCAGAGCATGGGGTCTTCCCTGAAGAGCTGCTCCCTTCCCTGCAACTCTCACATTAAAGCCCTGCAAGACTGACATTTGAAATTACAGTGCATCCTGCAATAAAGAAATCACAACAGGACATTTGGGTAATATTGCTTTGGTGACCAAGATATGCTGATATTCATCAAGGGTTAGCAGGGCTGGTTTAAAAAGATGGGCCACTCAACTACAAAGTCAGCACAAAATCTTTTTTTTTTCCTAAACAGCCAGCATTTCAGCATTTCAAGGCCTTTTCTGCTTGTCAACCTACAAATATGCCCCAATTTATAATTTCCTATTTATAAAATTCAGCAACATTTATCAAGCCTTTATTAAATACCTGGCACCATGCTAGGTCCTAGAGCTCAAATGATTAATAACATGTGGCCCCTGCCTTTAAGGAGCTCTTAATCTATTAAGAAAATAAATTCACGACTAATACAAATTCCATGTGATACATGTCCTGTGGTGTTACGAACAAAGTACTGTGGGGTTAGACAGGAAGGAACATTTATTTATCTGTGGAGGGAACAGGTCATGGTAGACCTCACTCCCAGATCATGAGATATAAAGGATCGCCAGTGCTGTGGTTAAAAACATAGAGATGTCTGAGCTGAGAAGGATGGAAATCAGTCTGGACTTGAGAGAGAGGTTTTGGAAAATGCTGCAAAGATCCTGCCTGGGAACAGAACTGGGGAACTGTGGGCCGATGAGGCGCGATACAGCAGCAGTTTTGTGTGACATTTCGTCGCCCCATATCACAAGCATGCAGTGATAGAAGAAATATATTTGTGTTATGTGGTGTGTATGGATGTATATGGTGATCTGGTCCAAGTTTCTCTTCTTCCTAATGAAGACTCTCAATACTCACTTCCTCTGGCCTTAGCATTTTCATGAATGCCTTTGATATCTAGTAGGCTTCAATTCCACCTGCCTTGCAGAGCCGAACATAGCATCGTTCTCTCTGGTCTGCTGGAAGTTTACCCTGCAACCGTTGTTTCTCTGGCCCCTTACGTCACAGCCTCCTTTGCTTCCCAGGCTTACATTAGACTTGTAACATTACAGGTGTGAAAACAAAATGTCAATTTTTTCTCACTCTTTCAGAGAGAATGGCGAGACAGTTAAAAATGATGAATTCCTTAGACTTAAATGTCTCTCACTTTTCAAAGACTCTAGAATTCTAAAGACACAGGGCCTCCCTGGACTTCATTGGCTTTTACAGTTTACATTTACATGTTTCGGTGGAAAGGTTATGATTTTTGAGTAAAAACCTGGAAGAACGTAAAGTAGCTGACATTTTCTTCAGTCTGAAGCATACTATGTAGTTTCACGTGGACCATCCCATCAAAACCCTGCAAGGTAAGTATGGCAATCTAAGTATCACAAATGACAAAATTGAAAATCAGAGAGTCTCAGTAATTCTCTCAGAATCACAAAGCTCAAATGTAGAATTCAAACCAAATGCATTTCGTTTTCAAAGCATGTGTCCTTTCCAGTATGGCACTAAGTTAAAATGATGCCGAAATGGGTTGGCAGAAATGCATATGGAGTAGTGCTTTGTGTGCAACCAAACATATGATACCTTCGTCAGTACTCAGTTTAAGCTTGTCGTTTAGGCAACTAAACTATTCTTGATTGTGATGAGAGAAATCCAAGTATCATCTTCAGTAGCTTGGACTGTGATGAGAGATATCCAAGCATCATCTTCAGTACTTGCCATGACAAAAATACTCTAGAAGAACAGGGGTCAGCAAACTACAGCCCATGGGCCAAATGGCCAAATCCAGCCCACTTCCTTGTTTTATAAATTAAGTTTTATTGGAACATAGTCATGCTCATTTGTCTATGAGTTCTCTATGGCTGATGCCATGCTACAACAGCAGAGTTGAACAGTTGTGACAGACATCACATGGCCCAAAAAGTTTAAAATATTTACTATCTGTACCTTTACAGAAAAAGTTTAGCAACCCCTGGGCAAGAACCATTTTTCCATCTTCCACTAAATGCCATTAGGAGCCAGAAGAAAACAAAGAGGTGTGTGTGGGGGGGTACAATGCTGAAAAATCATCAATAAAAATGTATTGTGTGCCTACTCAATGTGCATGTGCACAATATGACTGCTACTATCTGGGCACTGGCAGGTATTGGACAGGGACTGGGGAGACAGTGATAAACATCAACCGCACATTCTAGCAAGATAAATACCTCATAACTTCCATTTCGGACAGTAAATGTTGGCTATTTAGAAGTATTCTCCTTAGTATCATCATTACTAGAGTGAAACAAGAATGTGTTATCCTTACTCTCTAGGAAGTCCCAATGGGGGAGAAGTGAATTTTATTCACCTATTGGACAAAGTACCTTAGATTCTAGACATCTTGCTAGAGTAGAGAAATCTATCTGCTGGATGGGAGGTTTCTTAGTTTGCCAGGGTGCTATGACAAATATCACCCAATGGGACAGTTAAACAACAGGAATATAGTGGTACATGGTTTTGAGACTAGAAGTCCAAAAGCAAACTATCAGCAAGTCTTGCTTTCTCCCCATTCTGGGGCTGGCTATCCTCGGGGTTCCATGGTTTCTACTTCTGCCTCCCATCACATGGCAACATCTTCTCTCTGTATTCTATACTTCCAGGGTTTCCTGTGTGGCCTTCTCTGACTCCTGACTTCCTGCTTCTTCTCTTTGTAAGGCCTCCAGTAATAGTAATTAGGACACATCCTCATTGAGATGAGTGACATCTTAATTAAAAATCACATCTTCACAAGATCCTATTTACAGTGAGTTCACACCCATAGGAATGCAGATTAAGAACAAGCCTTTGTTGGGTACATAATTCAATCTACTGTGGGAGGCAACTGTGAATCGAGAAGTTTCTAAGTGCTGTTCCAATTTTAAACATTCTGTCTCATCATCTTTACTGGAAATTCCACTAGATTAGCAAACCAACAATAATTCTCAGTCTGCATTTTGCACTATAAATGAGAACAAAAATCCTTGGATTGACTACCAAAACTACGGCCACAGAACTAGGAGGGAGAGGGAGAGAGACAGGGTTCAAGTCTAACAGGAAGGATCTGAGGACAGAGAAAGAGTCCTATCTGTGCCTGCTTTGGTTGTCATCTCCCCCAGACCTCTGTGTTGGCAACAACCTCCTAAACATCCGGCTTGTCCCCAGGACCTACACAAAGCGAGGACAGTGTGAAATTACCTGCAGAGGGTCTGCTTTCATTATCGAAGAATGGAATCAATTAGGGTACTGTTTGCTTACTGGATGAATATAATCTAGCCTGCATTTCAAGCATCAACAGCTAGATATGTGCTTATTTAGAAATCATTCTGAAAGATCAAGGTTTCCTTTTCAAATCCTTTCCACAGGAGGGGCAATGGCGATGCGGAGTGAAGGGATAAAGCTTAGAGTGGTGCCACCTGCTGAACACGCATATCATAAGGAGACGGCTACAGATTTCAGGGCTTCACAAATGGAAAATGATTGTAAGAGGCGAACAATGAGTAAAATGCCAAGATCGCCAGCCGCTCAAAGAGCTCCACCATCAGAGTAAATGCACCTGTCTGATCCTTCCTGCATCAACTGGCAAGGGATTGCCTCACTAAACCTGAGAGCCAAGGCCAAAAAACTGCAGAAATAAGTGCTTAGTAGGCTTTAAAGGTGCATGGAGACTTAAGAAAGATCAAACCTCCATGACACATATACATACATGTGTGCATGGGGTGGATACATGTACACACACATACACACTCATACACATGTGTATGCACCTTCTACCACACACAGGTAAAAAGGGTCCCAGCATGACTGCCTTTGCTCCTGGAGTGACCTTCCCCTGGGGAGAGCTGGCACCACAATTCTTGCTGTTCAATCTGTACTGACTCCAAGGGAATACGTGTGAGTTTCCCTTTTATGGTTTAATTCAACACAGATTTGAATCTAAGGTTACACCAGGGAGTGGTGGGGTCTGTGGCAAACCAAAGACCTCTAACTGTCTGAAAGGAACAGCCACTGATCCATACCAGCAGACTGTAACTGGGTGAGAATGTGACCCCAGTGTTGTTCCAGCCTTTGATACTATTTAAAAAGTTGGAAATCCAGATGCTATGGGACAAAGGCAGTGGATTCTTTTGTCTGATGCACTCAATGATCAATTCCTGAGACACTGGGGTTTCAAAGAGAGAAAGAGTTTATTACTAGGCGTGTGGTAGGAGAGCAGATGGCCTGTCGGCCCAAAATCTGTCTCCATGAACTGCAGTAATGCTGATAATTTTATTAGGGAAAAAGATGGGCAGGGTTTAGGACAATGAGCACAATGGCCTCAGATGATGTAATTAGAGGTGATTTAATTATTGCGCATGCGCAGATTGATTACTTGCTTAGTCCCAGAATGTATGTAAGAAAATGGCATCCTTAATATGATGATGGGCATGATTTTTAGTATCATAATGAAGTAAAGGTGACTTATAAAGTCTAAGCCACTGCACATGTCAAGCAGTTTCACTTTGGTGAGATCCAGTCTCGGTTCTCAAGATAACTTTGGACTTGGGGTGGGTTAGTTCTGGGCTGACCCAAGACCCTTCATTAATAAACATGAGGGGCTGTCTTTAGTGATTACAAGACTCTAAAGTTGAAGAACTGAATAAATGGGTACAAATGAAGCTTAGTCACAAGGTTTTTATAATTACAGGGGTAGAAGATAAAGTCTATACAATCATTATCAGAGATCAAGGCAGCTGGATTACCATTTAGAGATTTCAAGTGTTTCCCCCTGTTTACTCCAATATATCAGAAAAACAAAAAGGAATATCTGTATAATGAATCAGTTATCAAAATCATCCCTTAAATCCTAATTTCTTGGTTACACAGATTTTTCAGTGAAAGGCTCCCAATTTTTAAGTATTACCCACTGATTCAAAATGATCTTAGAATTCTCTGGACCAAATAATCAAATCTGATCTCTGATATAAACTCATTTCTTCACTCTACTGAGAACAGCAAAACCTGGATGACCCTTCCAAGACAATTTTTACAATAAAAGGACCTGAGAAACTATTCAGGTTGTGTAGTTCTGGATTCAGGGTTACCACAGAGGGCTCCCTCATAGGACTGGCTGCCCCTTCTTCACTCCATATTTGGACAACAAAATGTCTAATCTCCAATCCTGAGTAACACTCCAGCTTCTCACCTCTGGGCCAGATCACACCTGGTGAGATCCTCTGTCTTGAATTGTATTACCCAGTAGCTGGCTTTCTGGTTATTACATATGTTTAAGAAATGAGAGAAAGAGAGAGAGGGAGAAGGAGAGAGCTGAGCCAAAGAGGAAGGAAGGGAGGAAGGGAAGGATAGAATAAAAGAAAGGAAGAGAGGGAGAAAAGGAGGTAGAGGTGAGAGAAGGACAGAGAAGGGGAGTGGAAGAGGGAGGAGGGAGGGATCTGAGGAGGGGGAGAGGTAGTGAAAGAGAGGGAGAGAAAGAGATCTAGCACAGAAGACCTCCTTGCTTCCCTTTCCCCCAAACATCTGATTTCCCCAAAGGACCTAAACAAAAAAGCAGGGCCTGTGACAATTATTTTAGAGCAGTTTTATGGAAATATATTCACACAATATACAATCCACCCAAAACATACCCTGTAATTTTTAAAGAAAAATACATTATACTGGAAGGGTATGCAACCATGAAATATATTTGTATGTGTTTGCATGTGTATGTATGATTTCTACTATGCTAACTTAGACATGCATGGGGGGGAGAGACAAAGAGGAAAAGCACCAGTTTTTAGGGTATTAGAAAGAACACCAGCTTCAAAACTAGAAGGCCTAATTCTGCATTCTGTTCCACTCCAATAGGTGACACTGGGGAAGTCCTTTCATCTCTGGGGGCTTCTCCTTATCCTATAAAACATGAAGTCTGGACCTTGAGTTTTTAATTTCTAATCTCTACCATGAGCTCCACAACAGATTTGGCTTTATTTGTCCGTGTGACCACTGCTAAGCATAATGCAAGGCTGACTGCACAATCTGAATGCACCAATTTGTTGGGGTACCAGAAGATGTTGCAAAGAACTAGTCAGTGTGAATCTGAGTGGGAGCATTGTCACTTACTAACTGTGTAACTCAGGGTATGTGACTTAACTTCATTGAGTTTTGGCTTCCAATGAGAAATACTTACGAAGCAACTGGTATGTATGTGCAAAGCATTGCAGAGTTCAAGTGCATAGCAGCTGCTTAGAAAACTGCAGTTATTATTGTCCCATAAGTAATAATGACCTCAATCCAGAGACTGAAAAGTCTTAATCTACCCCAAAAAGATTTGCAACTGGATTTTATTTGGCCCATACTGTGAGTTTTATTTTGCTTCTTGAATCTGAACTAAAACTTTAAAACTAAGATATTTCATATAAAAATTGATTTAAATTTTTCTTTAAAAATGAGAAGCTCTGACAATATTCAACACCCTCAACTCCACACAGGAGTCAGATGGAGCTGCGGAGTGGCCACCCACTTGAGGAGCTAGATTCACTCACGGCTACACCAAAATTCTTTCCAGGATCCTTCACTCGCTTATGACACCTATTTGCTCCTCTGAACATATGCAGTGCTGCCCTGGACTGATCTGGGGAGAGGAATCCTGAAGAACACTGAGCTAGTGTGAAATCCCAGAGCGAGAGGAGGATTTTTTGGAATAAGACTGCATAGATGAGAGGGTGCAAGTGTAGTTCAGTGGTAGAATTCTTGTGTGCCATGCGGGAGGTCCAGGTTCGATTCCCGGTCCATGCACTTCCCCAACAAACAAACAAAGCAAAAAACACAAAACAAAGAAACAAAAATTCAACAAATGGTGCTGCAATAGCAGGATAGTCACATGGGAAAATAATGAAATGTGACCCTGCCATACGGTATACAAAAAAGACCACATAGATGACTACGGCAACTCCTTACCCAAAGTATAAACATCTGTCTTGCAATACAAAAAGCTAAAGACTCTGAACAGCACAGAAAAAAAATGTGCTATGGAAATTTAAAACCAGAAATGAAAATAACAGTAATGGAGTGAGCTATACTTCCCACTGCAATTCATGGAACTTCTTAAAGTTAATTTACAAACTCTTATTTTGGGAGCCTTCTTGCTTTCTATCAGCTCAGATTTCTTCCTTACCACAGGAAGTTACTTTATAAGTCAAAAGAATGCAGGGGGTGGAGTCGGAAGGCTCAGGGAGAAACTGGCTGTGTGCTCCAGGCGAAATGGAGGCACCTCTCAGAGCCTTAATATCTTTGTCTTTAAAATGCAGAGGCTGTGAGGATAAAAAGAGACAACACATGTGGCAGACCATTACACTGTCACCATCTGCAATGAGTTCATTTTTACTCATTGTCTTTTGCGCCCCCATCCCCAAATTTAAGCTCTATGAAGTCAAGGTATTTGTTTCTTTTGTGCCCCCATCCCCAAATTTAAGCTCTATGAAGTCAAGGTATTTGTTTCTTCATCACTATATCACCAGTGTTCAGAATAATGACTGGCACATAGTAGGTGCTCAATAAATATTATTTCTTGATTAAAGTATACGTGTGTGTACATAGACGACGGATAAAACAACATATAGTTGATATACAAATAGAGAGATTAAATAAAATGATAGATTGAAGGATATATTGAGGGAGGGGGAGGAGCTGGGAAGACAGAGAGACAAACAGAATTATCATCATCTAACACCATCACTATGTCTTCCTTCTGGATACTGAGCCAAAAACTGGGTTGCAGCGTGCCCAGCTCTTTCATCTGCAGTAAACTAAAATCTTTATAGTTATATCCACTCACAAGCTCTTTTGTGGTCATACTCGTTTTGCAATTCATTCTATCCTGAACAGGTGTTCGGATTCCATCCTAAGAAGACCAACATCATTACAAGCCTCCTGGGTGCCAGGACCTGGGATCAGTGCCTTCATCTCACTTCATCCTCACAGCCCTGGCAGCTAAGCATTGTTGCTATACTAGCAGCTCACAAGAGACTACAGCTCTGACTGGTTAATGTGTCATCTAAAACCACACAGCTATTAAGTGGAGATGCCTGTTTTTGAATCCTGACCTTCTGGCCCAAATCCAGAGTTTTCCCATATCTCTGACAGACTAGATTAGACTATATGATGTGAGGGAAGGGACTTTGCATCATTCTGGGATTCTCGACTAACTACTCAACACATGTCCTTCCTGATACTGCTCTTTAACCACAGTGATGGGTTAACACATCATTAGCCAGTCTGGTAATTCTCAGCTTTGAGGCAAATCTTCCATGACCAGAGACGTTGGCAGGGTGCACTGTACAAGTTAGCCACAGTCCAGTCACATCCAACTCTGTCCAGCCACGTCCACTTGGCAATGTAACATTGTAATCAGAGTTGGCCACTGATTGGACAGGAATGGAGCACCTGATTCAAAGAAGATACACTGCCGGCTGGCCAACAACTTGCCCTGAGGCTCATTATTGATGCCTCTGCCCATTAGGAGGTGATGGTACTTAGCTAAGCCAATCAGATTGTTCCCTTTGAACTAGCCATGAGAAAACTCACTGATGGATACAGAGAAGCTAAGAAGCACCCATGCAGGACCTAAAAGGGCCTAGAGGAAGATCACACCTAAGGATGCCGTGCAGTTCTTGAGTTCTACACACAGTAGGCCAGAATCAACACCCACTGAATCTCTCTGGTCAAAGCAATGGCACCTCCTTTGGTCCTTGGATCCAACCTAGAATCTGGAGTCATGTGCTCTAATCCCAGCTCTAAGCAGAGTCTGAGATGGCCCTTGTTTCAGGAGCCTTTGGAGAATTGGAAATTTCAGTCCTGGCTCTGCTCTGACAATGGCGAGCAGCAACTCATGATTAGGTCTTGACAATCGGAATCCCTCAGAATTGGTTTCGCATCAGTGTGCTTGGATTTTTTTCATAAGGCCTTGGCCCACTGAACAGGAGCATCTTCGGAATAATTTCAGTGGAACAGAATTTCACACCAGGATTTGTTTCCTTTTCACAAAAAAAAGAGGGTGTTGCAGGTATCTGCATCCAGGGATCAAATAAGGAAGCCCAGTGTCTGTGGCCTTGTTTTCTGCTATTTGACAAAATGTTTCACACAAACACCACTCTTTGCACAGCTCCAATAGCCAAGAATACTCAAAAGCACGGGTATGCTACCAATCTCAGCTATTTCTTTTTTCCCTTCTTCTCCATCTCTTCCCCTTAAGCTATTTTTTTTCATTTATGTCTAAGCTCTTTCCCAGTAAAGGAGCTCGCAGACAGGATCAGAAGTTAGCCTTCCAGAAGATTATTCTTACCTCAAACAATACCGCAGCAAGTTTATGCACCTACAGCATTAGGTGCAATTATTTTTTAATCTCTTATTCTTCAGTAGGAAAATAATTCTACCAAGATCCATGTTCACAGCCACAGTAGCTGTCAGATGGCAGGGTGCAAAAAAAAAAACTTCTAAATCTAGCATTCACCACTGCTGGTTACATTATTCTCTCTTTGTTTTCCTATCCATCAAGATAACACTAATTTCAGTCTGGAACTCCATATCAATTTGCCATCCCTATTCTAGGGGCAGTCAGTCAAAGCTAGATGCCCTGGAGAATTAAATCCATTGAGATATGCCAAGTTGGCTGAGGCACTGTGATGTTTTCAAACACT